>NC_087183.1:5829867-5934867 GCF_035594125.1 Scylla paramamosain
CCTGCAAGATGCTGGTGTTTGGAGTGACCTTCACGTTGACCCTCCGTCCAGCGGGGCACAGCACGGTCACAGACATCCCGGCCATGGTCACAATTTGCTTAATATTTAGGTTAGAAAGCTGCACGGTTTGAGAGCTTCAATTCATGGTGAGTGGGACTTGTCTATGTGGTCGCCACAAGCCGCAGGAGGCACGGTGATGATCTTGCGGGAAACTGACAGCGATTGTAACGGCGCTTACAGTATTAATATTTCTTTTCTTTATTTTTTATTCTTTACTGAATTTACAAGCTTCATTCCGCAAAAAAAAAAAAGGTACAAAACTTCCACAAAAGAGTGCCACATACGTTCCTTGATTCCAGACTTTGCCAAAAGACACCAGAACTTATCAACAAGACACAGAGGAAGAAACACAGTGACATAGCAATAAATGAAATAGGCTGCTAAAAAATAAATAAATAAATAAATAAATAAATAAAAAATCTTTAAGAAAACAATTTACCTCAAAATTTAATCTCAGACAAGTCGACAATCACACTCCACTCGATTTATCGCCGGTTGACCTTATAAAATGCCAACCTATTGAGCGGTACAGACAATTGTCCGCACAATCACTACACAAAAGTGCAGGATTCTGCCTCAATAAAACACTGTGGCCGCTTCATTCCTTCATCCATAAGATAAAAAGATACCAAGCACAAAAGGCTTCATTGTTATTTATTCTCGTACACATGCACACTAAGAGATCTGGGATGATATTGAAATAACTGCGTTTTCATCTGAGGGCTAGGTTAGGTTGGTTAAAGGCGTCTTCAGTTAATTCAGTTAAGTAATTTTACCGCTGATTTCTTCATTGTGTTGGTTGCGACATAAATAGCCAGTGTATGGAAATAAATAGATTAATCTCGAAATATGTACAGGTACAGGTACAATACATGTTCCGGATGATAGGAAAATAATAATGTGGCGTCAAGTTCTATCTTACCAAGGAAAACGTAATACTAATAAATAATCATATATGTATTTTCCATATAAGATTTGTCAAGGAAAACAAATAATGCACTGCTTTTTTTTTATGTAAGGGACCATCTGGATAAATCTTTACATACGCATTCAAAGTTTGTCAACACATAGGAGGCGCGGGGCGGGGCGAAGGTAAATATTGTTTGCTTCTTTTTAATTCCTTTCCGTGACACTACACGCGTGTCTTTCCCTGTAACTGTGCAAGGAGTAGTGGAGGCTGTATGCTGGTGTTGATGTGTGTATTTACGCAGCAGTAAGTCCGTCATGTGACCAGGTGGCTTGGGTCTGTCTCCCTCAAGCCCTTGGTGACGGCGGTCTATAATTTATCCACTCGCCACGCCAATCCTAGAAGTTTATTATTCTACAGTAACCGCGGGAAGTTTCAAGACTAGACGCCTGCTAGTCCCTTGATAAGGGTCTGTAATAAATGCGTTCTTCTATCACCATATCGTAACTTGCGGGTTATATCATAGGCTATACCTTGTCACGGATTTCAAGGTCAGGCGTCTCTTCAGCTGTTGGAGTAGAGGTTAGTCTAGGGTACCCCCTCACCTCTACCACCTCTGGTAAATCGTATGCTTTCATATTTAACCCGGCACTACTTACTTTTACTCTCAGGATAATTGGAAAAAAGGTGACGAGGAAAAACACAAATTTTTGCCTTACGTCAAGCATGCATTGGCCGGAAGGAAATACTGGAGCATATGAGCCTGTGTAAAGGAATTAAGGCCATTTAGCCCAACTGTAGAGTCTGTTTGTCCACACTGAAAGACTTTCAGAGTCTTGTGAAAGACCTTGAAATCTGTGACTTGCTATAACCTGATACATAAAAAACTTGCCTGTGTATGATAGTCACCCACAAGTTACAGTATGGTGATGGATGCACACATCCATTACAGACCGTTATCAAGGGGACTAACGAGCATCTGGCCTTACAACTCTCTGTACATGTCCTTCAGCTTCTTGTAGCTTTGGGTGATGTCATGAAGTTATTAGCAAAGTGGAGGACAAAGGTAACTCCAGATTCTCATGTAAGATCTGGAAGGGATTCACGCAGCAACTCCATCCCATCAGTGTAACCAAAGGGCCCGTGTGTGCTGCTGTTGGGATTTTGCTGGTCTGCTCTCTGTTATGCATCATCACTAATTCATGGCTGTTAAAGTATGGTGTAAATTTACAGAATTACCCATCCCGTTCTCTGGTGGATATTTCTGTTCGTGGGGAGAAGGTGATGTTTGATTTTTATATCTTATTTTTAACAATGCTGGTAAACTATATCTTGTAATTAATAAATATTTATTTTATTTTGCCAATCTTGTAATTTTCTAATCTTTTGGTGATTGAATGTGGTCACCAGTTTAGAAGTAACTCAGCTGTCCTATAGTGAGTGTTTAGGGGTGCTGAGGGCAGACCTCCAGCTGGGAGGTTTGTTAGCTCAGGTTTGATTTAAATTTGAAAATTATTCTTTATAGTTCAGTCATTAGGAGTCTGTGTCTCCTAATAACTGAATCCTAAAGACTGAGAAAATGATGTAATGGATTCCAAGTGAGACGTCAAGCCGTGCACCAAACCATTGTGGGCCAAGACTGTTGTTTCAGTAATTATAAAAGTTATTTTAATGATAAACAATTATATTAATTATGAAGGCTTCTAAATATATCAGTGTAAAAATAGTTTGTCTTAAAATTAAGAGGATATAAATGTCCAAAAATGTATTTATTTTTTGGGTTTATTTTGTCTGAATAATGGGGCTAAAATTGTAGGAATTCCATGGTAAATTATAGTATGCATGACTAGCTCATTATATCATAGCTAAAGGACCTGATGCAATGGTGTACTCCTCTTACAACCATAATCCGTTCCAAAATCACTGTTCGAAGCAAAAAATGGTTGTATGGCAAGACTTTATTGAAAAAAAAAAAAAAAAGAATATATATATATATATATATATATATATATATATATATATATATATATATATATATATATATATATATATATATATATATATATATATAAATTATCACTTACAAGTGCAGCAAAACACATATAAGCAATGCCTTTTACCCAACAATACAGAGCTTAGTGTTTATCATTAGCAAATGTATCAGTTTGTCATAAAATTATTGCAAATTTTGTATTTATTTCTGTAAGTGAGTCATTGGTGGTTGAGTGAGAGGTAATGTGGTTGGAGTCTGAGTAAGTTGTTGTAAGCCACCCCCACAAAAAAAAAAAAAAATTGGTCTTGTAGCACGTTGATTGTAAGACAAATACATTGTATGCTGAGTACCCCACTGTATTGTGTTGTAAACTATAATATAAATGTTAAAACATTCCAAGGGTTGATTGATGGAGCTCTGTCAGCATTGGGTTAGTTTTGGTATGGTTACATTGATAATAACCCCAGGGAGCAATGAGTCAAGAAGTAAAGTTAATTGGAATTTTGAGTTTCTAGTTGTTTAAACTGTATTTAAACTTTTTTGTTGTGATTCACTTGTTTGGCTTATTAAGTTTATTCTTTTTCATTGGACCTATAATTCTTGTATACTAACTGATGGCAATATTCTACAGAGCACAGGAGAGACGCTCTCAGTCCGTGCTGCGTTGGGCTGTCACCGCCTGAGGGCAGGACAGCAGCAGCAACATCAACATGGCTGGCTTTGGTTTAGAGGAGATTGGAATCCCTGGTGGAGTTTACCTGAAGGAATCCCTGACCCACTGCACTGACCCCCTCAAGGCTATTGAGGAATTCCAGGTGAGGTCCAGATGACCTTGTCTAGACTCTAGAGGGATGGAGGGTCATTGTAGTTAAGCAGTTTTTTTTTAATGTGGAGTTTTTCCAATTTTCAATAGCCTTTTATCATTCTTCATGTAATAATCTCCACTCAAGTTGTGTTTTCATAATTTACAAGTTAACCCTTTCCTTCCGGCGTTTAAATTATTTTCCCGTTTTGTATGACGGCTAAAAATGGTAAACCTAGAAATTGTCAGAAAATTGTTTGAATACTAATAATTATTTTCTCTTTGTTATTCTGAATACAGTGATATACTTTGTAGCTCGATGTGACCTCTGAAAGTTGAGTTTATGCCTTATAAAGGATTCCTCCTCCTCCCGCTGTGTGATCCGTCATCCAGAAACAGCCCGGAGAGCGATGACGCCGCGCGCACACACACACTCTCTCTCTCTCTCTCTCTCTCTCTCTCTCTCTCTCTCTCTCTCTCTCTCTCTCTCTCTCTCTCTCTCTCTCTCTCTCTCTCTCTCTCATCTTGGAGGGGAAATTGTACACTTCCAATGAGAGAGAGAGAGAGAGAGAGAGAGAGAGAGAGAGAGAGAGAGAGAGAGAGAGAGAGATTTCATCCCTTTTCATATCAAGTTTCAGGCAAATAACATTATCTCTCTCTCTCTCTCTCTCTCTCTCTGACAAGTTACCTTCTACCATTTTATTATAAAATCGAAGATAATGAAAAAAATTACCATGAAAGAATGATAGGTATCATCTCTCTGTTCTGATAAAACAGGTGGATCCTGTAAATCATTTTCCGAGTCCTCACTAACGTCTTCGCTTTCTTCATCTTCTAAATATTCACTGTCACTGTCTTCAAACACAGAAGCACTGCTAAATACATATGTTGTGTCCTGCTCCATGGTGAGTTATGATCTGAGATCCTTGGCTCTTATCAGGATGTCTCTTCACACTTATCATGGTGCTTTCCACCCGGCGGGTCGCAGGGGTTGCCAAGTGTCGCACGGAGAAAGGGAAAATAGCTTAGTTACCGCTAAATTTCCAGAGCTAGTGACAACACTACATGTGGAAACATGCCAGACACTTCCACTCACACCATCTGACTCGAGAAACCGCGCTTGGACCTCAAAATTGAGGCGCGAAAATTCTTGATTACCGGTACGATCGCTGTCGCTACGGACGCATTTTTGCAATCGTATATATACGATTGCCGGAAGGAAAGGGTTAAATGAACCATTTTCCTCAGCTGAAATATTGTAAAATGTGAAATCTTCAAATATCATTTAATATTGTTGTGCAATTATATTTTAATATGTGAAGTATTCGACTGCTCAGGAAATTTGAATGGAGGCAAAGAACAACAGCTGACATGCAAGATTTCTCATATCTTGCTTGACCCTTTTGGGTGCAATACCTGTGGCAGTTGAAAGTAATATTGAGAAGAATTTTTGCTTACAGAAAATTAATTCCATGCATTACTGTATTTTTGTTATCCTTGTTGACCTTTTTGTACTTGCCACACCAGGCAGAGCTTTCCAAACATGTGTGTCACTGCAGGTTGAGAATGGCATCCTGCTCCCATCCCTGCGGCCAATGCTCCACCTGCTGGATCTCCATGGTGTCAAACGGCTGGACTTCCACAACTCAATTATGGAGGTGAGTCTTGGTGTGGTAGGACCATGGGAGGCTTGATCGGGTGCTTTAGTGAAGTGAGCGGCATTGATTGGAGTTGTCTCTCCAGGAAGAAAAAGAGAGCCTGGTTGGAGTTGTCTTTCCATTAAGTTAAAAACAGAGCCTGGTTGGAGTTGTTTTTCCATTAAGTTAAAAACAGAGGCTGGTTGGAGTTGTCTCTCTGGGAAGTTAAAAAGAGAGCCTAGTTGGAGTTGTCTCTCTGGGAAGTTAAAAAAGGGAACCTGGTTGGAGTTGTCTCTTTGGGAAGTTAAAAGGGAGCCTGGTTGGAGTTGCTGGATGTAGTATTTTTGCTAATATCCAGGGAGTAAATGGGTCTGGTGTTTATATTAATGTCCCAGTAATAAGTGTGAGAAGTACCCATTAACTTTCCAAGAGTGAGCAAGCCTGGTGTTCTTCCTAATAGTGCTCTTAGTATTCTTGTTAATTTATCAGAGTATATTTGCATAAAGTGTTTAGGACAGACACCATTCCTGTTTGGAATTAAGAATGGTAGTTTCATTCCTATAAAAATAGATAATGTAATTATTTTATGTAAATGTTATGTTTTATTTTGTCCTTTCTTTTACTTATTTTTTGTTCCATCATTCTTAAATTTCTTATATGTATATATATATATATATATATATATATATATATATATATATATATATATATATATATATATATATATATATATATATATATATATATATATATATATAATATATATATATAATATATATATATATATATATATATATATATATATATATATATATATATATATATATATATATATATATATATATATATTATATATATATATATATATATATATATATATATATATATATATATATATATATATATATATATATATATATATATATATATATATATATATATATATATATATATATATATATATATATATATATATATATATATATGATAAAAGGCAAACTGTTTATGAAAAGTCTAGATCAGGGGTTCCCAATATGGGTACATATGCCCCCAGGGGTACATTTGCACTCTTTAAGGGGGTTCATTGGGTCTCAGAGAATAACCACTACTGAACAATACATGGTGTTGTAATCAGCAGTCAGATTGTACGGTTTTTAAAATTTTTTAGATTTTTTCTAATTTCCTCATTTTAGTAAGCAAAACTTTTATTTAAATTATATCAAGGGTAGAGTGAATAACATTTGGTTTTCATTATTATGGAACTTCCTGTGGCTGCAATCTGAACAAGGGCTGAAAAGATCAGGTATGGGATGTGTATAGTACTGACTTAAGACTGAGGCCGGTACTGGCCTGAGTCACTCAGTCCTGCTGACACTCAGCTGGTGAAGGTGTGATAACGTTACCTGTCATCACCACGGTTGCTGTAGCTTTGTTGCAAATAAATAAATAAACAAAAAAAAAAAATACAAGAAAATAAATAAAGAGACAAGAATATCTGAAATTAATCAAAAGAAGAAAGAAAGTTGACATATCATATCAGGCTTGAATGCAAGTTGATACATGTACTCATACTTACGTGCACAATATTATGTACCTACTGTTTTCTTACTTGGACTCTTGACCATTTTATAAGTAATTTTGAATACTTGAAAATGTAAAAGTAAATTGTGGTGTCTGACGAGCTGTATGGGTGGAGGTGACATAAGAGCAAGGAATTAACAAAGATGTGTCTTTTGGGAGGCCAGGTGTGTTAGATTGGTGACATTGAGATCATGTGAGGTTTAGTGCTACTCTTATTATTGATATGCTAATAGGTGTATCTCATGATAATGCCTGGACTGGCAGGCTGTCACACTGACTTTTTTTTTTTTCTTAATCCTTAATTTATTTAGGGGTACATTGGAACCTATAAAAATGTCTAAGGGGTAAAGCGGAACAAAAAAGGTAGGGAACCCCTGGTCTAGATTAATTAATGCTTTTTATTATATTGTTGTATAATTTACACTGTATATATTTGTTAACTTTCTTATTCTGTTTTGATGAGAATATGAAAAATTATAGGAAATTATTAGATACACATATTAGTGCATGGTGACATACAATTTGCATACAGTATTTCCCTGAGCACTGATGACCTTTTCACACAGGAATTACGAGACAAGCTGATCTCTCAAATCAGTGAGCTGGGGAAGAGGGAGGGCAGGGAGAGGGACCGTAAGTTGAAAGAGCTGCTGACCAAGAGTTTCCCTGTGATCAAGATTAAAGCGCTGCGACCAGTGGTGATGTGCATTCTGAAGCACATGTCACATGTGGAGGACAAGTACCTCAAGATCCTGGTGAGTGGCAGTCCTACAGGGCATTGCATCCTTTGGCCATGTTTCATCACCTTTTTTTCACATGTCTTAGTTAAGTTTTGTGCAATGTGAAAAAAAAAAAAAAAAAAAAAAAAAAAAAATATATATATATATATATATATATATATATATATATATATATATATATATATATATATATATATATATATATATATATATATATATATATATATATATATATATATATATATATATATATATATATATATATTTATTTTTTTTTTTTTTTTTTTTTTATCTTAACTTGGGCTATGGAGATGGTGTTCTCTTCAGGTTTGTTGTGTTTAGTTTTATCCCTCTATGCATTTTATATCTAAGGTTTGTTTAGTTGATCACAAGTGTGCCTACTTAAGTGGCAGTCATTTGAATGAATATATTTCATATTAAAAATTCACCTCATCTTGAAAAGGTATATTCATAATACCTTGAAAATAACTAATAAGCTTTGTAGAAGCCAAGTACTGTGGTTTGATGTATGATTTGCTGTGTGACTAATGGAGTGTATTGAGCATGTATAATGCAGTGAGTGTTTAGGACTACAGTCTTTTGTGTTAAAGTACAATAGTGATGCTGACACTAATGGGGATGGTAACACTGTATAGCTAAGTGCAAAGGATACTCATCTTAGTGATGCTGTGGTACTGTGGTAATGATGACCTTGTGACACAGACAGTGATGATAGTTATGATAATACAGTGATCAGCAGGAGAGGTCTGTCATAGTGATAATGTGGTATTTTGGTGATGGAGACAATCTTGTGGTATTGCAGGTGAGAGATCGAGAACTGTATGAGGCATGTGACACAGAAGTGAAGCGACAAATCTGGAAGGACTCACAGGCTCTCTTTGGTGACGAGGTTTCTCCGCTCCTCACTGGGTACATCACTAGCAAGGAGGACACACTCTTCAATGTGGAGAATCTTAATAACCTCTTCTTCAGCCCCTCACCTAAGGTAAAGCATCAGACCTGTGTATAGAGACCTTGAATCCTTTATTCCCAGGAGCTTTCTGGTATTATAAGGAACAAGCAGCATATTTTTAGTTGTTCTGTTGTCCTGTTTCTTTTGTGCCTGTGAAAATATATCATCTGAAGTTGCTAAGAAAAAGATCTGATTTTTTAAGTAAGAGGAGCTCTGATCAAGAGCAACAAAACTGGAAGACAAAAAGGATCAATGGAAGTGCAATTTTTGTGTTTTGTTTAAGTGTCATTGTTTAGTCTTTCAAGTGGCTTGTTTCTGTTATGCAAATGAAGCAATATCACTTCCCACTGTTCTAGTAGAAAGATGATGTTTAGGAAAAGGTCCATATATTTTGTTTGAATGACATTATTTTTCCTTTCAAGTCATCTCTTACTCCTACATAAATGCAGGAACATCACCTGCTTCAATTCGAGTTGAAAAATATTGCTTGATAAAGGCCGTGTGTCTTAAATCATTATGTTATAGCTTTACTTCAGAGTACTCCTCACTGTGCCTTCACCTACACTATACACACTACACTACACATTACTTTGCTAATAGCTTTTATATTATATAGTTTTCTTTGATACTTTACTTAGTATGCACAGTGTATAGTGTAATAAAATCAAACAGCCTAGCAAGGGCATAAAAATGTTGCCATTAGAGATCCCATGTACATAATCACCTTCCCAACAGGCAAGACGACAAGGCGAGATGGTGCAGAAACTGGTACATATGATTGGAAAGAATGTGAAGCTGTACGACATGGTGCTCCAGTTCCTGCGCACACTCTTCCTACGCACACGCTTCATCCACTACTGCTCACTGCGTGCCGAGCTGCTCATGGCGCTGCACGACAAGGAGGTGCACGACATCATTGCCGTGGATCCCTGCCATAAGTTCACTTGGTGCCTGGATGCCTGTATTAGGGAGGGCAAGGTGGATGCTAAGAGGTGAGGAAAATGTTCCTGTGATTATTTTTGGTGTCAAATTTTTCTCTCTTCATATGGTAAAACAGGTGAATCTCAATTCTCTTATTAGTAATATTTCTCTAACACTATTCCTGTATTTGTATCAGCTATAGATTGTGAATTTGTTTTCCATTTAGTACATTTTTATATTTATGTATTTTTAAAGGATTTTTATTCTAAAGACAAATTTCCTATTGCTTTGGCAAATTTATATTGAATCTTTATAAATCAAGATTCACAGGTATATAGGGGAAGGGTGAGTCATAAAGTGAGGACTTTTGCCTTATAAATGTTATGGTGTTCAGGTGTAGAAACATATGATGAAGGAATCTTTGGGTTTTTTTTTTTACTATAAACCTTTTCCCACCATTCCTTCACAGGTCCAGGGAACTTCAAGGGTTCCTGGACAGTATTCGAAGAGGCCAAGAGCAAGTTCTGGGTGACCTCTCCATGATCTTGTGTGACCCATATGCCATCAATTTCTTGGCTAACTCGGTGGTGCGTCTCCTGCAGCACCTCATGAACAATGAAGCAATGCCCAGGGTGAGGACAAATTCTGCTCCAGGTTATAGAAATTAATGCTGAAAATGAAAATCAAAGTAAAAATTCTAAACTTTCATAAGACCTATTAACCCTTTCATTCCAGCAATCGTATATATACGATTGCAAAAATGCGTCCGTAGCAACGGCGATCATACCAGTAATCAAGAATTTTTGCGCCTCAATTTTGAGGTCCAAGCGCGGTTTCTCGAGTCAGATGGTGTGAGTGGAAGTGTCTGGCATGTTTCCACATGTAGTGTTGTCACTAGCTCTGGAAATTTAGCGGTAACTAAGCTATTTTCCCTTTCTCCGTGCGACACTTGGCAACCCCTGCGACCCGCCGGGTGGAAAGCACCATGATAAGTGTGAAGAGACATCCTGATAAGAGCCAAGGATCTCAGATCATAACTCACCATGGAGCAGGACACAACATATGTATTTAGCAGTGCTTCTGTGTTTGAAGACAGTGACAGTGAATATTTAGAAGATGAAGAAAGCGAAGACGTTAGTGAGGACTCGGAAAATGATTTACAGGATCCACCTGTTTTATCAGAACAAAGAGATGATACCTATCATTCTTTCATGGTAATTTTTTTCATTATCTTCGATTTTATAATAAAATGGTAGAAGGTAACTTGTCAGAGAGAGAGAGAGAGAGAGAGAGAGAGATAATGTTATTTGCCTGAAACTTGATATGAAAAGGGATGAAATCTCTCTCTCTCTCTCTCTCTCTCTCTCTCTCTCTCTCTCTCTCTCTCTCTCTCTCTCTCTCTCTCTCTCTCTCTCTCTCTCTCTCTCTCTCTCTCTCTCTCTCTCTCATTGGAAGTGTACAATTTCCCCTCCAAGATGAGAGAGAGAGAGAGAGAGAGAGAGAGTGTGTGTGTGCGCGCGGCGTCATCGCTCTCCGGGCTGTTTCTGGATGACGGATCACACAGCGGGAGGAGGAGGAATCCTTTATAAGGCATAAACTCAACTTTGAGAGGTCACATCGAGCTACAAAGTATATCATTGTATTCAGAATAACAAAGAGAAAATAATTATTAGTATTCAAACAATTTTCTGACAATTTCTAGGTTTACCATTTTTAGCCATCATACAAAACGGGAAAATAATTTAAGCGCCGGAAGGAAAGGTTTAAAGAGTTCATACAAATCCAGATCAAGATAGAAATATATGGCTTCATCTTCATCCTGTTGCAAAATATTTAGCACTTCTCACAACTGAGATATCCAGGATTTTATTACAGGCCAAGAGGAAATGGGTAGACAAAATCCTCATACCCATGTTTGTATTATCTAACGCTTCTTAGGTGGTGGGCACCAGTCTGGTTTTGTATCTGCATCCTGTGGGTGTGTTTTTCTCATTCCTACACGTCCACCACAACATGCACGCGTAGCATTATAACATGGAGGTGGTTGGCTCTAAAGGGACAGTTCCTGCTTGCACAAGGAACAGAAAATGTTATTATAAGCCTAAACATCAATAACATTTTATTTTTTTTTTTTATGTAGGAAGGACACTGGCCAAGGGCAATAAAAAAATATGCCCACTGAAATGCCAGTCCCATAAAAGGGTCAAAGCAGTGATCAAAAATTGATGAATAAGTGTCTTGAAACCTTCCTCTTGAAGGAATTCAAGTCATAGGAAGGTGGAAATACAGAAGCAGGCAGGGAGTTCCAGAGTTTACCAGAGAAAGGGATGAATGATTGAGAATACTGGTTAACTCTTGCGTTAGAGAAGTGGACAGAATAGGGGTGAGAGAAAGAAGAAAGTCTTGTGCAGCGAGGCCATGGAAGGAGGGGAGGTATGCAGTTAGCAAGATCAGAAGAGCAGTTAGCATGAAAATAGCAGTAGAAGACAGCTAGATATGCAACATTGCGGCAGTGAGAGAGAGGCTGAAGACAGTCAGTTAGAGGAGAGGAGTTGATGAGACAAAAAGCTTTTTATTCCACCCTGTCTAGAAGAGCAGTATGAGTGGAACCACCCCCGGCCATGTGAAGCATACTCCATACATGGACGGATAAGGCCCTTGTACAGAGTTAGCAGCTGGGGGGGTGAGAAAAACTGGCGGAGACGTCTCAGAACGCCTAACTTCATAGAAGCTGTTTTAGCTAGAGATGAGATGTTAATTTTCCAGTTCAGATTATAAGTAAAGGACAGACTGAGGATGTTCAGTGTAGAAGAGGGGGACAGTTGAGTGTCATTGAAGAAGAGGGGATAGTTGTCTGGAAGGTTGTGTCTGTGTGTATGTGTGAATGTTGTTATTATCTGCCTCTATGGTCTTTAAGGGGACTGACCGAGTTGAAAATCCGAAAAACCATAAAAAACAAAAAATCACCTCATGACATCCTTAAACCTAGTACTTCACAATGCACACACAATAATTCATCATCCATGTTTAAAATCCATTTAAATACCCATTTAAATGCCTCCCGCTCACATTCAGTCGTTCAGTCAAGGTCATTGTAGGCAGGAGATGGTTGTAGAAAATATCAATTAAAAACCTAAAAGTTTATGAGGAATAGTTTCCTTTATGGTGGAGTATGGAAGTTTCCCCTCAGCATAGCAGAATGGGGTGAGGAAGAGCAGCAAGAAGCTCAGTGTACAGCTCCTTGCTGTACACGCTTAGAGAGAGGGAGGGAGCTTGTGACTCTCTCTTTCATCAACTTATTTATCCACTTAGCATTCACTCCCTACTTTTTTGCTGTCTTTCACCACAATGGGTAAGAGGAAGTCTTACCTTATCCAAAGGAGTGAGTGTGTAAAAGCACACCAGATATTAGCTGAGGGTAGAGGACATGCATCATTGTGGCACATCCTTATTGTAAATTGTGTAATGTTCCATCTAAGAGATTCCAGATGCCAACAAAACAAGTCATCTATGAATCTAATGCTTCCAATTATGGCTCAAAATCATCTACAGCTCAAAACAAATACATCATAATATTTGGTACCTAAAAAAAATACAGTACTACATAGCTATATATGGATGAAAAATGCATGAGCATCCCTTTAAACTTCAAAGCCTTGTATCTCAAAACTAATTTATTATGCTGTTAAAATACCTAAAAAAATTGTGACAGAATTTAGATTTTTTTTTTTTTTTTTAGCTTAAGAGAAATATCTGGATGAGGAAAAATTTTGGATTTTTCTCATCAACAAAACCAAAAATAAGAATTCTGTCATGTTATTTTCTTAGAAAACCATCAAAGTATCTTATGACAAGTTTAAAAAAATCCAAGAAAAACTTGTCAATATATGCAAAAATCTAAGCCTCAATTTTTTGTATTTATATTAAAAAGAGAAACTATTGCTCCAAATTTAATGAAACTACATATAACACATATACATACATATAACTCATCTTAAAGAATTTATAGCTCATAAAAATTAGGTGCAGTTTGGTTCATGAATAATGAAAATGGAAAATAACTCGGTTGGTCGCCTTAAACCTTTCCTTCTTTTTTTTTCTCAGGATAACTCAGTGCTGGTGTTGATGCTCAGGATGCTAGCATTGGGTCTGCACAGCTGGGACATGATTGAGAGCCAGGTGAGTTGTGACACGTGTAGGAAATGGCATTTATGAAGAGGAGGAGGAAGGTGATGATATGCATATGTTCATTATATCCTGTGTTTGCTATGTACACTACATCTATCTATGTATTTGTCTTTCAGCTGTTCCGGGAGCCTAAACTGGATCCCCAGATAGTGACGAAATTCCTTCCAGCTCTTGTCTCCCTCATGGTGGATGATGATGTGCGACGCTTGAATGCTCGGTTACCCCTGGACGAGAGGGAGTCAGCCATCACCATCATTGAACACTCAGGTGAAAGATGCTTATCTTTGTATCATCATCTTTGTGTGTGTGTTAATGTGTATGTATATGTATGTGTGGTGATGTATGTGGTTATGTTCAGCTTTGAATCTTATTAACAAAGACTAAATTATATAAATATAGGTTTACAGAAATATGAATCTTTTAGCATCATGAAACTATTTCCTATCTGCCTTTCATACATTCCCTCCAGCATTTGAGTGGGAGAGATGAAATCACTAAAATTTTCAAGCACCATGAAAAGTTAGTAGAAAGATGGCAAGATATCAGAATTATAAAGATCAAGCATTGATCTGATTTGTGGATCTGTGGCTTTTGTGTTGAATTAGTTACATAGTTCTCAACACCTCCAATTGGCTCCATCACCCACCTACAGGTCCACCCCCGGATGCCTACCAGGCCTACCTACAGGAGAGCAGTGTGGCGTGTATCCTGGCCATGTACTATACCCTGCACACAGCCACACGCAAGGACAAGACAGCACTCATGAGGGTACTTGGGACACTTGCCACCTGCCATCAGGACCGTGCCTTCCAGGATACCTTCCTGCACTCCTTGGTTAGTGTCCTGCCACCTCACATGATCCTGCAAGTTCTTTATAAACAACACTTCAGTGTATCTTCCCAATTCACTAGTCTTTTGATGACTTGCATGAATGCTTCATCTAATAAAGAGCAAAGCCATAAGTAAAATGACAAAGGAGAGTAGAGGAGTAATAGAGGGAAAGAGAAAGACAACAGAAGAAATCTTAACCACACAGTGAAGAAATGCCAGAACGGAATTTTCTCTCTCACACTCTCTCTCCTGTGGGCGAGCAACAAAGGCCCACATCACCTCTTTAGGTGACATTCTTCACACACACACACACACACACACACACACACACACACACACACACACACACACACACACACACACACACACTTCATAGTGTAGTGGTCAGCACACTTGGCTCACAACTGAGAAGGCCTAGGTTTGAGTCTTGGGCAGGGTGAGGCAAATGGGTGAGCCTCTTCATGTGTAGCCTCTGTTCACCTAGCAGCAAGTAAGTATGGAATGTAACCCTAAGAGTTGCAGCCTAGCTGTCATGGTGTGTGGTGTTTGAGGGGTCTCAGTCCTACCCAAAGATCAGTTACTACAAGCTCTGAGCTCTTTCTGTCACAGAACAGCTGGCTGGGTGATGCACACACACACACTCTCTCTCTCTCTCTCTCTCTCTCTCTCTCTCTCTCTCTCTCTCTCTCTCTCTCTCTCTCTCTCTCTCTCTCTCTCTCTCTCTCTCTCTCTCTCTCTCTCTCTCTCTCTCTCTCTCTCTCTCTCTCTCTCTCTCTCTCTCTCTCTCTCTCTCTCAGGTGTTTAAGGTCATCAACATAGACCGCAGCAAATATTTTATGATAGATTTTTCAAATTACATGAGAGGAAATGGTTGTGAAGTTGTTGGGAAGTCTTTCAATTCTCATCTTTTATTTTCTGACCATGTTAATCTATGGAATGGGCTTTCTTGAGACATGATAGACTGCAACACCGTAGAGACTTTTAAACGCCAACTTGAGAAATATTTTGCCTCCAATCCATGGCTAACAGCATTTGTTTGTTAGAGATTAGCTTCCTTACCTCCAGGAAATGGGCGTACCTCATTTTATCTACTTTCATTCCTTCCTATAACATTTCCTTTGGGCTTTTCCTTGTCTAACCCTATAAGGTATTAATTTCTGAACTGTTTCCTGTATGGCCTATGCTGGAGGAAGTGGAGTGTGGGGAGAGAGCCTTCTGCTTTGCTGTCCTTTTCCTCTATTATCACCTTAGTAGTCCTAGGTCAGGTTGCCTAGTTGATTACCCCAAGGGCTGTTGTGGCCTATCTTTCCATACAACTCTCTCTCTCTCTCTCTCTCTCTCTCTCTCTCTCTCTCTCTCTCTCTCTCTCTCTCTCTCTCTCTCTCTCTCTCTCTCTCTCTCTCTCTCTCTCTCTCTCTCTCTCTCTCTCTCTCTCTCTCTCTCTCTCTCTCTCTCTCTCTCTCTCTCTCCCTAGGAAAGCCTAACTTTTTTAAGAAATCCTGAGAAGGTAGAAGAACCATCTGATAGATAGGTAATATAAGAACATAAGAATACAGTAAAATCCCTTTTATCCGGCATCAACGGGACCGCCGACATGCCGGATACTTGAATATTGCCAGATACTTGAATAGAAGTGAAATTATGTCCACAATCACCATCCTACACTCACACATCTTTTTTATTTATTTTTTTTTATGTAGGAAGGACACTGGCCAAGGGCAACAAAAATCTAATAAAAAAAAATGCCCACTGAAATGCCAGTCCCATAAAAGGGTCAAAGCAGTGATCAAAAATTGATGAATAAGTGTCTTGAAACCTCCCTCTTGAAGGAATTCAAGTCATAGGAAGGTGGAAATACAGAAGCAGGCAGGGAGTTCCAAGGTTTACCAGAGAAAGGGATGAATGATTGAGAATACTGGTTAACTCTTGTGTTAGAGAGGTGGACAGAATAGGGGTGAGAGAAAGAAGAAAGTCTTGTGCAGCGAGGCCGCGGAAGGAGGGGAGGCATGCAGTTAGCAAGATCAGAAGAGCAGTTAGCATGAAAATAGCGGTAGAAGACAGCTAGATATGCAACATTGCGGCGGTGAGAGAGAGGCTGAAGACAGTCAGTTAGAGGAGAGGAGTTGATGAGACGAAAAGCTTTTGATTCCACCCTGTCTAGAAGAGCAGTATGAGTGGAACCCCCCAGACATGTAGAAGCATGACAGACAGAAGCATATTCCATACATGGATGGATAAGGCCCTTGTACAGAGTTAGCAGCTGGGGGGGGGGTGAGAAAAACTGGCGGAGACATCTCAGAACACCTAACTTCATAGAAGCTGTTTTAGCTAGAGATGAGATGTGAAGTTTCCAGTTCAGATTATGAGTAAAGGACAGACTGAGGATGTTCAGTGTAGAAGAGGGGGACAGTTGAGTGTCATTGAAGAAGAGGGGATAGTTGTCTGGAAGGTTGTGTCGAGTTGATAGATGGAGGAATTGAGTTTTTAAGGCATTGAACAATACCAAGTTTGCTCTGCCCCAATCAGAAATTTTAGAAAGATCAGAAGTCAAGCATTCTGTGGCTTCCCTGCATGAAATGTTTACCTCCTGAAGGGTTGGACGTCTATGAAAAGACGTGGAAAAGTGCAAGGTGGTATAATCAGCGTAAGAGTGGATAGGACAAGAAGTTTGGTTTAGATCATTAATGAATAATAAGAAGAGAGTGGGTGACAGGACAGAACCCTGAGGAACACCACTGTTAATAGATTTAGGATAAGAACATTGACCGTCTACCACAGCAGCAATAGAACAGTCAGAAAGGAAACTTGAGATGAAGTTAGAGAGAGAAGGATAGAAGCCGTAGGAGGGTAAAGGTAGATGTTGACAGACAGAGCTGAAAGAGTTTAACTAGGCAAGGTGCAAGCACGGAGGCACAGTTTCGGAGAACAATAGGAGGGACCCCATCAGGACCATAAGCCTTCCGAGGGTTTAGGCCAGCGAGGGCATGAAAAACATCATTGCGAAGAATTTTAATACGTGGCATGAAGTAGTCAGAGGGTGGAGGAGAGGGAGGAACAAGCCCAGAATCATCCAAGGTAGAGTTTTTAGCAAAGGTTTGAGCGAAGAGTTCAGCTTTAGAAATAGATGTGATAGCAGTGGTGCCATCTGGTTGAAATAGAGGAGGGAAAGAAGAAGAAGCAAAGTTATTGGAGATATTATTGGCTAGATGCCAGAAATCATGAGGGGAGTTAGATCTTAAAAGGTTTTGACATTTTCTGTTAATGAAGGAGTTTTTGGCTAGTTGGAGAACACACTTGGCATGGTTCCAGGCAGAAATATAAAGTGCACGAGACTCTAGTGATGGAAGGCTTAAGTACTTTTTGTGAGCCACCTCTCTATCATGTATAGCACGAGAACAAGCTGTGTTAAACCAAGGTTTAGAAGGTTTAGGACGAGAAAAAGAGTGAGGAATGTACGCCTCCATGCCAGACACTATCACCTCTGTTATGCGCTCAGCACACGAAGACGGGTCTCTGACACGGAAGCAGTAGTCATTCCAGGGAAAATCAGCAAAATACCTCCTCAGGTCTCCCCAACTAGCAGAGGCAAAACGCCAGAGGCACCTTCGCTTAGGGGGATCCTGAGGAGGGATTGGAGCAATAGGACAAGATAAAGATATGAGATTGTGATCGGAGGAGCCCAACGGAGAAGAAAGAGTGACAACATAAGCAGAAGGATTAGAGGTCAGGAAAAGGTCAAGAATGTTGGGCGTATCTCCGAGACGGTCAGGAATATGAGTAGGGTGTTGCACCAATTGCTCTAGGTCATGGAGGATAGCAAAGTTGTAGGCTAGTTCACCAGGATGGTCAGTGAAGGGAGAGGAAAGCCATAGCTGGTGGTGAACATTGAAGTCTCCAAGAATGGAGATCTCTGCAAAAGGGAAGAGGGTCAGAATGTGCTCCACTTTGGAAGTTAAGTAGTCAAAGAATTTCTTATAATCAGAGGAGTTAGGTGAGAGGTATACAGCACAGATAAATTTAGTATGCGAGCGACTCTGTAGTCGTAGCCAGATAGTGGAAAACATGGAAGATTCAAGAGTGTGGGCACGAGGGCAGGTTAAGTCATTGCACACATAAATGCAGCATCCAGCTTTGGATCGAAAACGAGGATAGAGAAAGTAGGAGGGAACAGAAAGGGGCTACTGTCAGTTGCCCCTTACCATAACAAAGATCAGCTGATCTTAATCAGTAGCTGATCTGATCAGCTGCTTAAGTGTAAGCACAACACGCTTCCTCTTTTCTACAACTTTAGGCATGATGAAGGCATCAGGTAATAAACAGTGCACACGCGGGGACTGAGTCACTGAGTAAACAGAGTGCAGTGGGCCGCGGGTGGCACGAAGCAGTGCGCTCTGGTGGTGAGGGGACAAAGTATGCCTCGCACGGGAATTTTAATCGATTTTATGAGTACACATTGATTTTTTATTGATTTTAAGGCTCAGGGAAAAATGTGCCGGATACTCGAATACCGGATGAGAGGGATTTTACTGTATTAGAAAATAAGGGAAGCTACAAGAAGCCATCAGGCCTACATATGGCAGTCCCTGTACGAAACATACCTACCTAATTCCACCTATCATCCCCATCCATAAATTTGTCTAATCTTTTAAAGTTCCCTAATGACTCTAGCAATCTGATTACTGAGTCCATTCCATTATTCTACCATTCTGTTTAAGAACCAGTTCCTTCCTATCTCTTTCATTAATCTAAATTTTTCAAGCTTGAACCCATTATTTCTTGTTCTATCCTGATTACTGAACCTGAGAATTTTGTTTATGTCACCATTACATCTATACCTCTTAAAGATTTCTGTCGGGTCCCCTCTTAACCTATGCCTCTCTAAGGAATGTAAATTCAAAGCTTCATTCTCGTTATGTAAGGGATACTCCTAATCCCCTGTATCTTTTTTGTCATTCTCCTTTGTACTGATTCTAGTAGACCTATATTATTTCTGTAATATGGGCACCAGAACTGCACAGCATAGTCTAGATGAGGTCTGACTTGAATATTACTTTGGGACTTTACTTTTAACACTCCTAAAAATTAATCCTAATGCCCACTTTGCTTTATTTCTGGCCTCTTTTCATTTTCTTAGACAGAGATCAGAGATAACTATAACTCATAAGTCTTTTTTGTACCCTGAACTTACCAAAGCTTTATTGTTTATTGTGTACCTATTGTGTGGGTTTCTTCTACCTACACTAAGTACTTTATATGTTAATATTAAACTGCATTTGCCACCTGTCTGTCCACTCGTTCATCGTATCCAAGTCTATCTGCAAGGTGATGGCACCAGGATCTGACTGCCTACCTATCTTTGTATGATATACACATGTACATTAATCATCTTGCTTCCTTTGATGGTTCATATTATTATGGCTCACTGTTTTTTATATTTACTGACTCAAGGAACATTAAATTTTGCATCATGTCTCTTGCACCAGGTTGCTGCCTTAATACCAATGGCGGATGATTTTGCAACGGAGGATTTCTGCACAGTGGTGTTTGATGAGTTCTTCTTCACCAACATCAACCGTGAGAATGTCATGCGTCATGTCATCAAATTGGTGTGGTACATTCACCCCAAGCTGCCTCCTGCCCGTCTGGATACCCTGCAGAAGGCCTTGCAACCTGGCCCACACCAGGTACTGTGCATCTCTCACTCTGGGTTGCATAATTTCCTCCAGGATAATGACAACAAACACACACACACACACACACACACACACACACACACACACACACACACACACACACACACACACACACACACACACACACACACACACACACACACACACACCACGCACGGACCAGTACAGACTCAGTGCGATTCCCACTATGGTGCGAGCCATCAATCAATAGTCCCTTCTAGATTAGACTTACCTTTAGGATTAATGTTAAGTATTTCCCCACCCCCTCTGTACATTTTCAGTTTGTTAACTGCCTAAATAATATACCGTTTATTATTATTATTTTTATTATTACACACACACACACACACACACACAGACACACACACACACACACACACACACACACACACACACACACACACACACACACACACACACACACACACACACACACACTATGAGATAACATTTGAATAGCTTGTCTTTCATGAAAAGAGACATTAGTGAGTTTTCCTGTCATCCATTCATTAACTAATCTGACTTGAGCATTCTTCAATCACCATCACATGCATTTCTACTCTCCACATTAACTTCAAGCTTTCTGATTTAATCTTTACAGTTGTCATTCCGTGTGGTTCTTATTGAGAAATAAGCTTCAGCTTCAGTTCATGCCTGTTTTTCACTCTTAATAAGTCTGTTTCTTCCTTCCTATCTCTTTCTCAATGACATAATATTCTTTTCACCTTTGTGTCTTCTCCAAATTAAACTTCTGTAACACTGTTTTGTCTCTGAGAAGTCACATTAATTAACTTTTAGTGAAGTGTGGATATTAATCTGAAATTGTCTGCACCTGTATTTCTTCAGTCATAGCCAAAACTAATGTGTTTTCTTTTATTTGCATCATCAGGGAGAAGCCATCCAGGCCCTCTATGATAAATTCCAGGCCAGGTTACAAGAGTTCCAGGATATCCAGAACCAGCCCACTCCTATGACTGAGATGGACTCCCCTCTCATGGCTGTGCCCACTCCAGCTCCCATCCAATAGTTCTCTCTCTCTCTCTCTCTCTCTCTCTCTCTCTCTCTCTCTCTCTCTCTCTCTCTCTCTCTCTCTCTCTCTCTCTCTCTCTCTCTCTTGTAGTGCCTAAGTTCTCTCCTGCAAATTACTTTTCTTTACCCATCATCTTTGGTGACCAAAAGACGAAACTTGAAATTTATGTAAAAATAAACTTTGATAACTTATGACTTTTCTCTCAGTGGATGTATATTGAAAAACCTATCCCCTAAAATAAATCTCAAGTGACAAGAATGATGAATAAGAAATTTAGATTATCTGTCGGAGGGATTAGTGTGTGTGTGAGATATATGAGATATTGCCAGAAGTTCCAGCAGAAAATTCTCTCTCTCTCTCTCTCTCTCTCTCTCTCTCTCTCTCTCTCTCTCTCTCTCTCTCTCTCTCTCTCTCTCTCTCTCTCTCTCTCTCTCTCTGATCCCATCACTTCCCTTTTAATTACTTTTTCATCAGCCTCCATCAGCTCTTGAATCTTCTGTCTTCGCCACTGACTCCTGTGTAGCAGGCTGGCAGCAGAAGCAAGCCCATCACAACCTGAGGGCATCTTCTGTCCTGAATCTTGAGGCTGCATTTACTCCCCAAGTGAATCAGTTCATTTCATGAAGAGTCATTTGACTAAGTTGTTTTGAATCAGCACCATTCCCACTGATGAATTTTGGTCAACACTCAACAGGCAGCCTTGGAGGTGAATGGAATCTCATTGAAACAGCAGTGTTGCTGTGGCTGAGGCAGCATAGGAATGCAGAATGAATACAACCAAGAGTTTTTTGTCATTACAAAGGAATATCTCATCTGAACTATTACTAGTTTACTACTACTACTACCACCACCACCACCAACACCCTTCCACCAGTTATGGGACATTGTCTGAACATTGATCCATCATATAAACCTCTACTGCTGCACCACCGTTGACATGTTGGTTATACAATATAGTATTAGGGCTACATTAAACATACTAGGAGCCCAACTCACCCAAAACATCTAAAGTAGTCATGCAACACGCAAGGCCCATGCTCTTGTACTAAATCGATTAGGACACCTGATAGCACAGTGCTTGCTTCTCTACTCACTTGCTATGGCATGGAAAAAGTGGGTCCAAGTGCATCATTAAGTACTTGGTGTAATTTTAAATTAATTAAATTGCTTGGTATATGGTTCCCAATGGAGTTACTGTGGCTCACCTAAAGGAATGAAGAATATATATATATATATATATATATATATATATATATATATATATATATATATATATATATATATATATATATATATATATATATATATATATATATATATATATATATATATATATATATATATATATATATATATATATATAATTATTTTTATTTATTTTGCACTGGGGAAGGGCAACAAAAGTGAGGAAAAAGAAGGCCAACTTAAGTGCTATTTTCCAAAAGACTGCTAAAAAGAAAAGTCAGATGAAGGAGGATAAGTGTCTTGAAACATCTCTCTTGAAAGAGTTCAAGTCATAGAAAGGAGGAAACACAGAAGCGGGCTAGGAGTTCTATGAATGATTGAGAATACTGGTTAACTCTTGCATTAGAGAGGTGGACAAAACAGAGGTGAGAGAGAGAGAGAGAGAGAGAAAAAAAAAAATGCAGCAAGGCACCGGGAGGAGGGGAGGTATGCGGTTAGCAAGATCAGAAGAGCAGTTATAGCATAAAAATAGTGGTAGAACAGGAGTTCCCAACATTTTTGCTCCTCTGTACCCCTTGAAAATTTTTATAGGTTCATATGTACCCATAAATAAATTAATGATGAAAAAAAATGTAATTGTAATATTTCTATTATTTTATTATAAAATATGCATAAGTAGACTGAATAGGAATCTTAAAGGTGACAACATCAATAAATTAAACTCAAGTAATTTACAAAATATCTTGATCTGTCACATACATATCTTTCTTATAAATTACCCATAATGATCATTGCGTCCCGTACCTGATCATTTCAGGCCCAGCACAGATTGTGACCACAGTTAGTTCCATAATAGTGAAAACAAAATGGTATTCATCCTACTCTTGATATAATTTAGATGAAAGTTTTGCTCACTAAACTGAGAGAGAAAAAAAAAATGCAATCTGATTGCAGATTACACCATGTACTGCACAATGGTGGCTATTCTCTGAGATCCAATGTATCCCTTGAAAAGTGCAAATGTACCACTGGGGGTATAAGTACCCCAAATTGGGAGCCCCTGCTGTAGAAGATAGCAAGAGATGCAATACTGTGGCAATGAGAGAAAGGCTTTTTTTTTTATGTAGGAAGGACACTGGCCAAGGGCAACAAAAATCCAATAAAAAAAAATGCCCACTGAAATGCCAGTCCCATAAAAGGGTCAAAGCAGTAGTCAAAAATTGATGAAAAAGTGTCTTGAAACCTCCCTCTTGAAGGAATTCAAGTCATAGGAAGGTGGAAATACAGAAGCAGGCAGGGAGTTCCTGAGTTTACCAGAGAAAGGGATGAATGATTGAGAATACTGGTTAACTCTTGCGTTAGAGAGGTGGACAGAATAGGGGTGAGAGAAAAAAGAAAGTCTTGTGCAGCGAGGCGACGGGAGGAGGGAAGGCATGCTGTTAGCGAGATCAGAAGAGCAGTTAGCATGAAAATAGCGAAAGAAGACAGCTAGAGATGCAACATTGCGGTGGTGAGAGAGGGGCTGAAGACAGTCAGTTAGAGGAGAGGAGTTGATGAGACAAAAAGCTTTTGATTCCACCCTGTTTAGAAGAGCAGTATGAGTGGAACCCCTCTCAGACATGTGAAGCATACTCCATACATGGACAGATAAGGCCCTTGTACAGAGTTAGCAGCTGGGGGGGTGAGAAAAACTGGTGGAGACGTCTCAGAACGCCTAACTTCATAGAAGCTGTTTTAGCTAGAGATGAGATGTGAAGTTTCCAGTTCAGACTACAAGTAAAGGACAGACTGAGGATATTCAGTGTAGAAGAGGGGGACAGTTGAGTGTCATTGAAGAAGAGGGGATAGTTGTCTGGAAGGTTGTGTCGAGTTGATAGATGGAGGAATTGAGTTTTTGAGGCATTGAACAATACCAAGTTTGCTCTGCCCCAATCAGAAATTTTAGAAAGATCAGAAGTCAAGCATTCTGTGGCTTCCCTGCATGAAATGTTTACCTCCTGAAGGGTTGGACGTCTATGAAAAGACGTGGAAAAGTGCAAGGTGGTATAATCAGCGTAAGAGTGGATAGGACAAGAAGTTTCGTTTAGATCATTAATGAATAATAAGAAGAGTGGGTGACAGGACAGAACCCTGAGGAACACCACTGTTAATAGATATACGAGAAGAACAGTGACCGTCTACCACAGCAGCAATAGAACGGTCAGAAAGGAAACTTGAGATGAAGTTAGAGAGAGAAGAATAGAAACCGTAGGAGGGTAGTTTGGAAATCAAAGCTTTGTGCCAGACTCTATCAAAAGCTTTTGATATGTCCAAGGCAACAGCAAAAGTTTCACCAAAATCTCTAAACAAGGATGACCAAGACTCAGTAAGGAAAGCCAGAAGATCACCAGTAGAGCAGCCTTGACGGAACCCATACTGGCGATCAGATAGAAGGTTGTGAAGTGATAAATGTTTAAGAGTCTTCTTGTTGAGGATGGATTAAAAAAATTTAGATAGACAGGAAATTAAAGCAATAGGACGGTAGTTTGAGGGATCAGAATGGTCACCCTTTTTAGGAACAGGTTGAATGTAGGCAAACTTCCAGCAAGAAGGAAAGGTAGATTTTGACAGACAGAGCTGAAAGAGTTTGACTAGGCAAGGTACAAGCAAGGAGGCACAGTTTCGGAGAACAATAGGAGGGACCCCATCAGGTCCATAAGCCTTCCGAGGGTTTAGGCCAGCGAGGGCACGGAAAACATCATTGCGAAGAATTTTAATACGTGGCATGAAGTAGTCAGAGGGTGGAGGAGAGGGAGGAACAAGCCCAGAATCGTCCAAAGTAGAGTTTTTAGCAAAGGTTTGAGCGAAGAGTTCAGCTTTAGAAACAGATGTGATAGCAGTGGTGCCATCTGGTTGAAATAAAGGAGGGAAAGAAGAAGAAGCAAAGTTATTGGAGATATTTTTGGCTAGGTGCCAGAAGTCACGAGGGGAGTTAGATCTTGAAAGGTTTTGACATTTTCTGTTAATGAAGGAGTTTTGGCTAGCTGGAGAACAGACTTGGCATGGTTCCAGGCAGAAATATAAAGTGCACGAGACTCTAGTGATGGAAGGCTTAAGTACCTTTTGTGGGCCACCTCTCTATCATGTATAGCACGAGAACAAGCTGTGTTAAACCAAGGTTTAGAAGGTTTAGGACGAGAAAAAGAGTGAGGAATGTACACCTCCATGCCAGACACTATCACCTCTGTTATGCGCTCAGCACACAAAGATGGGTCTCTGACACGGAAGCAGTAGTCATTCCAAGGAAAATCAGCAAAATACCTCCTCAGGTCCCCCCAACTAGCAGAGGCAAAACGCCAGAGGCACCTTCGCTTAGGGGGATCCTGAGGAGGGATTGGAGCGATAGGACAAGATACAGATATGAGATTGTGATCGGAGGAGCCCAACGGAGAAGAAAGGGTGACAGCATAAGCAGAAGGATTAGAGGTCAGGAAAAGGTTAAGAATGTTGGGTGTATCTCCAAGACGGTCAGGAATACGAGTAGGGTGTAGCACCAATTGCTCTAGGTCGTGGAGGGTAGCAAAGTTGAAGGCTAGTTCACCAGGATGGTCAGTGAAGGGAGAGGAAAGCCAAAGCTGGTGGTGAACATTGAAGTCTCCAAGAATGGAGATCTCTGCAAAAGGGAAGAGGGTCAGAATGTGCTCCACTTTGGAAGTTAAATAGTAAAAGAATTTCTTGTAGTCAGAGGAGTTAAGTGAAAGGTATACAGCACAGATAAATTTAGTTTGAGAGTGACTGTAGTCGTAGCCAGATAGTGGAAAACGTGGAAGATTCAAGAGCGTGGGCACGAGAGCAGGTGAAGTCATTGCGCACATAAACGCGGCATCCAGCTTTGGATCGAAAATGAGGATAGAGAAAGTAGGAGGGAACAGAAAAGGGGAGCTACTGTCAGTTGCCTCAGACACCTGAGTTTCAGTGAGGAAAAGAAGATGAGGTTTAGAAGAGGAGAGGTGGTGTTCTACAGATTGAAAATTAGATCTTAGACCGCGAATGTTGCAGAAGTTAATGAAGAAAAAGTTGAGGGGGGTGTCAAGACACTTGGGGTCGTCGACAGAAAGGCAGTCCAACCTGGGGACATTTATGGTCCCCTCCCCAGATGGGGACTCCGAGGCTGGTGTAGGAGTAGCCATGATGACTTTTAAAATTTTTGAGTGAAGGGTGTGTATGTTATTAGGTGCTTGTAGTTTTGTGTGGAGGAAGAGAGTTGTCTTTAGAGGGCAGGCTGTGACTGCCCCCTTGTGTTGTGAGACACAAAGGGAAACGTTCAGTGAGGTCACAGCTGGGTTTAATGATAAGTTCATAGCACCCCCTAAACAGTGCTTTAGACCTCACTGGGAGTAATTATCGTTTCGGCAGGTGTCTACTGCCTCCTCCCTGAAGCCCCCACTCAACTGTTTATCCTTCCTTTATTGGTTATTGGTTATCTGGATAAGGTCAGCAGTGGAAATCCGGACGTCACAGTGGCCCCGTGTCCCGTAGTAATGGATAGCCACCACATGTTCGGAGGTCACCAAACCTGTATCCATATTGCTATACTGAATAAGAACTTGAATATCTAAGTGTCACGTCCTCGAGCCTTTCAAGTGACAATCCTGTGGAATAAGATTTGCTGTGTATGCTAATGCGTGGTCTTCATTGTCTTATAGTTCTAAAAAGAAAAAAAAAAAAAAAAAAAAAAAAAAATATATATATATATATATATATATATATATATATATATATATATATATATATATATATATATATATATATATATATATATATATATATATATATATATATATATATATATATATATATATATATATATATATATATATATATATATATTATATGCCAGTGAATGCAGTGGTGCAGATAAGTAAATAATGCGGCACCTACTTAGGGGCGTCATTATAAGCTAAGGGGGTATAGTTCCATGTATTTTCTATAACTATATAAATTGTCATTTTTTTTATTAATTGAATTTGCTTGTCTTGTAAAAAAAAAAAATCAAGCATTGCTATTGCCTGAGTAGTGTGGACGAAATATAATGGAAATGTAAAACAAATGTATATTCATATAAAAGTTTCATATATGTGTTCAAAAAAAAAAAAAAAAAAAGAAAAGAAAAATAAGAAAAGTGCAACCTGTCAACTTTGGAATTGGAAGGAAGGGGGAGCAGCACCCAGGGAAGAACTTCCTTTTATATTTCTTGGCTGTGCCACTATCAGCTGACAGCAACATGGCCGCCGCTGCGCCTTGTACTTTGTCACTCGTGTCAACTCTGATGTGATCCAGTTTGCCTGTGCTGCAGTAAGTAATACTATCCTGCTTTCTGGGATATATGATAAAGCATGATTGTAGCAAAATTTTGTATGATAGGGATGTAAGATGGCGGTAACCAAAACACTGACTGATAGACCCAGACCAGTGGACTGGGGATACGCAGATATGTACACAAGTCCCGCTCCTCACCTCCTGTCATCATAAGAATCCTCTCAAAACAGCTTGCAGGATGCTCGCTGTAGCTTTAAGGCGGCAAGACTGCAATAATATTTCGTCGTGCCGTCAGGAAAGAAACGGCAAACATCTGTGCCCTCAGACAAAGATGGTAGCCAACCAGCTACCCCCGCCACCCGCAATACCGAGGCCATGGACTGCTTCTCTGTTATTCCCAAACAGGTCCGCTCCCCATCGCCCACATCTGGAGAGATTTACCCTCTGCTGGCTAAAACCAGCAAATCTCGTATGCATTGTTTCTCGTACGCTTTAATGGCTGCCAGGGTGGCGATGGCCCATCATCATACACTGATGTGACAACTGCTCCGGGTATGATTGTATTGATAACAAAATGGTAAATACAGCCGCGCGAGCCTTCTTTATATTGGTAAATTAGCAGTTTCAACCAATACTCCCATCCTCTTTCTCTCATTCACTATAGCCAACAAGCATAAGGGCCTGATGGGAATGCAGGGTTTTTGAGTGGGGAAAGCCAAAATGAGGCATTTTTGACATTTCTGGAAAAAAATATAAAAGGATGAGAAATGGTATGTTTCGAAAACAGGAAAGTTCTGGGCTATCCTAACCTAATGTAACCAACTTAACCTAATCTGGACCTCCGCCCTTAAGGTCACTAACCAAACCTAACCTAACGTTACCTATGGTTCGACCATTTTAACCTGAGCATTTAGGCATTGCCCTTTTCAGGGATATCCCAGCCTGTGGCATTGCCAAACTTTGTATTGGGCAAATTATTGGATTAGAGCCTAAGGTCAGGGATAACCTCACTCTCTACACTCTCTCTCTCTCTCTCTCTCTCTCTCTCTCTCTCTCTCTCTCTCTCTCTCTCTCTCTCTCTCTCTCTCTCTCTCTCTCTGCATACAGAATTTCCATTTCATGCAAATTTATTTCTTTTAACAAAGATCTATGAATTATTAGAATTAGAGAAAAATCTCTCTCTCTCTCTCTCTCTCTCTCTCTCTCTCTCTCTCTCTCTCCTCTCTCTCTCTCTCTCTCTCTCTCTCCTCTCTCTCTCTCTCTCTCTCTCTCCTTGCGTGTGGTGTGAGAGGAAGTGACCGATGGATTGACACAATCACTTTGACAGTGTCACCTGAGTTGCTCAAAGAAACGTGACAACACTGGGAAGAAACACTGTCATATATTGTGGTGTTTGCAAAAAACACTACAAAATAAATATATACTACATTAACTTAGTTTTTTAGAGGATTACAGTATATATATACTACAACTCCATTTACTTTTGAAGTAGTAAGTACCTGACGTGAGGTCTGTGTTGGTACAAGTTTGGCAGAGCTGCTGGCAGGGAAATCTCTGGAAAGAGCAACACCCAAATGCTCAGGATAAAATGGTCAGACCATAGCCTAACCCAGAGGTCGGCAACCTGCGGCTCTGGAGCCGCGTGCGGCTCTTTCAAGAGACGTGTGGCTCCTGCCACCTACATAAAAATGTCTAACTTATCGTAGGACATGTAGAAAAATGAGAGAGAGAGAGAGAGAGAGGAGACGTGAGGTCAATGTCTTTAGTACGAATATGATTCCTGTATGATACATGTCCATCCAACCACCCTAGTCTCAGCCCAACACTGCCTGGCATTGTAGGCAGGCATCTTGTTCAGTGAAAACGCACTCCCATAGTTACTAGAATGGCTATTTTTCCTCCTCCTACTAGTACTGCTATACTACTACTACTACTACTACTACTACTACTACTACTACTACTACTACTACTACTACTACTACTACTACTACTACTACTGTACAAGTATTACTACTACTAACTACTACTACTAACTACTACTAATACTACTACTACTAATCTACTACTGCTATATTACTACTTCTGCTGCTGCTGCTACTATGACTACTACTACTACTACTACTACTACTACTACTACTACTACTACTACTACTACTACTACTACTACTACTACTACTGCTACTACTACTACTATTACTACTTCTGCTGCTGCTATTATGACCTTTTCTTCAGTGAAAGATATTTAAACGTAATCAGTTACTGGAGAAATGGCATCTAGGAAGAGGAAAATTGAAGATGAAAATAGAGAGTTTAGGAGTGAATGGACAGAACATTTTGCATTTGTTCAGAATTCTAGAGGGCACCCTTTGTGCCTCATATGCAGTGAAGAACTGGCCAACAATAAAAAATCCAACCTTGAGAGGCATTTTCAGAGGAAACACAGTGACTTTGCTGAAAATTATCCAGTTGGAGATGCCAGAAAGAAAGCTGTGGAGGAACAGCAGCTCAGAGAAAAGCGGAGTCAGAATGTATTCGTGAAATGATTGAAATCCTCCAACAATACAACTACTGCCAATTTTGTGATAAGTTATGAGATAGCAAAATGTGGAAAGTCTTTTACAGATGGTGAATATATAAAAGATTGTTTCATCAATGCAGCAGTGCATCTGTTCAGAGAATTAAAATACAGGGATAAAATAATTAAGAAAATTAAGAATGTGCCATTATCTGCTAAAACGATGAGGGACAGAGCATTGAAACTTTCACAAGACATCACCAGTCAGCAAATTGTGGACATCAATTCAGCCTGTGGCTTTTCAGTTGCTTGTAATGGGTCATGTGATGTTGACATTGCATAAGTTGCTCTTCTTGGCAGGTATGTCAACTCTGAAGGCTCACAAGAAGAACTCATTGACTTGTTGCCTCTCACTGGTCAAACTAGAGGTGAGGATATATTTTCAACAATTATAACCTGCCTTAAGGAAAAAGGAATTCAGACCAACCAGATTATTTCTGTTGCAACTGATGGTGCGCTGAGTATGACAGGTAAGGTATACGTAAGGGGTTTGTTTCTCTCTTAAAAGGAGAGCTGAATCGTGAAGTAATATCATTTCACTGCATCGTTCACCAAGAGGCATTGTCTGCACAAACTTGCCCATCAGAGTTCACTGAAGTAATGGACTTAGTCATGAAAATTATTAACAAAATACCGGCAAAAGGCTTAAACCACCAACAGTTTCGTGAAGTTCTGGAAGAAGTCAATTCCCAGTATTCAGACCTCCTCTTACATAACAAAGTCTGTTGGCTTTCCAGGGGTCGGGTGCTTGAACGTTTTGCAGCATGCCTTGAGGAAGTGAAGAAATTTCTGGAGGAGAAAGGCCACCATGAATATGCATACCTTACAAACCCTGAATGGCTACAGAAGTTTCACTTCTTGGTGGATGTCACTTCACATTTAAATGAGCTCAACAGGAAACTATAAGGAAAGGGAAACACTGCTCTGGTGCTTTTTGAAGAAGTCCTTTCCTTTGAATGAAAACTATGTTTGTTAGAGATGTTGAGAGAGGCTCTCTGATTCACTTTCCTTCATTAAAGCAATTTGGAGAAGGAACAGACTTTGAGCTGGATATTGATATCATGAAAAAATGTACCAATGAAAATGAAAAAAATCCTTTGAAGGACGTTTTCAAGAATTCAGAAAAGAAAAGGCCATGTTGTCATTTGTGATCAACCCCCTTGATGCAGATACAGACTCACTCAATTTTTCAGCTTTTACTGGAGTGAATCAAGCAGAACTGGAACTGGAATTAGCTGATTTGCAAGGAAAAGACTTATGGAGTTCAAAATTCAGAGGCATGATCTCTGATATTGAAAACCTGTAGAAACAACATGCTACACTGGCATTTCAACACAAATGGACTGAATTGTCTAGGCTACAAAAACGAGATCAGATTGTGTATGAAGTGTGGAATTCCTTACCAGACACACACACATGAAAAGATGTGCCTTTGGCATTCTCTCTATTTCTGGATCTACTTACCTGTGTGAACAAGTGTTTTCTAGCATGAACTTTATAAAAGACAAACTATGCAGCCGATTGAATGATGCAAGCCTGCAGTCTTGTCTGAAACTCAAAATGACAACATATTTGCCAAGCATTGAGCATCTCTCCAAAGAAACAAAGGAGCAGAAATCACATTAAGACTAATCCATTTCTTTCTTCATTAATCTCTCTCTCTCTCTCTCTCTCTCTCTCTCTCTCTCTCTCTCTCTCTCTCTCTCTCTCTCTCTCTCTCTCTCTCTCTCTCTCTCTCTCTCTCTCTCTCCCTCTCCCTCTCTCTCAACATTCCCACCCATTTCTTTTCTTCATTAATTCTCTCTCTCTCTCTCTCTCTCTCTCTCTCTCTCTCTCTCTCTCTCTCTCTCTCTCTCTCTCTCTCTCTCTCTCTCTCTCTCTCTCTCAACATTCCCATCCATTTCTTTTCTTCATTAATTCTCTCTCTCTCTCTCTCTCTCTCTCTCTCTCTCTCTCTCTCTCTCTCTCTCTCTCTCTCTCTCTCTCTCTCTCTCTCTCTCTCTCTCTCTCTCTCTCTCTTTCCCTGGTTTAAACTGATCATGGTGACCAGATACTGATATAGTAAGTACACTTAACACATTTGAAAAATAAATACCGTATTTGTTCACTTGCTGTCATCATAGAATTATAAAGTTAAATGAGTGTCTTCCTACTTAATTATTATAATAGTTTATTTTATGACAGCTGCTATTAATATTGATATAATCATCATTAATAATAATAATTATAATAATAATAATAACAATAATAATAATAATTATAATAATAATAATAACAATAATAATAATAATTATAATAATAATAATAATAATAATATTATTATTATTATTATTATTATTATTATTATTATTATTATTATTATTATTATTATTATTATTATAACTACTACTACTACTACTACTACTACTACTACTACTACTATGGTACAATTTGTATGATTATTTTGTCTATGGTTACATTACGTAACTCATATGGAGGAAATTTATTAGGTTTCGTAATCTACATTCGTAATAGATTTTACACTGTGGCTCCAGCAGCACTATGTTCCTGTCAAGTCTGAAGAAAGTGGCTCTTCTCCAATTCTGGGTTGCTGACTTCTGGCCTAACCAAACCTTACATTACCTAACCTAACCTAACCTAACCTAACCTAACCACCCATAAGGTAAACTAATGTTACATAACATTTTGTAACCTCCTACATTCACATGATCATCACAACATACCAGCAGTAATTACTTAACGAAAAATACCTTAAGAAGAAATTGAGGAAACTGGTGTTAAACTGCCAGTTTGTATATTCATATCCAGCAGTAGGAGGATGCAGTAGACACATGCCGAAACGATAATTACTCCCAGTGAGGTCTAAAGCACTGTTCAGGGGGTGCTGTGAACTTATCATTAAACCCAGCTGTGACCTCACTGAACGTTTCCCTTTGTGTCTCACAACACAATGGGGCAGTCACAGCCTGCCCTCTAAAGACAACTCTCTTCCTCCACACAAACTTACAAGCACCTAATAACACACACACCCTTCACTCAAAAATTTTTAAATCATCATGGCGACTCCTACACCAGCCTCGGAGTCCCCATCTGGGGAAGGGACCATAAATGTCCCCAGGTTGGACTGTCTTTCTGTCAACGACCCTAAGTATCTTGACACCCCCCTCAACTTTTTCTTTATTAACTTCTGCAACATTCGTGGTCTAAGATATAATTTTCAATCTGTAGAACACCACCTCTCCTCTTCTAAACCTCATCTTCTTTTCCTCACCGAAACTTAGGTGTCTGAGGCAACTGACAGCAGCCCCTTTTCTGTTCCCTCCTACTTTCTCTATCCTCATTTTCGATCCAAAGCTGGATGCTGCGTTTATGTGCGCAATGCTCTTGTGCCCACGCTCTTGAATCTTCCGAGTTTTCCACCATCTGGCTACAACTACAGAGTCACTCTCATACTAAATTTATCTGTGCTGTATACCTCTCACCTAACTCCTCTGACTATAAGAAATTCTTTGAGTACTTAACTTCCAAAGTGGAGCACATTCTGACCCTCTTCCCTTTTGCAGAGATCTCCATTCTTGGAGACTTCAATGTTCATCACCAGCTTTGGCTTTCCTCTCCCTTCACTGACCATCCTGGTGAACTAGCCTACAACTTTGCTATCCTCCATGACCTAGAGCAATTGGTGCAACACCCTACTCGTATTCCTGACCGTCTTGGAGATACACCCAACATTCTTAACCTTTTCCTGACCTCTAATCCTTCTGCTTATGCTGTCACCCTTTCTTCTCCGTTGGGCTCCTCCGATCACAATCTCATATCTTTATCTTGTCCTATCACTCCAATCCCTCCTCAGGATCCCCCTAAGCGAAGGTGCCTCTGGCATTTTGCCTCTGCTAGTTGGGGGGACCTGAGGAGGTATTTTGCTGATTTTCCTTAGAATGACTACTGCTTCCGTGTCAGAGACCCGTCTTTGTGTGCTGAGCGCATAACAGAGGTGATAGTGTCTGGCATGGAGGCGTACATTCCTCACTCTTTTTCTCGTCCTAAACCTTCTAAACCTTGGTTTAACACAGCTTGTTCTCATACTATACATGATAGAGAGGTGGCCCACAAAAGGTACTTAAGCCTTCCATCACCAGAATCTCATGCACTTTATATTTCTGCCTGGAATCATGCCAAGTCTGTTCTCCAACTAGCCAAAAACTCCTTCATTAACAGAAAATGTCAAAACCTCTCAAGATCTAACTCCCCTCGTGATTTCTGGCATCTAGCCAAAAAATGTCTCCAATAACTTTGCTTCTTCTTCTTTCCCTCCTCTATTTCAATCAGATGGCACCACTGCTATCACATCTATTTCTAAAGCTGAACTCTTTGCTCAAACCTTTGCTAAAAACTCTACCTTGGACGATTCTGGGCTTGTTCCTCCCTCTCCTCCACCCTCTGACTACTTCATGCCACGTATTAAAATTCTTCGCAATGATGCTTTCCATGCCCTCGCTGGCCTAAACCCTCGGAAGGCTTATGGACCTGATGGGGTCACTCCTATTGTTTTCCGAAACTGTGCCTCCGTGCTTGCACCTTGCCTAGTCAAACTCTTTCAGCTCTGTCTGTCAACATCTACCTTTCCTTCTTGCTGGAAGTTTGCCTACATTCAACCTGTTCCTAAAAAGAGTGACCGTTCTAATCCCTCAAACTACCGTCCTATTGCTTTAATTTCCTGCCTATCTAAAGTTTTTGAATCTATCCTCAACAGGAAGATTCTTAAACATCTATCACTTCACAACCTTCTATCTGATCGCCAGTATGGGTTGCGTCAAGGCCGCTCTACTGGTGATCTTCTGGCTTTCCTTACTGAGTCTTGGTCATCCTCTTTTAGAGATTTTGGTGAAACTTTTGCTGTTGCCTTGGACATATCAAAAGCTTTTGATAGAGTCTGGCACAAAGCGTTGATTTCCAAACTACCCTCCTACGGTTTCTATCCTTCTCTCTCTAACTTCATCTCAAGTTTCCTTTCTGACTGTTCTATTGCTGCTGTGGTAGACAGTCACTGTTCTTCTCCTAAATCTATTAACAGTGGTGTTCCTCAGGGTTCTGTCCTGTCACCCACTCTCTTCTTATTATTCATTAATGATCTTCTAAACCAAACTTCTTGTCCTATCCACTCCTACACTGATGATACCACCCTGCATTTTTCCACGTCTTTTCATAGACGTCCAACCCTTCAGGAGGTAAACATATCACGCAGGGAAGCCACAGAACACCTGACTTCTGATCTTTCTAAAATTTCTGATTGGGGCAGAGCAAACTTGGTATTGTTCAATGCCTCAAAAACTCAATTCCTCCATCTATCAACTCGACACAACCTTCCAGACAACTATCCCCTCTTCTTCAATGACACTCAAAAGTCCCCCTCTTCTACACTGAACATCCTCGGTCTGTCCTTTACTTATAATCTGAACTGGAAACTTCACATCTCATCTCTAGCTAAAACAGCTTCTATGAAGTTAGGTGTTCTGAGACGTCTCTGCCAGTTTTTCTCACCCCCCCCAGCTGCTAACTCTGTACAAGGGCCTTATCCGTCCATGTATGGAGTATGCTTCACATGTCTGGGGGGGTTCCACTCATACTGCTCTTCTAGACAGGGTGGAATCAAAAGCTTTTCGTCTCATCAACTCCTCTCCTCTAACTGACTGTCTTCAGCCTCTCTCTCACCGCTGCAATGTTGCATATCTAGCTGTCTTCTACTGCTATTTTCATGCTAACTGCTCTTCTGATCTTGCTAACTGCATGCCTCCCCTCCTTCCGTGGCCTCGCTGCACAAGACTTTCTTCTTTCTCTCACCCCTATTCTGTCCACCTCTCTAACGCAAGAGTTAACCATTATTCTCAATCATTCATCCCTTTCTCTGGTAAACTGGAACTCTCTGCCTGCTTCTGTATTTCCACCTTCCTATGACTTGAATTCCTTCAAGAGGGAGGTTTCAAGACACTTATCCATCAATTTTTGACCACTGCTTTGACCCTTTTATGGGACTGGCATTTCAGTGGGCATTTTTTTATTAGATTTTTGTTTCCCTTGGCTAGTGCCCTTCTTACATAAAAAAAAAAAAATGCCTTCTTAGGGCTAAGAACATCTTAGCTACACTGAGCTAAGAAGACCACTTATGAAGCATTCTTAAATGGCTTCTTAGACCTGTGTAACTAAGCTGTTCTTAGCTACACTGCGTTCACTTCCACCAATCAGCATGTGCGATATGAATTGGTTTGGCAGGAAATATAAACAATTGCCTGGGCCCTGGGGCTGGACCACTCAAACACACCTTCAAGCATGGAGCAACCAAAAGCCGAATGCACTAGGAAATCCAACTTTTCTACTGCTGAAATGTTTGCACTAGTGGATGAGGTGAAAAAGAAGAGCATTATAACTGGGAAGCTGAGTGAGTCGCTTAGCAGTGCCATGAAGAAAGATGCATGGACTTGTATTACTGCTAGCATTCAAGAATGCAGCCCCAGCTGTCTACCCTCTCCCTGGGCTCCACCAGCATTATTGGAGGTGTGGGGTCTGTCATTTGGGAGACTGTAGATAGGTTGTTCTCTGGCCATAGTGTATAATATCCTTGTTGGATGTGAGCGGTTTTGTTACAGTGGGCAGAAGTCTAACAGGGTATTATTACACATCTTACATGCAGTCTATACTGTCTGTGCTCCCTAGAACATGGCTGATTAGTTCTTTCTCAGGTTGAGGGATTAAGTTGGCATTCATTATATTCCCTTTCCTGTTGGTGGGTTAAACAGGATGGTGACCTACTGAGGCTGGATAGTGGTTGGCAACCAGCAGGTGCCTGTATTTGTCTTGTTGTGCCCCTCACCAAACTACAGAAAAAATAGCCTAGGGATAAGCAGACCCAAGGCAGTATCTGGTCATGACAATACCAAGAGAGGAGTCTGATGAAAGTGAAGCCTCATTTTCCCTCAAGTGATGGTGAACTGACTGCTGATTAAAAAACACTAGATGCAACTGAAGATGACTATGATGATCATGTTACAGCATATGACTGGAGACCAGTACATTCAAAATCCCACTCCTTTTTGTTTATAGAAAAAGAAGAATTTGCTATTGAGAATGATCCAATGTGAAGAGCCTATAGAAACAATTTTCTGTTGTGCACACCTATTAGATTCTATTACTGTTAGGCTAATTATTTAATCCGTGAAAAGCACTCTTGAAGATACAGGTCCTGGTTATGCTCTCAGAGTCAGTATGTAATGAGTAATCATGGCGAGTAAATGTCACGCCTCCCTGAATGTAGAGGAGACACAATCTTCACTTTTCTCAGCAAACACTAACTCTTCATCACTTACTTCCTTGCTTTCAGCATCACCCTCTCCACTCTACACATAATCTTTATCTTTTTATATTATCATCTAGAGTGTCATCACTATCAGAGCTACCAGAATATTCAACAAATGTTCCATCATCCTTGCTGAAAAGTAAAGCTCGCGTCTCCTCTACACTCAGGGAGACGTGACATTTACTCGCCGTGATTACTCATAACGTACTGACTCTGAGAGCGTAATCAGGACCCATATCTTCAAGAGTGATATGCCAGACACTCCCAGAAGAATAGTTATTGCCTATACAAAGCAAGCATGTGGAGCAAAAACAAGATATTTGAAAAACGCCATGTGATGTGAGAAACCTGTCGGCGTACCCAACAGGAGCACGTAAGGAAATAATCATTATGTGCTAAGAATGTTGCTGGAAGAATAAGGGTAGAAAATATATCAGCAGTGCGGGGAGTACATCTGGCAATAGTGGGGGAATTCCTGATGTGACTCGCTGGCACGGGGATTTAAAAATGGTGAATTGTGCCTTTCAAATGTTTTCATTGTGTTACGGAGATGGTTTTGGATTGCTTGGGGTAGGAAAAAAAATAGACTTTTGTAACCTGTGGTGGTACATATTATGTAAAATAATGAAACACTTTATGGGTCAAATGACAACAGATAAGCTCTTTAAGATTAGAGCTTTCATAGATGCTATTATAGACCAATTTCAAACCAGGGTCAGAACTCATTAAGCCTGCCACTGCTCAGGGTGCCAGACTTCACTAAATAGTTTGCCATTGTAGTAAATGTTGGCCAAGTGGGATTTGGGCCTGTGTTGATGCATGATAAACCATGTCAACCACCCTGTGTATTATTTTTTAAAGAAGTACACCACAACCCAAAGAAATTATTCAGTTATTGAGCAAGAGCTAGCCATAATCTTAGCTCAACAGCACTTTGAAGTTTATTTGCCCACATATGGGTTGAAAGTAACCATCTTTTCTGACTATAGCCCCTTACAGTTTCTAAACTGTTTTAAGTTCAAGAATATGAGTTTCACTCAGTGGAGTCTCTTACTGCAGGAGTACAGTCTTGAGATTCAGCACATAAAGGAGGCTGGTAATATAATTGCCAATTATTTTTCTGGAGCTGGGACTTAAATGCTGTTCAGATACAACTGAAAAATTTTCCAAGTGTGTTCCAAAAATTTTTCCCCAGTGTATGAGTGTGTTACAGGGTTGTGAATCCTTATGTCAGGGGGAATTGTGAGTTGTGTTAAGGAAGGGAGAATTGAGTGAGCCTTGTCCCTGGGTGCGTGTGTATTGTGTTTATAGTAAGTTCTCGCTTGCCTGATCAGAGTTATTCTCCTGTTTATTTCTTCCTTTTCCTGTTATTGTAGCAATTTCAAATTGATCTCAAGGAAGAAGAAAAGTCATAACCCAATATACTAGAACAGAATCCTAGCCAGCCCCTAAAACATACGTACTGTGATTTATTGAAAATTAAATGTTTCTGAGAGCGAGATCTTGGGAGCTACGAGTGTGGGGACACATCTTTCATCTACCTCACTCCCTGCCCTTGCCAGCATAGCGTGGGAGTGCTTTGTCTTGTTCTTTCCCAGACAGTTGGTGGTCCAGATGAGACAGTCATGCTGTTAAAAGAGCTGGTACATTCAAGGAGTTTTGCATTTATAAGTCATACTAGTACAGTGGAACCTTGGTTCTCGATCTTAATTCGTTCCTGAATTCTGTTTGAAATCTGAAATGTTTGAAAACCAAAACTATTTTCCCCATAGGAATCAATGTAAAGTGGATTAATCCGTTCCCAGACACCAGTCTACACTGTCTTAGCAACTTATGACAGATGCTTCCACAGCCAAGATGGCTACTTCATGGCATCTCCAGTTCACAAATTATTATCCAAAAAGAATGTAATGATTGGACTTATGACAGAACTCATTGGAAGATGCTGCATGGAGCAATCTAATGAGGGAAGCCTTACAGAGGGACACAGAGAAGAGCAACCCACTTACCACCAAAATGAAGGTGATCATAACACTTAGACATCTTGCTGCTGGGAGAAGCTACTGGAAAAATGAAGTTGTGCAGTAGTGATGGTACTGGGAGTCATTGAGAGAACCACAGGTGGTTTAGGATTACTCCTGAGCACCAAAAACTGTTTATTTACATCGAGGCTTTTAAACAGGATCACATTTACCTTATTTCAAAGATCGAATTACTATCTTACGCTCTTTATATCTCTCCAAATATATAAAAACGAAGTAGGTATTTATAGAAACTATAAATTAGTAATAAATGGCAGCTTTTGCTATGTCTTTTAATATTTGAAATCAAGTAACTATTTTAGAACCAAATTATGGTACCACAACTGAAGCAATAATGAGTTCAAAATTTTGTATGTAAACCGAATTGTTAAAAAAGGGAGGTGTTCGGTAACCGAGGTTGAAGGGCTGGGTACTAGGTACATACCTCATGGTTCTGTACTGTGTGTTGGCCTGAAATACTGCTTTCAATTCTTTCTCAGGGTGTGTATAGAGACATCTGCCAACTTGGTTCTATGCATGCATTTGTTTTGCATCCTATGCCTGCCCAGGCAGCCTTGGTGGTGTGCTTGGTCTTGTTCTGTTACTATGAGATGAGTTGACTAATTTTTCTTGTTTTCTTTTTTAGTATAATGCTACTGGCCTTTGTTGTTGTCTGTGTGAAGATTAGTCTGTGTAGTGTACTTGTTCATGTTTGGGGACTCATTTCTCTCCTCATCTGCCAATTTGTCTTGAGTACTGTGATACTCTGAGGACAGTGGGTGGACTATTGTCTTGGGGTACTTTGCCCCAATAATATTACCTATTATTGTGTTGCATCTTGTGCTATTTTTCTTCTTAGCATGTGGCTGTTGGGTCCTTTTCAGCTGTGGGAGTGAGTTTTTTATTTATATTTCCTCTGCACTGTGAGCCAGGGGTGGCAGTAGTGTGGTTTTGAATGGGCAACCTTTGCTTTCCCTATTAAGTTCCTTTGCCCATTACAGCAAAGGTAAGCACAAGCTCCATAGGCCTTATTCCCATGAGGTTTTTAGTTTCCGCAAGTCCCTACAAGGCCTGTTGAAACTAAAAACCTCATGGGATCAGACCCTGCCTGATGAATTTTGTGATCAGTGCTGATTACTTAACAAGGAACTTAAAACAAATGGAATAGAAATTCCTAGAATAGCCACAATACAACAGAAAGCAGACATATATAGTCAGTGATTCCAGCAATAAGGCCTATGGAGCTTGTGCTTATCTTTCTTGTAATGAGCAAGGGAACTTACTTGTAATAATAGGGAAAGCAAAGGTTGCTCATTAAAAAAAACCTGACTATCCCTAAATTGGTACTAACTGCTCTCCTCCTAGCTACTAGGTTAATCACCTTCATCCTTGAGGCCTATAAAGGAATAATTAACTTAAGAAGTACTAATGTATAGTGTGACAAACTGCTGAGCAATGAGAATAGTCCTTTGGATGTATGCCAATTTAAATCTGTCCTCTTTGGCTCATGTTCAAGTCTATTTCATTTTGTTTCAGGTTGTCCTGAAATAGGTTGTGCATTTTACATGGACAATATACAAATAATAGCAGACACAGAGGAAAAAGTGGTAACTCTATATGAAAAGGCAACCAAGGAGTGTTTAGCCACTAACGTGCTTCTGCAGAGTTGGAATGGCAACTCAAAAATCCTACAAAATCTTTTACCTGCTGTGGTGTTTTTGGTATCACATCACATACCTGAATGAAACATGTAGGGTCATTGTAGCCCAGGAATTGTTGTACAGTTGTTATATCCCATTTGAGTCGCAGGATGGAGTGGACTGAATTGGATACTTCATGGTCTGCCTTTATTTCCTTTGTGTACAGTCCAATGTGTGTGTGGCTATATGTTACTGTGTGTAAAGCGTATGTACCTCATGTGATTATTCCTCGGCATATATAAGTGAAATGTTCAATAGTTTTCTATTTGCATGAAAACGTGTAATATGTGTGAGTATCAGTATTTAATGCTATATTAACCCATAGACCTCGGGCTAGAGGACTATTGTCGTCCTCTCAGCGCGCGAGCAGTATTGATAAATTTCAGAAAAATAGGTGTTCTTCATCAGTACCCTGTGGGGTAATTTCAAACGAAAACATAGTAGTTTTTAGTGTTATCTCACCGCCAATCCTTCCTCTTCACGATGAAATAAATTGAATTTGTCTAGGTTGCAGCCCGGCAGAGATATGATGTTGGGAAGAGGTGCTACTTTTGGCCAAGCCGAGCGCACTTGTTCGTGCGGGTGCTGTTGACCTTGGCCTGGGTCTCCCTCTCCCCGCGCCACCACGTACACAGCATGCATTCTCTCATACCAGCGCGATTATTCACATTAGGCTACATATTACGCAGGTTTGATGCTCATATACATAACTCCTTGCGAAACTTGAATATATACACTCATTAGGCTACATATTACGCAGGTTTGACACTCATATAAATAACTCCTCCTCCAAAGGAGAAAGCGTCTCATCGAACAAGGCTCTTAGGATACCACTGTTATTCAAATTTACCACATGCAGTGGCTTAGTGCGCTCCCTGATTATAGGGGTAGAGGAACTGGGGCCCGCTGGCGCGCTCCCTTCCTCCACGCATCCAGACACAGGGAAATCATTATCAGCATGTCTGTCCGCCATAGTGGTCTGTAGTGCTCTGGGAAGTTGCATGAAACGTAGGGCAGGGATGCCATCAACCACAGGAAATAATAATTACGTCACGGGAGAACAAATCTTGGCGGGACAGCAGAGGACAGGAACTCCCACCAACCGAAGCCCTCCGCCCGAGCGGGAATTCCCGTTGCCCGAAGCGTACGGGTTAAGCACCGAAGCCGATGCTCACTTGTTAGTAGTGTGGGGTTAACCTGCTAGTCGCCTGCGGGCATCACTCACGGCCAAGTCGCGCTCAGACAAAGACGGGCAGGATGGTGACCGAGGTAAATACTTTAATTTTGTAGTAAAAACTGATTGTCATAGTGCCAAGTCAATTGCATGTATTGTTAATGAATATTGTAATATGTTGAAAGTGTTTAATATCAGTGTATAATGTTATTTTGTAAGAAATTGAGACCGAGAACTTGTTCGCAGTTCTTACGGTCATGCCTACCTCATCAATAAATGTCAGAGAGAGAACTGCCTTTCCTCGACCCTACGATGATGGGTGTGATCAGTAAAACAGATCACCTGAGAGCCAATTGATGCCCAGCCGGTGCGGCTACACTATATGTGACTAAACTAAAACATGTAATAATAAATGAATGAAACAAAGGCATATCAATTGTATGATGAGATTCTACTCACTATTAGGATGGAAGCATAATACCGTGGTGTTGGACACCTCTTATGATATAGAAAAAGCGTTAATGGCTAACTTACATATATAACACCAGCCTCAATAACCTGAACAAAGTATGACTAAAAGATCCTTACTAAGCCAAATATCTCTCTCATTTGATCCCTTAGGTATAATAACCCTATAACAATAAGAGGGAAAATGTTAATACAAGAAGCATGGAAGGAGAAAATTAGTTGGGATACCACTTTCCCAGAATATTATTCATCCAAATGGGATAGAATAAAGGAAGATTGTATTGCTGATGTCTCCATTCCCACACAAGTAATTTTAAACCAAAACAACAATGTACTTCACATCTTCTGTGACGTGTTCTCACAGGCATAAGGTGTAGCACCCTACTCAGGCTCAGATAATCATAGTGAGTTGATAATGTCAAAATCACATGTAGCATCAATGAAAACCAGAACCTTGCCTAAATTAGAATTAACAGCAGTAGAAATGGGTATTTGGTTAGGTAAATATTTAGTGAAAATAACAACGAAAGATCAGCCTGAGAGCAAAGGGATAAACCCTCTCTTTAGGCAAGTAATAATATGGACTGACAATGAAATCTACCTGTACTGGATAAATAAAAAAGGAAATAAGAATCCATATATGAGAAATAGGGTAGAAAAATACTGTCAACACAAAGAGACTTTGACTACCACCATATTCCTACTAAAGAAAACCCAGCAGATCTCTTAACCACAGGTATAACATTCCCCAAACTTTTAAAGGAGACCAAATGGTTTCATGGGCCAAACTGGTTGACCCAGAAACAAAATGGGCCCATCGAAATGCCATAAAGAGGTAGTAGTCAACTTAGTAGAAGCTCAACCTCAGGCCAACCATCTACCTAATCTGGCAATATATATAAAGAAATATCTTTCTATAAGTTGATTAATGTAACCAAAAGAGTATTCCACTTCATTACCTAGAAATTGGTTAAAGCATTGTCAGATGCTTTAAAATTTTGGATCAAACAGAAACAAGAATTCTTAGTAGACATCCATAGGGCACTAGGTGATGGATCCAAAAATAAGATTGAACTTAAAAAAAACTTGGGCTCTACTTATATGAGCAAATCCAAAGGTGCCGAGGTAGAATAAAATATGCTGAGCTACCATTTGAAACAAAGCACCGTACCTTGCTACTTCACCAAATTAATCATAATGTAAGCCCATAAAATAACCTTAAATGGAGGAATGGGGGATACTCTAGCTCAAGTTAGGAAAAATTACTGGATACTTGAAGGGCGTCAAGTAGTGAAAACTTCCCTGAAGGAGTGTAACATATGCTGACGTTATGAGGCAAGACCCTTAACGTATCCAAGACCCCCAAGCCTACCTCCAGAAAGAGTAAGCCTAGGTAGACCCTTTGAAGTAACGGGTGTAGATTGCATGGGTGCTCTTATAATAACAGGTGAGGGTGACATTCCAAAAGAAAGTACAGTAAGGTGCGCAACAATGCACAGTCATTATAATGTACAATTGCAGTAACGCACTGAAATTTTAATAAACATTTAATTGTAATAACAAACCAAAACTGATATAATGAACTCGCCACTTGTGTGAGCAGTAGAATTTTAAGAAATGTTCAAATGGAATAACAAACTAAAACTGGCAAGATGACCTTACCATTTGTGCAAGCACTGAAGTTTTAATAAGAATATAATCAGAATAACAAACTAAATCTCACAAGACTAACTCACCAGCTGTGCGAGCCATTGCTCACCTGTCTCCTGTCCCTTCATCCCTTTTTCCTTTCCTCTCTCTTCTTTTGTCTTGTCTCAAACCTCTCTCCCTGTCACCTCCCCTCCCTGTTATCTGTCAGAGTTAAGGGAGTAGGGAGTGATATGTTGCTATCTCTACCCCTCATTCATTTTATGTAATTTTCGCTTCAGTGTTTCTCACTCTCACTTGTATACGTAATTCCATTTTCATTCTCAATCAGTCTCATTCTATTTAGCAGTCCTTAGGATTGTTCTTACTTTCAGAGAGTGAGAGAGAGAGAGAGAGAGAGAGAGAGAGAGAGAGAGAGAGAGAGAGAGAGAGAGAGCTTACGGGCTTTACTGTATATATATGCTTGATGCTAGTAGTGGGTAAATGTGATCTATATTTGTCAAAGCAGTGGAGAACTTTGGATGATAATGTGTGAAACTCAGGATGGTAAGAATTTAGGACTAGGTGTGTAACTTGAGAGTGTACTATATATATATTTGTTGTATTATCTCAAATGCAGTAGTGCAAATATGCTTATTTTGATATATTTTTTCCAAAATTATGGAATTTTTTTATATTGTTTTCTGGTTCCCTGGAACCAATTAATTTTTCCCATAGGTTCTTCATTCACTATAACACACGTTTGCCATAACGAACGCTACATTGGAACGAATCATGTTTGTTGTCACATACCCTACTGTACATGTATGTTTATTCACCTGTGCCAGAACAAGAGCAGTCCACCTAGAAGTGGCCAAAGACCTTAGTTCAGAGACCTTCCTGCATTTGTTTAGAATCTTTGTAGCAAGGCATTCTTGTCCCTGTCTCATCATAAGTGATAATGCCACTAACTTCATAGGAACGGTTGCCTTTATTAAAGCTATCATAAATGATCCAAAAGAAAACAAGCATTAACAAATAAGCAATGTCGTTGGAAATTCATCGCTCCAAGGGTGCCCTGGCAGAATGGTTTCCCAAAAAGAATGACAGGGCTAGTAAAAAACTGCTTAAAGAAAACACTACACCGATACAAATTAAATCTCAAGGAATTAAGACCGATAGTAGGAGAAATTGAGACCAGAATCAACAGCCAACCTCTGACTTACTTGGATGACACCTCTGTAAATCTGGAGGCAATAACACCATCTCATCTTTTATATGGGTGATGATTAGAGCCATTCCTATCCATTGAGGTGAAGGATCATATTCTTGACCCAACCATAGATGACAAGTCCCAGTATTTGAGAGAGAGTTATCATCAACAAAACAAATTGTTACAAAGGTTGGAGGAATACTGGTTTGAAGAATATCTCATCAGTCTTTGTGAGAAATTTTATGACACAACTAGACAAAAATGTAGTTTCCCTTAATGAAGGTGACATTGTCTTATTAAAGACAGAGCAGAATTGCCCCACTTAGCCTTTAGCTATGGTATTAAAATTGTATCCTGATGAGAATGGTATCATATAGAATGCCCAGAATCATAGTAAAGGGACAAAGGACTCACAGAACAATAAATAAACTAATTCCACTGGAGTGCTCTCCCAAGCCTACCCCAGTCAACTGTGATAAGGTCAGTTGACCCGGAGGGTTGCCCCAGATTCAGGAGAGAACGAATACCAAGGGGCAGACCAGGCCACCCCAAGTAGCATCTCAAAGGTCATGGGAAAGGTGGAGGAATTTTATCTCAGGTGGTCATATTACCTGAATATAGATTAAGGTAACATCTGGCCCCAGGATGTGGAAATTTCCACTTGTATCATGCGTAATATCAATGCATTTTGTGATTTGTATATAAACTATAAAATTATATTACAGGGTAATTAAGGTTACCTTAGTACAAAGTAAGTATTAGTTATTATTATAGATAAATTGGGAAGTAGATGTGTGTGGATTGTTATGATGTGGCAAGGAAGCCACGAGGCAGCAGATCTACCTGCCTTATGATAGTTGCTCACAAGCCACATACCTGTCACCATCGCAACAGTGCTATTAAAATGTGTTCTAGCCAGAGATTCTTTTATTAATAGAAAGGGTAAAAATCTTTCAAGATCTAACTTCCCTCATGACTTCTGGCATCTAGCCAAAAATATCTCTGATAACTTTGTTTCTTTTTTCCCTCCTTTATTTCAACCAGATGGCACCACTGTTATCACATCTATCTCTAAAGCTGAACTCTTCGCTCAGACCTTTGCTGAAAACTCTACCTTGGACGATTCCAGGCTTGTTCCTCCCTCTCCCCCACCCTCTGACCACTTCATGCTAACTATTAAAATTCTTTGCAATGATGTTTTCCATGCCCTCACTGGCCTAAACCCTCGGAAGGCTTATGGACCTGATGGGGTCCCTCCTATTGTTCTCTGAAATTGTGCTTCTGTGCTTGCACCTTGCCTAGTCAAACTCAACTGTGTCTGTCAACATCTACCTTTCCTTCTTGCTGGAAGTTTGCCTATATTCAGCCTGTTCCTAAAAAGGGTGACCATTATAATCCCTCAAACCACCATCCTATTGCTTTAATTTCCTGCCTATCTAAAGTTTTTGAATCCTCAACATGAAGATTCTTAAACATCTATTACTTCACAACCTATCTGATCACCAGTATGGGTTCCATCAAGGCTGCTCTACTGGTGATCTGGCTTTCCTTACTGAGTTTTGGTCATCCTCTTTTAAAGATTCTGGTGAAACTTGTGCTGTTGCCTTAGACATATCAAAAGCTTTTGATAGTCTGGCACAGAACTTTGATTTCCAAACTACTTTTGTATGGCTTCTATCCTTCTCTCTGTAACTTCATCTCGAGTTTCATTTCTGACCGTTCTATTGCTGCTGTGATAGACGATCACTATTCTCCTAAATCCATTAACACTGGTGTTCCTCAGGGTTCTGTCCTGTCACCCACTCTCTTCCTATTATTCATCAATGATCTTCTAAACCAAACTTCTTGCCCTATCCACTCCTTCGCTGTTGATACAATGCTGCACTTTTCTGTGTCTTTCCATAGACGTCCAACCCTTCAGGAAGTAAGCAGTTCACACAGGGAAGCCACAGAATGCTTGACTTCTGATCTCTCAAAAATTTCTGATTGGGGCAGAGCAAACTTGGTATTGTTCAATGCCTCAAAAACTCAATTCCTCCATCTATCAGCTTGGTACAACCTTCCAGACAACTCCCCTTTTTCTTCAAAGACACTCAATTGGCTTACTCTTCTACACTGAACATCCTTGGTCTGTCCTTTTCTTATAATCTAAACTGGAAACTTCACATCTCATCTCTAGTTAAAACAGCTTCTATGAAGTTAGGTGTTCTGAGACATCTCTGCCAGTTTTTCTCACCTCCCCACCTGCTAACTCTGTACAAGGGCCTTATCTGTCCATGTATGGAATATGCTTTACATGTCTGGGGTGTTCCACTCATACTAGTCTTTAAGACAGGGTGGAATCATAAGCTTTTCATCTCATCAACTCCTCTCCTCTAACTGACTGTCTTCAGCCTTTCACTCATCACTGCAATGTTGCATCTTTAGCTGTCTTCTACCCCTATTTTCATGCTAACTGCTCTTCTGATCTTGCTAACTGCATGCCTCCCCCCCTCCCGTGGCCTCGCTGCACAAGACTTTCTTCTTTCTCTCACCCCTATTCTGTCCACCTCTTTGATGCAAGAGTTAATCAGTATTCTCAATCATTGAACCCTTTCTCTGGTAAACTCTGGAACTCCTTGTCTTCTTTTGTATTTCCACCTTCCTATGACTTAAAACTCCTTCAATAGGGGGGGTTTCAAGACACTTATCCTTCAATTTGTTGCCCTTGGCTGGTGTCCATCCTACATAAAAAAAAAAAAAGCTACTGGTTGCCTGTAGTTAAATTTGCTAAGTTAAGAAGAACTTAGAAGCTCAGAACCATTGGATAATCCCAAAGAAACTGCCTTTAGCTACAAAAACATGGCCAGCCACTGGCTTGGAATGCCCATTGACTGCAATCCACCACCATTCCTCGCTGGCTTGAATCACAGCTAAGTTATCAGTTATTTGTTGTTATATTTAGTGATGCTTTCTGTGATCTTGCATTAGCTGGGATAATTTGGTGAGTAATAGGGTCAAATAATTTCAAGTACATTGTTCTCTTCACCTGTGCCACCACCAGAGCCATCCATCTAGAATTGGTGCCTGATCTAACATGTCAAAATTTCCTAAATACCTTAAGAAGATTCACAAGCAGACAAGGTTTACCACAAATTATATGAAGTGCTAACACAACAACCTTTGTTATTGCTGCTGATTATATCAAAGAAATTATGTAAAACCCTCAGGTAAATCATTTAACATCAGTTAACTGTGAGTGAAAATTCATCCCAGCTTGAGCCCCCTTGTTTGGTGCCATATGGTAAAGGTCAATAGGAACAGTAAAGGCTAGCTAAAGAAAGGTACTTGGTAAAGTGTGAGTATTAATCACATTTCATTAACTGCACTCTATCATCTTAGAACTAGAATTCACTATAAATGATAGACCCTGAACTTATGTAAGTAGTGATATCACATCAATGAGCTCAATGCCATAACCCATTCCCAGTTATTAAGAGGCAGTAGACTGAAATCCTTTCCTAATCAGCATTCACTAGAAGTAATATCTTATCCATTTTATGGTTCCACACAAAATTCAAAGGAAAGAATGGATTATATAAATAAATTATTAAACGACCTATGGAAAATGTGGGTTTTAGAATTGTTATTGCCACTTTCTTGGAACGATCCGTGCAGGATAATGAGACCCGTTTGACGCTGACTCGATGTATTGATTGAATCGGTCATAACCTGGGAACACGAACAAATTCTCATAAAGACAAATGTATATTGGTAACTTAACAGTCTCAGCCTTATGAAACAGGATTATAGGTTTACGTTACACATTGGTAGCTTAACAGTCTTAACCTTACAGAATAAGATTACAAATTGTGCTACTGTACACTCTTACATAAAACAAGACATATATGTTACACTAAGTATGTTGTAGTCAATACACTCACGTGTTGGTGGGTCATTTAACTCCTGTAAACTGGAAATCACTCTCAATGTGAGATGTTCATTCACAGTGTCTGCTACCCTCTACAGCAGTGGTTCTCAAACTTTTTCATGAGTGACCCTATTTGGAACATTTCATTCCTTCGCAACCCAGAGTAAAGTAAAGAGAAAGAAAATGAACAATGATATATACACATTATTTTGGAAAAAATAAATAATGTGTACAGCTTTTCATTCACAAAACTAAACTAGTGGGATCCATGGCACTGCTTTTCCTTTTCACAAAACTAAATTGATAGAATCTATGGCACTGCTTTTCATCCACAAAACTAAATTAATAGAATCCATGGCACTGCTTTTGATTCACAAAACTAAATTAATGGGATCCATGGTGCTGCTTCTCACACTAATGTCTGCAAATGGCACAACCTCCCTCGCCTGCGGTTGGTGGAAAATAGACACCGCACACGAGCCTGCATGGGTCCACTGCCAGTCCAATATACGCGTTTGATACAGGAGTCATTCCTGTCAGACACCATTATGTGGGCCCAGGAGGAGGGAGGTGGGGGGGGAAGATGAACATACATAACAAAAGTAATTTGTGGTTAAAGAAGAATAATTCAATTAAGTAACTGAAATACACTGAAACACTGAAAGCATGATAATGTTCCTGTGTCCCTGTGACCCATCAAAATTGATCTCGCAACCCAACTTTGGGTCGCGACCCATAGTTTGAGAACCACTGCTCTACAGTATACCTGCTTCTGCCCCAGGGCAGGGCAGGGTTGGGTGTTCCCTACACATGTTTCTTGTCTGGAGTCCTTGAAGTCCCTATCTGATCTCCTTTAACTTGGCCGAGGCTAACTTTATCAAGTCAGCAAAATATCTTCTCCCCATCCCATCCACTACCATCCTCAGTCTCTCTCTCTCTCTCTCTCTCTCTCTCTCTCTCTCTCTCTCTCTCTCTCTCTCTCTCTCTCTCTCTCTCTCTCTCTCTCTCTCTCTCTCTCTCTCTCTCTCTCTCTCTCTCTCTCTCTCTCTCTCTCTCTCTCTCTCTCTCTCTCTCTCTCTCTCTCTCTCTCTCTCTCTCTCTCTCTCCTCTCTCTCTCTCTCCCTCTCTCTCTCTCTCTCTCTCTCTCTCTCTCTCTCTCTCTCTCTCTCTCTCTCTCTCTCTCTCTGGCAGTAACAGTCCCCCTGTAGGGCTTTGCACGGAACTGTAAGTCATGCCTAATGACTATGTTCAACTGTAGGGTCAGTGTCCTGCTACGTGTGCCAAGTGCTGAGAATCACTGTTGACCCGGGGCTCCACACTTGAAGAGGGTTGTACCCCTGGGTCTCGCAGGGATACTGAGTCTTGGATGTCTGCAACGGCTTCTAGGAGACAAAGTTTTGTAATTGGACGCAGGAGCATTGAACCCTTGGTTTTTACTTTGACCTTCCATACCAGGCCATCATCACTTGGCATCACTTTTAGAACCTTTCCCAACATCCAGTGATTTCTTGGTAGCTGTTGGTCAGCAACAATAACTATATCTCCAGTCTGAAAATTACGATGTAGAGTGATGTTCCCCAGTCTCTGATGTAGCTGTGGCAGGTATTCCTTAGTCCACCTTTTCCAGAATTGGTTAGAAAGGAATTGGGCATGTTTCCAACTTTGTCTCTAAGTCTCACTTATGTGTGGTTCCTTCCCAGTGTCCACTGTGATAGACTCAGTCCTCAATAGATGTAGTGGGGTGAGTGGTTCCAGGTCACTCGGATCATTAGGGTTCAGTGTGAGTGGTCTACCATTCACAATTTTCTCCACATCACAGAACACAGTATGGAGTCTGTCCAGAATTTGCATTCCAATTACCTTGGAAAGAACATTTTCTACAGTACGGATATGTCTCTCCCAGACTCCATCCATGTGAGGGGCTGCTGGTGGATTAAAAACCCACTCAGTGTGCCTTGTCAAGAGTGCATGTTTCACACCTTCATCCTCACGCCAGCTTTTGAAGGCCCTTTGTAGTTCCTTGTTCACTCCCACCAGGTTAGTTCCCTGGTCAGACCTAATGTGTTTCGGTGAGCCTCTCAAGCACAGAATCTCAAGAGAGCAGTGATGAATATATCAGCACTAAGGGATGTCAAAACCTCTAAATGGATGGCCCGGGTAGTTAGACATGTAAAAATTCATCCCCTTCTTTTGACCTGTGCCCATCCTTGTTTGATCAGGAAGGGCCCAAAACAGTCCACCACACAATAATTGAAGGCCTTCTCTCCTGCCTTAATCTAATCTTCTGGTAGGTCTGCTTGTCATTGATGTGTGGCTCTCCAGTTGTTCCAGTGGCAGGTTATACAGTTTTGTATTATATGATCTAGCAAGCTGCGACACTGTGGGATCCAGTATAATTCCCGCAGCAACGACAAGGTATGTTACTGTATGTAAAGCGTATGTACCTCACATCATTATTCCTCGGCATTTATAAGTGAAATATTCAATAGTTTTCTATTTGCATGAAAACGTGTAATATGTGTAAGTATCAGCATTCAATGCTATATTAAGCACCGAAGCCAATGCTCACTTGTTGGTAGTGTGGGGTTAACCTGCTGGTCGCCTGCGGACATCACTCACAGCCAAGTCGCGCTCAGACAAAGACGGGCAGGATGGTGACCGAGGTAAATACTTTAATTTTGTAGTACAAACTGATTGTCATAGTGCCAAGTTATTTGCATGTATTGTTAATGAATATTGTAATATGTTGAAAGTGTTTAATATCAGTGTATAATGTTATTTTGTAAGAAATTGAGACCGAGAACTTGTTCGCAGTTCTTACGGTCATGCCTACCTCATCAATAAACGTGTCAGGGAGAACTGCCTTTCCTCGACCCTATGATGATGGGTGTGATCAGTAAAACAGATCACCTGAGAGCCAATTGATGCCCAGCCGGTGCGGCTACAGTAAGAACTCGACCTACAAGCAAGAAATTGGTTCCATGTGAAACCGTAGCAAGAGTGAGTCACAGGACGAGGGGACGCTGACGTAAGCCTATAGGTTGACCTCTGAGGCCCCGGGGTCAGCTCTACCCTTGACGACAACCACTCCCTTCTACCCACTGTGCCTCGCCACTATTTTGTAGAACCCATGGTCACAGGCAAGAAAGTATAATAGTATGTATGTGCACTGAATTGAGTAGCCTAAGTGAAAATTATCCACAATTAGCTAGTATTAAGAGTGGTAATTTTAATTGCTCTTTCAGTGTCTCAGTATTGACACAATTAAGTTGTTAGATATGTCTGATACTGGGGAAATTAATGCCGTAGATGGCCTTAGGGAAGGTGAGGGTGAGCAAGTGGACAAGGATCAAACTTGTATTGAAGAAGTTAGTGTCAGGGAGTGAGTGCTGACCGACAAAGGAAGATAATATCAAGTCAGTGTAACCAAAGGAAGAGCAGAGTCCTGTAAGCGTAAATGGAGCAGTGTTACCAGCAAAATTAAAAAAAGGATTAAAAATTGTAATTAGCCCCTTTGAATTAGAGCCCATGTCAAGTGAAGTAATAGAGGCATTTCATCAGTATTATGTGGAATACACAAAACTGGTGGAACTAGAGCCAGAAAAGTCAGAGGAGCTAAATGAAGAGCTGGAACACAATCAATGAGTTCACCATGAAATATTAGAAAGTATAGAATGTAAAAGAAAGGAGTTAAAGAATGACAGAGGATCAATTTGTTCTAGCAAATGGTCTAGGCATTCTAGAGTCTCATCTACTTCATCACGTTCATCAGCAGCACAAAAAAATCAAGAAGCAGCAACAAAGGTAGCCAGACTTAGAAAGGAAATGGAATATCATGATAGTTTAGCAGAGGCAGAAGTTATGTTAGCTAAGACAAAAGCAGAGGCAGAAGCAATGTTCTCAAAGAAAAAGAAAGAGAGAGATTTAGCATTTGCTAGTGCAGAACTTAATGCTCTTAGCTTAGTTGAAGAAGAAGTAAAAATGCTTCCAGATAATGATGAAAGTGTAGAGAAGCAAAGTTATCTTCAACAATACATAGAGTCACAAAATGAAATGAAAGCACAAGCAATTGCAAATCAACAAAGTGACAATGCCATGCCTCACAAATATGTTACATTCCATGACCCACAGGAACCTTCTTCTTGCAATAGAGATAATGAATTGATGACAAATGAAGTACATGGACAAATATTTAGTGAATCTCAGGTAATAAATCTCAACCCTACAGCTCAAAGTCTTGTACCAAGCTCTCGTAGACACACTCATAATGTCAACATGCCTAATAATGTGAGACAGAATCATCAATCCTTTTCCCATCCTGGGGGAACCTTTGCAATCAATATACCTGATCCCAAGTGGAGCCTCCCTCCAATAGAACCTAACACCTTTGATGGAGAACCCATGGAATTTCCAAGTTGGTTGAAAAACTTTGAAACACGTAGAATCTAGAACTTCTATTAGTAGAGAGAGATTTGCCTACTTAGACAGGTATACAACTGGTGAGGCAAAGATGCCATTAAAATGTTAATGCACTTTAACTCTGATGCTGACTATGTGCAAGCAAAGAAAATTCTTAGGGATAGATTTGGAAACAAAAGTATCATAGCTGATGCTTACACAAAAAAAGTTAATGAATTGGTTACCAATCTCTCTGCATAACGGTCCAGCATTAACAACATTCTCAGATTTTTTGAAGTGCTGTCTAGCTGCAATGAAACACACTTCTCATTTGTCATTTCTGAACAACCCTAGAGAGCAGAGAAAGTTGCTTGCAAAACTCCCTGGACATATTGTTCATGACTGGAGAAAGCAAGTAATGACATATCTTGATACTAACAGTAATAACAACACTCCTAGTAGTGATGAAGAGCACCACCCACCCTTTGAAATGTTATGTGAATTTATCCAGAAGGAAGCAAAAGGAGCAAGCAATCTCTTTGTTTCCTGGGATTCAGTAAATAGGGAAGTAAATGACTGGATCAAAACTCAAACAAAAGCAGCCAATTGGAAACCAAGGGAATTAAACACCATGATAAAAAAATAGAGGGAGTAGAACTTTCATGGCTAAATCAATTGAGGAAAAATCAATGTGGTTATTCCAAAGTAAAGTATATGTACAAGCCAACAAACAGCATCCCAAGGAGCAGGAAAGGAAGGGACGGTTCTGTCACTACTGTACAAAGGATCATGATTTAGATGATTGCAAGGAATTTGCCAAACTTGATGGTAATACTAGGTACAAATTTGCTAAAGAAAAATGGTTATGTACAGGGTGTTTAAAAATGGGCCGCAATGGAAAGAATTGTAGAAGAAGGAAAGTATGTAAAGTATGTCAAAGATACCATCTCTCAGCTCTTCACAGTGATGACATGACAAGAACTGAGAGCCAAAAGGTGCCAGAACAAGCAACTCAGCCTAAAGGTGATAAATCCACAGTAGTAGCAAATAAAGTCAAAGTGACAGAATCAGTGACACATGACATGCACACCATTATAGTTCCTGTATGGTTACATTATGTTAGTAATAAAGAGAATAAAGTTTTAGTGTATGCCCTGCTGGATGAGCAGTCTGATGCTTCATTCATCAAGGAAAGCACTCTGAATAAATTGGGAGTTAGCCGGCCATCAGTGTCACTTAATATCCACACAGTAAGTGGAAAACAAATCACTGATTCTACCAAAATTCATAGACTTAAAGTGAGAGGTTATAATGAAGAAGTGGAAATACTAATCCCTTCAGCATATTCAACAGAAAACATTTCAGCTGGGCAGAGTCAGATACCAAGGCCCGAGACTGCTTGTGACTGGCACCACTTAAAGGCAATCTCTGACAAACTAATGAAATATGTTGACATAAGACTCCTCAGAGTCAAGAATGGTCTTGATTGTGCAGAAGCCATTATGGCAGAAGAGCAAATAGCACGTGATAGCAAGAAGCATCCCTATGCTCGTAGGACAGAGCTAGGTTGGGGGATCATTGGTAGAATCTCTCCTCATACAAGCATACAAGTCCACTGGAGGATACAGTGGTAGTCTACAGAACAGTGACACAAGAAGTAGAAATCAATGAAGAAAAGAGGGTTAATTTCTTAGTGGTTCCTACTAAAACCAAAGAGATGATCAATCCTTCTCAAGTGAGATATGTTTGAACTTGACTTCAGTGATAGAAAGTCAGCTGACACTCCATTATCATATGAAGATAAAAGGTTTATGAGTAAGATGAAAGAAGGAGTACATCAGCTCGAAGGATGGACATTATGAGTTGCCCCTTCCTCTTAAAGATGATAATGTCAAGTTTCCAAACAACAAACTATTAGCAGAGCAGACTCTCAAGAAGTTAAAGAGCTAAACTTTTTTTTTTTTATTATGTAGGAAGGACACCGGCCAAGGGCAACAAAAATCCAATAAAAAAATGTCCACTAAAATGCCAGTCCCATAAAAGGGTCAAAGCAATAGTCAAAAATTGATGAATAAGTGTCTTGAAACCTCCCTCTTGAAGGAATTCAAGTCATAGGAAGGTGGAAATACAGAAGCAGGCAGGGAGTTCCAGAGTTTACCAGAGAAAGGATGAATGATTGAGAATACTGGTTAACTCATGCATTAGAAAGGTGGACAGAATAGGGGTGAGAGAAAGGAGAAAGTCTTGTGCAGTGAGGCTGCGGGAGGAGGGGAGGCATGCAGTTAGCAAGATCAGAAGAGCAGTTAGCATGAAAATAGCGGTAGAAGACAGCTAGAGATAGAACATTGCGGTGGTGAGAGACAGGCTGAAGACAGTCAGTTAGAGGAGAGGAGTTGATGAGATGAAAAGCTTTTGATTCCACCCTGTCTAGAAGAGCAGTATGAGTGGACCCCCCAGACATGTGAAGCATATTCCATACATGGGTGGATAAGGTCCTTGTACAGAGTTAGCAGCTGGGGGGTTGAGAAAAACTGGTGGAGACGTCTCAGAACGCCTAACTTCATAGAAGCTGTTTTAGCTAGAGATGAGATGTGAATTTTCCAGTTCAGATTATAAGTAAAGGACAGACCGAGGATGTTCAGTGTAGAAGAGGGGGACAGTTGAGTGTCATTGAAGAAGAGTGGATAGTTGTCTGGAAGGTTGTGTCGAGTTAATAGATGGAGGAATTGAGTTTTTGAGGCAATGAACAATACCAAGTTTGCTCTGCCCCAATCAGAAATTTTAGAAAGATCAGAAATCAAGCGTTCTGTGGCTTCCCTGCGTGATATGTTTACCTCCTGAAGGGTTGGACGTCTATGAAAGGACGTGGAAAAGTGCAGGGTGGTATCATCAGCGTAGGAGTGGATAGGACAAGAAGTCTGGTTTAGAAGATCATTAATGAATAATAAGAAGAGAGTGGGTGACAGGACAGAACCCTGAGGAACACCACTGTTAATAGATTTAGGAGAAGAACAGTGACCATCTACCACAGCAGCAATAGAACGGCCAGAAAGGAAACTTGAGATGAAGTTAGAGAGAGAAGGATAGAAGCCGTAGGAGGATAGTATGGAAATCAAAGCTTTGTGCCAGACTCTATCAAAAGCTTTTGATATGTCCAAGGCAACAACAAAAGTTTCACTAAAATCTCTAAAAGAGGATGACCAAGACTCAGTAAGGAAAGCCAGAAGATCACCAGTAGAGCGGCCTTGACAGAACCCATACTGGCGATCAGATAGAAGGTTGTGAAGTGATAGATGTTTAAGAATCTTCCTGTTGAGGATAGATTAAAAAACTTTAGATAGACAGGAAATTAAAGCAATAGGACAGTAGTTTGAGGGATTAGAATGGTCACCCTTTTTAGGTACAGGTTGAATGTAGGCAAAACTTCCAGCAAGAAGGAAAGGTAGATGTTGACAGACAGAGCTGAAAGAGTTTGACTAGGCAAGGTGCAAGCATGGAGGCACAGTTTCGGAGAATAATGGGAGGGACCCCATCAGGTCCATAAGCCTACTGAGTGTTTAGGCCAGCGAGCGCATGGAAAACATTATTGCGAAGAATTTTAATAGGTGGCATGAAGTAGTCAGAGGATGGAAGAGAGGGAGGAACAAGCCCAGAATCGTCCAAAGTAGAGTTTTTAGCAAAGGTTTGAGTGAAGAGTTCAGCTTTAGAAATAGATGTGATAGCAATGGTGCCATCTGGTTGAAATAAAGGAGGGAAAGAAGAAGAATCAAAGCTATTGGAGATATTTTTGGCTAGATGCCAGAAGTCACGAGGTGAGTTAGATCTTGAAAAGTTTTGACACTTTCTGTTAATGAAGGAGTTTTTGGCTAGTTGGAGAACAGACTTGGCATGGTTCTGGGCAGAAATATAAAGTGCATGAGATTCTGGTGATGGAAGGCTTAAGTACCTTTTGTGGGCCACCTCTCTATCATGTATAGCATGAGAACAAGCTGTGTTAAACCAAGGTTTAGAAGGTTTAGGACGAGAAAAAGAGTGAGGAATGTACGCCTCCATGCCAGACACTATCACCTCTGTTATGTGCTCAGCACACCAAGACGGGTCTCTGACACGGAAGCAGTAGTCATTCCAAGGAAAATCAGCAAAATACCTCCTCAGGCCCCCCCCAACTAGCAGAGGCAAAACGCCAGAGGCACCTTCACTTAGGGGGATCCTGAGGAGGGATTGGAGCGATAGGACAAGATACAGATATGAGATTGTGATCAGAGGAGCCCAACGGAGAAGAAAGGGTGACAGCATAAGCAGAAGGATTAGAGGTCAGGAAAAGGTCAAGAATGTTGGGTGTATCTCCGAGACGGTCAGGAATACGAGTAGGGTGTTGCACCAATTGCTCTAGGTAGTGGAGGATAGCAAAGGTAGAAGGCTAGTTCACCAGGATGGTCAGTGAAGGGAGAGGAAAGCCAAACCTGGTGGTGAAAATTGAAGTCTCCAAGAATGGAGATCTCTGCAAAAGGGATGTAGCCGCACTGGCTGGGCATCAATTGGCTCTCAGGTGATCTGTTTTACTGATCACACCCATCATCGTAGGGTCGAGGAAAGGCAGTTCTCCCTGACACATTTATTGATGAGGTAGGCATGACCGTAAGAACTGCAAACAAGTTCTCGGTCTCAATTTCTTACAAAATAACATTATACACTGATATTAAACACTTTCAACATATTACAATATTCATTAACAATACATGCAATTGACTTGGCACTATGACAATCAGTTTTTACTACAAAATTAAAGTATTTACCTCGGTCACCATCCTGCCCGTCTTTGTCTGAGCGCGACTTGGCCGTGAGTGATGCCTGCAGGCCACTAGCAGGTTAACCCCACACTACTAACAAGTGAGCATCGGCTTCGGTGCTTAATATAGCATTAAATACTGATACTCACACATATTACACGTTTTCATGCAAATAGAAAACTATTTAACATTTCACTTATATATGCCGAGGAATAATCACATGAGGTACATACGCTTTACATACAGTAACAAGGGAAGAGGGTCAAAATGTGCTCCACTTTGGAAGTTAAATAGTCAAAGAATTTCTTATAATCAGAGGAGTTAGGTGAGAGGTATACAGCACAGATAAATTTAGTTTGAGAGTGACTGTAGTTGTAGCCAGATGGTGGAAAACTCAGAAGATTCAAGAGCGTGTTAAGTCATTGCGCACATAAACGCAGCATCCAGCTTTGGATTGAAAATGAGGATAGAGAAAGTAGGAGGGAACAGAAAAGGGGCTACTGTCAGTTGCCTCAGACACCTGAGTTTCAGTGAGGAAAAGAAGATGAGGTTTAGAAGAGGAGAGGTAGTGTTCTACAGATTGAAAATTAGATCTTAGACCACGAATGTTGCAGAAGTTAATGAAGAAAAAGTTGAGGGTGGTGTCAAGACACTTAGAGTCGTTGACAGAAAGGCAGTCCGACCTAGGGACATTTATGGTCCCCTCCCCAGATGGGGACTCCGAGGCTGGTGTAGGAGTCGCCATGATGATTTTAAAATTTTTGAGTGAAGGGTGTGTGTGTTATTAGGTGCTTGTAGTTTTGTGTGGAGGAAGAGAGTTGTCTTTAGAGGGCAGGCTGTGACTGCCCCCTTGTGTTGTGAGACACAAAGGGAAACGTTCAGTGAGGTCACAGCTGGGTTTAATGATAAGTTCACAGCACCCCCTGAACAGTGCTTTAGACCTCACTGGGAGTAATTATCGTTTCGGCAGGTGTCTACTGCCTCCTCCTCCAAACTTGAGAAGGATAATCAACACAAAGGTGATTACAAAGTGTTTATGGATGACATGATTACCAAAGGTTTTGCAGAGCTTGTACTGACAAAGGATTTAGTTAGGAATGATGGTAAGGTCTGGTACATTCCACGTCATGGAGTTTATCATCCGAGAAAGCCAAAGAAATTGAGAGTTGTATTTGACTGTAGTGCAAACTACAGGAACCAGTCATTAAACAGTCACCTGTTACAAGGCCCAGACCTTACCAACAAACTTGTTGGAGTGTTGTGTAGGTTTAGGCAAGAAAGCATTGCATTTGTATGTGATATAGAAGCAATGTACCATCAAGTGAAAGTCAACCCAGAACACACATGTTAAGATTCCTTTGGTAGGAAAATAGTGACCTTAATAATGAGATAGCTGAATACAGGATGACAGCTCACCTGTTTGGAGCTACATCATCTCCAAGTGTAGCTAACTTTGCACTTAAGAAAGCTGCAGATGACTATGGGTGTGGATCTGATGCAACCAAGTTTATAAGAAACAACTTTTATGTTGATGATGGTTTGAAGTCATTAGCTACAATGGATGAAGCTGTCACTCTTATTCAGCAGAGCAAAGAATTATGTTACAAGGGAGGTTTTAACCTTCATAAGTTCTTGTCAAACAACAAAGATGTATTAGCTGCAATTTCTCCTCACGAGAGAGCAGATGGAATTAAAAGTTTGGATTTTAGTAAGAATGAAGACACACTGCCTATAGAAAGAACTTTGGGAGTTGAGTGGTGCATAGAATCTGACACATTTCAATTTAGAATAAAGCTGAAAGACAAGCCACTCACCAGGAGAAGCATTCTGTCAACAGTGAGCTCTATATATGATCCATTAGGTCTAGTGTCACCTCTCATACTGACTGGAAAGCAAATGTTACAAGAATTGTGTAAGAATGCAGTTGAATGGGATGATGAGGTGTCAGATTATGTCAAACCTAAATGGATAAAATGGAAGGATGAGCTGCACAAACTAGACCAGCTAAAAGTACCTAGATGTTACAAACCTGATGACTTTGGGGAAATAGAAAATGCTGTAGGTACACAACAGCCCACATATAAACTAGAAAGACTTGAGTATTTTTCTGATTGGTTTAAAGCAAAGAGGGCAGTTGCTGTATGCCTCAAACTTCTGAACAGTTTCAAAGGAAAAAGGTGATGGCACTACTAAAGTAAAAGGAGACACATATGAACCAGTAAATGTAGAACGAGTGTCAGAAGCTGAAAATGAAATAAAACAAATGCAAGCAAAGGCATTCCAAAAGGAGATATGTACTGAAATCATCTGCTAACAATAATTCTTTAATTAAAGGGGACAATGACAAAGGAAGAGAAGTGTTAGACAAGACCAGTTCCCTCTATAAGTTAGATCCCTTCATTGATAAAAATGGTATCATGAGGGTAGGAGGAAGATTGAGGCTTTCTAATCTGACAGATGAATCCAAACATCCAGTCATCCTTCCCAAAACATCACACGTAACCCAGCTGATAATATGCCACCCCCACAAAAGAGCAAATCATCAAGGCAGGTGCATAACTTTAAATGAAATCAGGTCAACTGGATACTGGATAGTAGGAGGATCATCCCTAGTATCAAGGCATATTTCTAAGTGCATTATCTGTCATAAAGTTAGAAGTACAACACAGGGACAGAAGATGGTAGACCTGCCTATCAACAGACTAGAACCATCACCTCCTTTTACATACTCAGCAGTAGATTTCTTTCGCCTTTTCTATGCCAAAGAGGGGAGTAAAGAGCTTAAAAGATATGGAGTGCTCTTTACTTGCATGGCATGTAGAGCTGTGCACATAGAGACAGCCAACAGCATGGATATAAGCTCCTTCCTAAGTGCTTTGTAGGATGAAAAGGGCCTGTAAGACAGTTGAGATGTGACCAAGGAACTAACTTTGTAGGAGCCAAATCAGAGTATGAGAAATGCTTGAAAGAACTAAATAACAATAAAGTCAGACAAGAACGCATGAAAGACCAGTGTGACTGGATTGTATTTAACATGAATGTACCCAATTCCAGTCACATGGGAGGTGTTTGGGAGAGGCAGATACGCACAGTGAGAAATATACTCTCTATGTTACTTGATCAGCATGGTACCTAGTTAGATGACCAAGATCTGAGAACCTTCTTAGTTAAAGCTGAAAATATAGTTAATGGTCGTCTCCTAACTGTGGACCATCTTAACTCTCCAGAAAGTTCTACACCACTGACACCCAGTAATTTGTTAACTATGAAAACAAAGGTAGTACTGCCTCCTCCAAACATTTTCATTAAGAAGGACCTGTATTGCAGAAAGAGATGGCACAGAGCACAATACCTAGCCAACCAGTTCTGGTCCAGGTGGAAAAGGGAGTATATGCAATTTCTACAATTTAGAAATAAGTGGACAACACCAAAGAGGAATCTCAGTGTAAATGACATAGTTATCATCAAGGATCAGAATGTAGCAAGAAACCAGTGGAAACTGGGAAGAGTAACAGAAGTATTTCCTGATCATGATGGCCTAGTAAGAAAGGTTAAGGTCCTGGTGTCAGACTGTAATCTCGACAACCAGAGAAGATGCACAAAGGCAAACAAGACCATCATAGAGAGGCCAATACATAGTCTAGTATTGCTGTTAGAAGGTAATGCATAATAAAAGACTGGAGCATCCCTGCCAAAGAGCCAGCGTAACAAAACATATCATGTGCTAATCCTAGTTTTAAGGTACATACTAATCCTTGGTGAAATGTTCAGTAGTTTTCTATTTGCATGAAAACATGTAATATGTGTAAGTATCAGTGTAGCCGCACCGGCTGGGCATCAATTGGCTCTCAGGTGATCTGTTTTACTGATCACACCCATCATCGTAGGGTCGAGGAAAGGCAGTTCTCTCTCTGACGTTTATTGATGAGGTAGGCATGACCGTAAGAACTGCGAACAAGTTCTCGGTCTTAATTTCTTACAAAATAACATCATACACTGATATTAAACACTTTCAACATATTACAATATTCATTAACAATACATGCAATTAACTTGGCACTATGGCAATCAGTTTTTACTACAAAATTAAAGTATTTACCTTGGTCACCATCCTACCTGTCTTTGTCTGAACGCGACTTGGCCATGAGTGATGCCCGCAGGCAACCAGCAGGTTAACCCCACACTACCAACAAGTGAGCATCGGCTTCGGTGCTTAATATAGCAGTGAATACTGATACTTACACATATTACACGTTTTCATGCAAATAGAAAACTATTGAATATTTCACTTATAAATGCCGAGGAATAATGACGTGAGGTACATACGCTTTACATACAGTAACAATCAGTATTCAATGCTATATGAAGCACTAAAGCTGATGCTCACTTGTTAGTAGAGTGTGGTTACCCCACTGGTCTCCTGTGGGCATCACTCACGGCCAAATTGCGCTCAAAGACAGGCAGGATGATGACCGAGGTAAATACTTTAATTTTGTCATTGTGCCAAGTTGATTGTATATATCGTTAATGAATACTGTAATATGTTGAAAGTGTTTAATATCAGTGTATAATGTTATTTTGTAAGAAATTGAGACTGAGAACTTGTTCGCCGTTCTTATGGTCATGCCTACCTCATCAATAAGCGTCGGAGAGAGAGAACTGCCTTTCCTCAACCCTACGATGATGGGTGTGATCAGTAAAACAGATCACCTGAGAGCTAATGATGCTCTGCTGGTGTGGCTACATAATCACCACACAGTGTCTCGCCTGTGCAAGGACACAGTCACTACACGATATGTAAATACTTTTGCGCATGTGTAAACTTAAATTAAACTTGCAACTATGTGACAGAGTTTCACCAGCAATGAATAATGCACAGGGAATATATGTGTGTGTATGTATGTATGTATGTCTGTGGGCACACGCCCAACCCACTGTTATTCTTAAGCCCAGTTAGTGAGTTCTGGCAACTGTCTCGCTTTGTGGCCATCGGTGTGGGCGCAAGACATCTCTCCACTGGTCGACCGTTTCACCTGTTCCCACTGGTCAGATGTGGCACCAGTCTCCATCACAGCTACTGGTCACCACCAACGGGCAACCACTCGCTCTGCCATCCTCCCAGCACTGCACCCTGCTCACTCACAGTCCCCCTGCTCTGCTGTCATCCTCGTAGAGATCCACAATCCGTCCATGGCAGCCGACTCTTCACGTTTTGACTGTTATCACCACTTTCTTGGGGCAATTAGTGCAGGATAATGAGACCCGTTTCATGCTGACTCGATGTATTGATTGAATCGGTCAAAACCTGGGAACACGAACAAGTTCTCATAAAGACAAATGTATATTGGTAACTTAACAGTCTCAGCCTTATGGAATAGGATTATAGGTTTATGTTACACATTGGTAGCTTAACAGTCTCAACCTTACAGAATGAGATTACAAATTGTGCTACTGTACACTCTGATATAAAACAGGATATATATATGTTACACTGAGTATGTTGTAGTCAAGACATTCATGTGTTGGCAGGTCATTTAACTCCTGTAGACTGAAAATCACTCTCAATATGAGACACTCGTTCATGACGTCTGCTCCCCTCTACAGTATACCTGCTTCTGCCCCAGGGCAGAGCAGAGTTGGGTGTTCCCTACACATGTTTCTCGTGTGGAGTCTTTGAAGTCCCTATCTGACCTCCATTAACCCGGCTGAGGCTAACATTATCAGGTCAGTAAAATATCTTCTCCCCATCCCATCCACTACCTTCCTCAGTCTCTCTCTCTCTCTCTCTCTCTCTCTCTCTCTCTCTCTCTCTCTCTCTCTCTCTCTCTCTCTCTCTCTCTCTCTCTCTCTCTCTCTCTCTCTCTCTCTCTCTCTCTCTCTCTCTCTCTCTCTCTCTCTCTCTCTCTCTCTCTCTCTCTCTCTCTCTCTCTCTCTCTCTCTCTCTCTCTCTCTCTCTCTCTCTCTCTCTCTCTCTCTGGCAGTAACAGAATATCTTTTATCCTTGAGGGAGTCCATAATTGCCAAAGAAGCCATAATGTGGCCATGAGCAGAGGATGTTGTCCTCATTCATGATGACGGGCTGCAGTCCAGGTGGAAACTTGGTATAATCATCAGCCTACTTGTGGGATGGGAGTGGTTAGTAATGGTAATGGGCATAAAGACCTCCTTGGGCACAGCCACTCATCCCATTGCCAGATTGTACCCACTTGAACAAAGTTTGGTAGATGTAACACCCTCTGCTGATAATGTCCAGCTCCAGGGGCCCATCTGTAAACAACGACCCCTGTGACAAGCAGTAAAATGCTCAGCAGACTTGTGGAAATCTAAATTTAAAGCCAGTCAAATTTAACTTTGTTTCCCCATGATTTTATATATATATGTAAATATTTGTACTGTTTTTTTTCTCTGTGGTGGGAATATGTTTGTTTTACTGTTAAGGATCCAGGGTCAAACAGGATCCAAACTCCTGGACCCGAGTTTTTATGAGCCTACTCCGCTTATGGCTTAGACAGTTACACTTAAGGGTCAGTCACAGTTACAATCCTGCTACCATGCAATGCAGTCACTCCATTCCCACTCAGTCTACTACTTCAGGTGGACATTCCAACCAATATTCCAGCTATGTACTCAGATTAGTCAGCAGCCAGTGTACTTTTAGGTACTTAGCTAAGCCATAGGTGTGCACTAGTACAAGGTAACCTGGCTTTGGTGTCTGTATGTTAACGTTAAACCACTATTCTATGTAGATGATTTTTTAGTATTTATTTTCCCTTTACTAAGAACACATTAGGCTCCACTTTGTTAGGCTGAGCTACTTTGGAGAGAACATGTGGCAATTTGTCCAGACATAGACATAGTATACCAATACAATTACATATGTATTACTTAATGAAGATTGCTAGTGCTGCTACTAGTTTAATCTCATTTTAGGCCATTCGTAAGTACACTAAGAAATTGATATGAAGGTGGGATAAATCTTGAATCGTAAGGGCCTTTCACCAAGTATCAAACTCCTCCCTGGGAGAACAGAATAGCACCTTAGATAGTGAGACCATGACAATCATCTTGGGGCTTTCATGCTTCCAGTCACAAGTCACAACACTGCATGCATTACTTTCTCTGGTAATGTATTTCATGAATAAGACACTGAAGACATGCCTCTTTCTGTTCATTCCTTCAGTCTTGGTTGTCTAACATTATTGCTGTCCATATCTGATTCATGTAGATTATAATGAGACTGAAAATCTGTGGTGGATAATAATGTCTTCTTCCCTCCCACCTTTGTCCATACTGCCTTGCCCTCACTTCCCTCTGCCCAGACCACCATTATACCATTACCACCTCTCAGTTACTGACCTTAAGGATAACTACCAATTTTCTCATTAGGTGCCAGGGGTAAACATACACTAAGAACATGTAATATTTATTAAAATTAGGCTTTTATCATGCTATAATGTATGGAATGTTTTCATCAGGTTAGTAGTGTTGCTATGCAGTCTGCATTACAGTTAACAGCCTGGTAACAACACAGCACAACAATAACTAATATATATATATATATATATATATATATATATATATATATATATATATATATATATATATATATATATATATATATATATATATAAACATTTTGATCAGCAGGTAGTCCAATATTATTTAGACAACATACATGAAATTCTGAACATGTATCAACTAGGTATATAACAGCATTTGTTAGTTAAATATTATAACATGGCAATATCATTTGTCTCCTCAGTGTTCTGTACACTTACAATTAGTGCGAACTCTCAGGATAACTGTGAGAACCAGATGAACTGAACTGTTGTATCCACAGTATTCAGTTTTCTGTATATATGGTATTAATATCAAAATAAGTCGTAATGAAATACTAAGCACAGTGAACCACATGTTGAGTGTCTTAACACAAAACTGTCACTGCACAACTCACACTATGTAACACTCCCATCAGTCATTAAGTTGACAATTATGCAACATTTCCATTTCCATCAGTCATTACTTGTAGAAGAGGGAAGCAAGGAAAACTAATCAGATCAGTATATAAATAATTCAATCACAAACTCCGCATTAATCTTGGAAAATATAGTCATTACTTGTGCACAGATCAACAGGTGGATGCAAGCAAAAGTATTTTTGCTTAGCATCACTAAGATCACAATAGAAATTCTACAAGGACTTTATGCTTTCCTCATACATCAAGCAAAATAAATACTTTAATGCACATTGCAACATTTCACATACATACCATGTACTTATCACAGACACATTATTTCAATTTTGTATTGCATTCATAGTGGTAACATTCATCTCTGGTCATCCATATGTGGTTACATCTGGTTTTGAAAGGTAAGTGTCATGTATGTGATCAACTTACAGTAGCCACACCTGGCCGTACTATGCACCATTAAACAATGTTGTTTTCTGATCACATTATTACCATTTGTATTTGTATTGCACACCCACCTGACTCGGCAGGACTGGCCAGTCACTGCCTTGCAATGGACACATGACTGTCATTGTGCTACAATATCTTGTAAAATATGCTCTGCAGATGACCAAGACTGATTGTGCAACCAATTTGGATGGAAGCATTTTGTTTCAAGTGTGAATTTGCACAACCTTAAATATATACGTACTTGTCTGGACGGCACCAAAGTAAAGATTAATCTGGTTGAGGTAATAACTGCAATGTATTAATTATTAACAACTTTTGTCACTTTTACTTTACTCCCAGATATTTGGAAGAACAGTCTGGTTCACCAGTATCTGGATTATGAATCTGGTTAAACATTCACACTATATTTTACATCAGTTCCTAGATTAGAATGCCCATATTTCATTTACAACACACACACACACACACACACACACACACACACACACACACACACACACACACCTAATTACTAATAAATGCTTTGCATACTGCTTCACCTTGAATGGAAATTCTTAAACTAAAATGAGTTGCAATGCACATTCCTGAACCACAAGAGCAGAGTACAACTACATTTATACAAGTTTATCTCCACTTTTCATTATAAATAACTGACATTCTACAAAGCTGATTTTTCCTTAATTACAATATGTAATAAGATTACAACTAATATCAAACAAGGTACATTAGCCCTCAACATTTTTCATTCTGACATGACAAATGTTAACCAGATGGTTGGCACAGTTTTATTACTGGTATGGAAATGTGTAGGAAGACAATGGATCACAGCATGACCATAAGTCAATAATGCAGGGAGGGAGTGTGATGTGCCAAGTACATATATACATTTGGAAAAGGAAACTGGAGACTTATTGGGATTATCCACTTGGAATTCATGAAAGCAGGTAAAGATGATAATCAAATAGATGTGGAATGTGTGAACACTTAAGCCTGTAAGATAAGCACCTATACCACAAGCAGTATACTGCTTTGATAGCATCACAGCATCTGCTTTGGAATCAATGAAGAAGATAACACACCAATTTCAGTTTTTCTTTGACAACAATTATTGCTCTTTTGCTCTTTCACTGTGAGAAAGTGATGCATACATAGGAAGAGGAACTATTACACATCGTGTTATCAGTATAAATTATCGCTTACTATGTGAAAGATGGTATTTGGGGCATCATGATGTTCTGATCAGATAATTAGGCAAATCTTTTTTACCAATACCATCAATAATTATTCATTGCATTTACTTTATCACCTAGGGTTTGTTTTTCAGCAAACCTGGCAAAACTACACCTAAAACTCCAAATGCTATAAGGAATGGCATACAAATCTCAAGTAACATGCTTATTTTACAGTAATGAGAACACTTTTATACATTCATAATTCTTTTCTTGTTTAAAAGTGAGAATAGAATCCAAGTTAAGCATACATGACAGCCTTCTCTTATTAAGAAACTGCTGTGTGGATCAAATCTGCAACTCTGAACTATATAGTCCCAGCAATTCGTTTAAGGAGTTGCTACAACAGAAATTTTAAAAAGCATGCCAAGGCATCTCAAAACAAGGCAGTCTGTGGCCAGGGTATCCCTCTCTTCACTGACTCACTATGATCACCCAACCACTACAGATGGGACAATATCATTATCATGTATGTAGGTAGAATTCAGTATAGAAATGTATAGATGTAGTAGCTGAGCTATGTTAAATATGGTAGAGCATTAACAGAGACATTAGGGAAAGGTCAGTATCATAAGCATTGTTCTTGCATTGCATCTCATGTTAACTCACATGTACTGTGTTTCAGCACACAACAACTGGAGCAGTAGAAGTCACACACCAGGATCACCTCTACAAACTCCTCTCACTGCAACAACCTAAAGTAAAATTAAGTTTTTAAAGATTTTAAAGGCAGAAACAAATGCACAGCCAATTAACCCTTAATTACTGAATGTTACCCCATCCGTCTCCCACACCAAATTTTTTGTGCACTTCTCTTAATATTGTGGGTTTAGGTTATATTTGTCCTTACACTTTTATTAAGCCATATAAATTTTTCATGTGTTCAAGTAAATTTTGGTCACAAGATGTATGTTATATGAAATAAAATCATGAGTGTTAATGAATGGGATGCATGAAGTGGCAGTGATTGTATTTGGGCATCATTACTTATCTTATTTTCCTCATTACTGCTCATCTTGCTGTTATTCTCTGGCACATATTCTTCACTTAAGTAACTTGTGATGTCATCTGAGTTTCATTATCATCTGACCCTTGTTACTTAATTTCAAAGATCACTGCACACTTGTACTTGCTTGAATGGAAACAAAGATGACATGCTACAACACGTGTCAATCACACACTGCATGGCATCACCACCCACATCTGCCTTGAAATACAACTTGTGTCAAGGTGCCAATTTGGCATTTTTTGTCATAAAAATCATACAAACCAATAAAATGAAGCCCCATGTATTGTGAGTTAAGTGATGTCATCGGTCCCTAACAGTGAAATACACTGCTGGTCAGAGCGGAAGGCATGAGAGGGACTGTGCCTTCTGCTCTGACCAAATTTAAATTACACGCTCTAACTTTAAATCTTAAAGTGGGATTTGGTGAATGTCAACATCTAGCAACTCTTCAGCTCTAGTAGTAGTAGACAAAGTAGATGATGTATTTTCTTTGTGCTCACCCATGTCATATGTTGCCTCTTGTTTGAATTTTTCTTGTCCCTCTCAGCCTGTTTTTTTTTGTGGTTGCGTAGGCATACCATCCTGCCCTGTTACTACCCATTATGGGGCCTAGAAAACTTCTTACTAAAACTCAAATTTTATTCATATGTGCCTTAGTAAGGGAGAATAAATTGAATAAGGAAATAGCTGCAAACACTGGTTTAGCCCTCAGAACTGTTTAACAATGGACCAAAACTTATTGGGATGGATGCTTTCCCACCACCTCACAAGCCAGCAGGGCGTAAGTGTGGTGTGGGCCAGAGGACTCTGCATGTTGTTCACAGGCAATTTGAGGTCCACCCTCACAAAACCAGCAGGGGACTTAAGGCCAGGAACCCTGCTTTGCTGGCTTGGGTAAGTGAGAGGACTGTACACAGATATGTGAAGCGTGACTTGAGATATTGTAATTGCCATGCAGTGTCAGAACCTTGGGTTACATGTGCTCTGTGTCTGAAAAGGCTTGCTTTTGTGTCTCAACACAAGGAATGGGACTTAAACAAATAGTGTTGGATACTTTGGGTCAGATGAGGCATGGTTTCAAGTTACAGACAACCAGAGAAACCATGTGTACTGCAGACCAGGTACTAACGCTTATGACCCCTGCTACACAAAACACATTGTAAAACACCCAGACTCTTTGATGGTGTGGGATAATTTTTCTTTTTATGGTCTTGGGAAATTAGTGTTTTTGCAAAAAAAATCTTTGGATGAACCAGAATAACTACTTTGAACTAATTGTTGATACCTTCAAGTAAGATGGTGCACCATGCCATACTGCAAAGTTAATTGTTAACTGGTTTGATTTCTGCAATGGTCTGCAAATTCACCACACCTTAACCCCATAGAAAATTTGTAGGCGAACATTAAATTTAAACTAAAGGACAGAGATACCTCCTCCCTCCCACTCCTCCAAGCTGCTGTTCAGGATGTATGAGACAATATTAGCCCTCAGTATCTCCAATACCTGGCTGATTCACACCTCAAAAGACTCCAAAAGATCAGGAAGGTAGAAGGGTACCCTACCAATTACTAGTTTAGGTGAGTACCCACATTGAAATGTATTTTCTATGCCATTAATCTCCCTCTTAGGGTCCCAAATCTCGTGCCTTCTGCTCTGACTAGTAGTGTATGGTTAAATCATTATATAAGGGGTTAATAGTAACTCTCTAACACTACCTTGCTTGTCAGGAATTTAACCAAGCAGGGCAAGGCATTGAAAAATTAACACCATGAATTTAAAGTTTTGTTGGAGTCTTGCCATGCATTGAAACCTTTATGCACTTTATGAATTAAATAAGTTTTCAATACCAAAATCTTAACAGACCTCACAGCTATTAACATCAACTACTGCATAATGATCTGGCCAGGCAGTGAAGTACTCAAGCATTCTATCTCAAAATTTTAAGTATTTTCTTGGCATAAAAATTGTACTTCTGTATCAGTAGTCAGCATGTCATTTAGTTGTATTTGAAAATATTTTCATTTATTTTCTGACTTGCTATGCTTTAAAGGATATTGTAGTCTTTTTGGTGTACTATGAGCACTTTCAGCTTCACATAAACAAAGCTCAGCCTGTATAAACAGACTATCAGCAATGTGGTACAACTCTCATCTCAAGAGTAAGGGTTTAACTGAACCAGCTTAATCTGGTTTACATCCCTTATACACCAACAAATAAAAAAAGCTTATTCAGCACAGTAAAATTATTACTTTACTTTTTGAAGGCAATTATAGCACCTTTCCATTATTTCATCCAAAGAACACAAATTATTAGTGCACTAAATATTTGTTACAGATATTTGGGAATGATGAATGAAATGACTTCAAATTATAAGTGTAACACTATCTCTAAATATATTTTGGAATGAAACTTTAAAAGGGCAAGACTAACCATGCAGCACATAAAATGAGCAAGGATGTGAAGCTTGGGTGTTGCATCAGACACACTGAAGAGGAATGTCCAATCAGATTACCCAAGAGGAATGTGTAGATGAATGAGCAAATATTGACCAGAATGCACTGTAGCTGTGATGCACTATAACCAGCATACATTTCTACTGGCATGACATATTATTTTCATGTTGAATACACATTGAAAAGATTCACACCTAGTAAATAATTTCATACAATATGTGGTCAGTCACCTTAAAACAGTCAGTAACAGCACTACTTTGTTAATTTCTGAAGTACCACCACATGGCCTATGTAAGTCTTGATACATTTTCATTTGTACTGCCTTTAGTCTTTGTTCCAATAACTGGAACACACACTTTCAACACCTCACATCAGACAACAACAGGAATGGGCATCAACACCTCCAATCACTTCTGTTGGGTTGCCACAGAATTTACGAGGTGCCACTGAGGGCGAAGCAGGGGGACGATAAGAAACTGTGTCAACTCGGACAGAAGATGCAGAGAACTCTGATCCATGAGGGTGAGGTCGTGACTCATAGTCTGATGTAGAAAGGGAGTATGTGCTGGCAGTGGAGGAAGCTGGGGAGAGGGTGTAGGAGTTTTGAGAGGCCCGGGATAAGGCTCGCTGTTTTTTCAGGTCAGCTAGAGTCCCAGGGGAAAATGGGTTGACTGTGACAGTGACATGTATGTCTATCTTGCTGCCACCCTCCCCACTGTGAGTTATCATGCCACTCCCACCACCATTGGTGCCACTGCCTGCTGCTACCACCTCCTGTCGTGAGTTGGAAGAAGTTCTGGGAGGAGGAATTGGAGGAGTGGCCACCTGGGGAGCATCTGGAGTGTCTGTTGTGCTGTTGGATTCTGTTGTGCACTCAAGCTTGTTAGAGGTGGTGGTGGAGTTTGACCTCACAAGTAGGTCCCTCTCCCTCTTTGGTGGGATGGCTGAAATTGAGGATAGCAAGTGCTTAATAAGTGCATACATATACAGAACTTCATAATTATTATCTAACAATGCTGTTAGTTATTTAACTGACTGGAAAACTAACTTCTTTGACAGGTCTCCTTGTATAGGAAAAAGCAGTATCCAAAAAAACAGACTATGGTCATCAGTTAATACCAAAAGAACAGAACTCCCCTAATTTATGGCATGTGTCAGCGATAAATCCTGTTTTTTGTTATAGGAATTTTCAACTACTGCTATACTGAAGAAAAATCAGGATAGAATATTCACCTGAGGACATAATCATATTTTTATCTTTCTCATGTATGACTGCACTGTTCTCCTTTTCCTTTTCTCTCCGTTCCTTCTTGAGCTCCTCCTCCTCTTCTTCCACCATGAATTTATCTCTGAAAATAGATTAAGATAGATAAGCATGTCATCAATCTTTATTGTAAGACAATGTTGCCTCCCAAGAATGTATAGCCATAACCCATTAATGATACTCATTCTTCTTTGTTCCTCTTCCAGTGATGTTCTGACACTGGTTCCTAAGAACTGTTCCCAAGAACTGTTCCAAGCAGATCACCATTATAGATTTTGTCCATTTACATCCTTGCATGGTCTAGCTTCTCCCTCCCTCTCTGACCTCATATCACAAACTGAACAGCTAGTTTACAAACCAAAAGTACTCACCACAGCTTCTCACATAAAAACTTATCCTTAAAATGAATCTAAAAGATATATTTTTATTATTTATTGGTTGAAGAAAGCTGTGACCAAAAAAAATACATCTGACAGTCCACCAGCTCAGGGAAATGTATCCCTGCTCTTGAGTTATTGCAAAGAGCATTTTTAAATAGCTGTTGACTTAGACCACCCTGCCAATTTATAAAACTGATTTATAATAAGACTTTTCCTCCAGCAAGACCAGAAATGTATGCAGTTCTGTGTGTTGTATAGCATTCACAACTAAAAGAATTCATGACAGGAAAAGACTGGCATGGAAAATTACAAAATCAAATTAGACCATCACTTACAATTATGCAGGCACTGAAACTAATCCTTCACAGTAGTTTACAATCAGCAAACCCTATGATTTTCCAAAAAAATCACCACTGCTTTCCAGGCAATACTTCCTATTCCATTTAATTCAAGCCTCATTACAGAGCAATGGTTCTTAAAATCAAAATCAGTGGCACACTCAAAATAGATACTGGACAAGTGTGTGTGTGTGTGTGTGTGTGTGTGTGTGTGTGTGTGTGTGTGTGTGTGTGTGTGTGTGTGTGTGTGTGTGTGTGTGTGTGTGTGTGTGTGCCAAAATGGATACGTAAAAATAACGTATGTAAACACTTTTCTGTGTTGTACACTCAATCTACAAAAAGATAGTTCCAGGGCCTCTCTTTTCCACCTAACCTTCGACTTCTGATCCCTGGTGGAATTGTCACTAGGTAAAAGCTTCCACATAAAGGGTGGTGATGCATGTGATGACTGAAACAATGATAGCAGTTATTGTTATGACAAATGAGACAATAATAGTCATGGTGCTAGCAGTTGTTATGATAAAGATAATATAGGTGGTAGTAGTTAGCAGTGGAAGAGAAAGAGTTAAGTATTTTGCACCTTTTGGGTGTAGACTTTGCTGATTTTCCTTGGAATGACTACTGCTTCTGTGTCAGAGACCCGTCTTTGTGTGCGGAGCGCATAACAGAGGTGATAGTGTCTGGCATGGAGGCGTACATTCCTCACTCTTTTTTTCGTCCTAAACCTTCTAAACCTTGGTTTAACACAGCTTGTTCTCGTGCTATACATGATAGAGAGGTGGCCCACAAAAGGTACTTAAGCCTTCCATTACCAGAATCTCATGCACTTTATATTTCTGCCCGGAACCATGCCAAGTCTGTTCTCCAACTAGCCAAAAACTCCTTCATTAACAGAAAATGTCAAAACCTTTCAAGATCTAACTCCCCTCGTGATTTCTGGCATCTAGCCAAAAAATATCTCCAATAACTTTGCTTCTTTCCCTCCTCTACTTCAACCAGATGGCACCACTGCTATCACATCTATTTCTAAAGCTGAACTCTTTGCTCAAACCTTTGCTAAAAACTCTACCTTGGACGATTCTGGGCTTGTTCCTCCCTCTCCTCCACCCTCTGACTACTTCATGCCACGTATTAAAATTCTTCGCAATGATGTTTTCCATGCCCTTGTTGGCCAAAACCCTCGGAAGGCTTATGGACCTGATGGGGTCCCTCCTATTGCTCTCCGAAACTATGCCTCCGTGCTTGCACCTTGCCTAGTCAAACTCTTTCAGCTCTGTCTGTCAACATCTACCTTTCCTTCTTGCTGGAAGTTTGCCTACATTCAACCTGTTCCTAAAAAGGGTGACCGTTCTAATCCCTCAAACTACCGTCCTATTGCTTTAATTTCCTGGCTATCTCAAGTTTTTGAATCTATCCTCAACAGGAAGATTCTCAAACATCTATCACTTCACAACCTTCTATCTGATCGCCAGTATGGGTTCCATCAAGGCCGCTCTACTGGTGATCTTCTGGCTTTCCTTACTGAGTCTTGGTCATCCTCTTTTAGAGATTTTGGTGAAACTTTTGCTGTTGCCTTGGACATATCAAAAGCTTTTGATAGAGTCTGGCACAAAGCTTTGATTTCCAAACTACCCTCCTACGGTTTCTATCCTTCTCTCTGTAACTTCATCTCAAGTTTCCTTTCTGACCGTTCTATTGCTGCTGTGGTAGATGGTCACTGTTCTTCTCCTAAATCTATTAACAGTGGTGTTCCTCAGGGTTCTGTCCTGTCACCCACTCTCTTCTTATTATTCATTAATGATCTTTTAAAGCAAACTTCTTGTCCTATCCACTCCTATGCTGATGATACCACCCTGCACTTTTCCACGTCTTTTCATAGACGTCCAACCCTTCAGGAGGTAAACATATCACGCAGGGAAGCCACAGAACACCTGACTTCTGATCTTTCTAAAATTTCTGATTGGGGCAGAGCAAACTTGGTATTGTTCAATGCCTCAAAAACTCAATTCCTCCATCTATGAACTCGACACAACCTTCCAGACAACTATCCACTCTTCTTCAATGACACTCAACTGTCCCCCTCTTCTACACTGAACATCCTCGGTCTGTCCTTTACTTATAATCTGAACTGGAAAATTCACATCTCATCTCTAGCTAAAACAGCTTCTATGAAGTTAGGCGTTCTGAGACGTCTCCACCAGTTTTTCTCACCCCCCCAGCTGCTAACTCTGTACAAGGGCCTTATCCGTCCATGTATGGAGTATGCTTCACATGTCTGGGGGGGTTCCACTCATACTGCTCTTCTAGATAGGGTGGAATCAAAAGCTTTTCGTCTCATCAACTCCTCTCCTCTAACTGACTGTCTTCAGCCTCTCTCTCACCGCCGCATTGTTGCATATCTAGCTGTCTTCTACCGCTATTTTCATGCTAACTGCTCCTCTGATCTTGCTAACTGCATGCCTCCCCTCCTTCCACGGCCTCACTGCACAAGACTTTCTTCTTTCTCTCACCCGTATCCTGACCACCTCTCTAATGCAAGAGTTAACCAGTATTCTCAATCATTCATCCCTTTCTCTGGTAAACTCTGGAACTCCCTGCCTGCTTCTGTATTTCCACCTTCCCATGACTTGAATTCCTTCAAGAGGGAGGTTTCAAGACACTTATTCATCAATTTTTTACCACTGCTTTGACCCTTTTATGGGACTGGCATTTCAGTGGGCATTTTTTTATTGTTTTTTTGTTGCCCTTGGCCAGTGTCCTTCCTACATAAAAAAAAAAAAAAAAAAAAAAAAAAAAAACTCGAAGGATCATCTTTGACAATGTAAGTTGTGACTGCACTGTACAACACAACTTGTGACCTGGTATATTGCCTGAGGGATTGGTGGGCCCCATATTTAGAGTCAACACATCTCAATCATGGTGAATCAAGTGCTACCACCCTGTATACCTACATAACTATTATCGTGCCACTGTATTTACCCAAAAAAAAGTTGCACAGGAAAAATCACAACTACAGTATATGGCATCATCAGAGTTCTTACTCATTGCTTTGATTAAAAAAATGGTAATTTTAATTATGTTTGCCTGGAGAAGCATGTGCTTTCTTATTAAGTACCTCTGCCCTTACCCTCTCTGCAGCACAGCTCTGAACTCTGTCTAAGAAAGCAATGCACAGAGGCCAGAAGCAGGGGAAATAGGGTATTAAGATTAATTTTTAGGAGTGTTAAAAGTAGAAGGCCTGAAGTAATATTAAAGTTATATTTGGTGCTGTGCAGTTCTGGTTCCCACATTACAGGAAGGATATAGTTCTATTAGAATCAGTTCAATGGAGAATGATTATAAGGATACAGGGGATGAGGAGTATTCATTACGAGGCAAGATTGAAGCTGTTAAGCTTACATTATTTAAGAGAGACGTAAGTTAAGAGGGGGGCCTGATAGAAGTCTTTAAGTGGTATAAGGGTTATAACAAGTGGGACGTAAGCAAAGTTCTTAGGATCAGCAACCAGGACAGAACAAGAAATAATGGGCTCAAGCTTGAAAATATAGGTTTAAGAAAGAGATTAATCAAGTTGTTAGTGCTTAAGATCAGCAACCAGGCCAGAACAAGAAAAATGGGTTCAAGCTTGAAAATATAGGTTTAAGAAAGAGATTAATCAAGTTGTTAGTGCTAAGACATTAAGGAGCTTTAAGAGAAGATTAGACAAGACTTATGGATGGGGATGATAGGTGGAAACAGGTAGATATATTTGATACAGGGACTGCCACATGTAAGCCTGATGACTTCTTGCAGCTTCCCTTAATTCTTATGTTCTTGAGTTACGCATTCATGTTTTTATACGTGCAAAATTATGGTGATGTCCGAGATGTGCACATGTGAGGCTAATATAACATACTAAAAATTAAGACCCAGTAATAAGTAAGTAGGTCAGCACACTGCCATAAATCATTACAGTACACTGCCTTGTCTTCAAGTTAGTATACTGGCTTCTGGGCCAGTATACATAAACATTTTTAACAAAGTACTTTTAGTGACCAATTTTATTTTTACTGATAAAAAATTCCTTAAAAGTAATACATAATCACCTTTAAGACCTAAAAGATTTATAGCAGCTTGAGTGGTGAGGGATACTCCTAATGTGCCTAAAATTACTTTTAGGCCACAGGATGACACCCCAACGCCTCAATTTTTGGCAAAGGAGAGGCATCCTACAAGAGTATAGTGATGCTTAGGTGATCAAAAGAGTTCTGCCTGGCCTTAATGATATTCTATATGTGATAGAACTTGTGAGGGATGCACTAAGGAGTTGCAATGCAGGGACTATGATGAGATTAAGGCCTTAAATTTGGTACAATGGTTTGGCTAAAACCCCCACGGCAATACATGGCATCTTTAGATTCTCTCTCTCTCTCTCTCTCTCTCTCTCTCTCTCTCTCTCTCTCTCTCTCTCTCTCTCTCTCTCTCTCTCTCTCTCTCTCTCTCTCTCTCTCTGATGGAAATTATGATGAGATAAACACATTATGTAAGCTGCAGGATTCCCCAATGTCATCATTGTTATTGATGGCACACATATAAGAATTACTGCTTCCAGAGATTCCGAGGCAGAATATGTAAATAAGACATGAAATAAAGTTAACTGTGGAGTGCAATTGTAGCTCGTGATGCTGAAATCCATTTTAAATTGTGTTTTGGCAAATGTGTGTGTGCTATTGTGGTAGATAATAAATTAATCTAACATCTAACTTAAACCAACCCAGTCATCTCAGCTCCTTGCAGGGAGTAAAATAGAATATAACAAATCTTTTTTTTGCACTTAAACTAACCCATCACCACACAGTCCAAGTAACTGGAATTTAACTTATCTTTTTGCATTCAACTTAATAACCTCACCCACACACCCAACAGTCCCTTGCAGGAAATAAGTACAATTTAACAAATTCTGAATACAACCCAACTTAATCAAGTGATCTCACAGCTGCTTGCAGGGAGCTGGTGGAATTTAATAAATCTAACTGCACTCAGCCTAACTCAGCTATCTCCACAGCTGCTTGCAGGGATAGGCAGAATTCTGAAAATAATTTTGCATTAAGCAGAAACTAGTGTGTCATCCAATTAGCCTGATAGAGCTGCCTCTCTCTTTCCTTGGCTCGGCCAAGCTGCCCCTACCACTGTTGCTGTGCTGACATCCTCGGAGAGGGTTCCTAGTCTGAACTCGCCTCATGTACATTATTAAACTCATAAAATGTGTCAATACTCTGGTTGTTTTTATAAAAAAGTAAAAAATAAATTAACATTAAATACTTTTATGTGTTGTTTTGACATTCAAGTGCAAAATCATAATGGTTAGGGTCTTCTTAAGCCCTAAACATAGCATGTGTAGTGAGTTTAGATTTTACTTTTACTAATGACTTAGTGACTTGAGAAAACCTATATAGTTTCTTTTATACACTTTCAGCATATATTTTTAACTAGGAGTAAATTTAAGTCTTTTAGAGCTTTTTAGGTATATGGGCTCTGGAGAGCATAAGATGCCCAACCACATACATGGTGGGGATGGCATCTCAAGATAAGTGATAGGACTTCAGCTCACACAAGGTGCCAGTTGGAGGAGAATCTCACCACCACTACAGCAGAACAAATAAAGGAACAGGATGACATGCTTCTCCAGGATGTTAATGTTTATGGCAGGGTATCTCACGTCTTCCCAAAACCTTAAACTTGGACATCAGGTGGCATATTATACCTTAGTTAATGCCAGTGTACTGACATTTTTCTTAGTACATAGTACAGGGCACTCAAGCACTCTCAACATATTAACTTCATTTGTGCAAGTCCCAGATATTATAAGGATCTTGCCCATGGAAGTCTATATGCTTAGCTCAAAGCTGCAAGAGGAATGTAAGCGAAAGTACTTGATAAGAATCCCTCAAACTACTGTCTTATCGCTTTAATTTTCTGCCTATCTAAATTTTTTTAATCTATCCTCAACAGGAAGATTCTTAAACATCTATCTGATCGGCAGTATGGGTTCTGTCAAGGCCGCTCTACTGATTATCTTCTGGCTTCCCTTACTGAGCCTTGGTCATCCTCTTTTAGAGATTTTGGTGAAACTTTTGCTGTTGCCTTGGATATATCAAAAGCTTTTGATAGAGTCTGGCACAAAGTTTGATTTCCATACTACTCTCCTATGGCTTCTATCCTTCTCTCTAACTTCATCTCAAGTTTCCTTCCTGACCGTTCTATTGCTGCTGTGGTAGACAGTCACTGTCTTTCTCCTAAATCTATCAACAGTGGTGTTCCTCAGGGTTCTGTCCTGTCACCCACTCTCTTATTATTCATCAATGACCTAAACTAAGCTTCTTGTCCTATCCAATCCTACGCTGATGCACTTTTCCATGTCTTTTCATAGACATCCAACACTTCAGGAAGTAAACATTTCACGAAGGGAAGCCACAGACACCTGACTTCTGATCTTTCTAAAATTTCTGATTGGGGTAGAGCAAACTTGGTATTGTTCAATGCCTCAAAAACTCAATTCCTCCATCTGTCAACTCAACACAACCTTCCAGACAACTATCCCCTCTTATTCAATGACACTCAACTGTCCCCCTCTTCTACACTGAACATCCTCGGTCTGTCCTTTACATATAATCTGAACTGGAAACTTCACATCTCATCTCTAGCTAAAACAGCTTCCATGAAGTTAGGCATTCTGAGACGTCTCCGCCTGCTAACTCTGTACAAGGGCCTTATCCATCCGTGGTGTATGGAGCATGTTTCACACGTCTGAGGGGGGGGGGGTTCCACTCATACTGCTCTTCTAGATAGGGTGGAATCAAAAGCTTTTTGTCTCATCAACTCCTCTCCACTAACTGACTGTCTTCAGCCTCTCTCTCATCACCGCAATGTTGCATCTCTAGTTATCTTCTACTGTTATTTTCATGCTAACTGCTCTTCTGATCTTGCTAACTGCATGCCTCCCCTCCTCCCACGGCCTCACTGCACAAGACTTTCTTCTTTCACCCCTATTCTGTCCACCTCTCTAATGCAAGAGTATTCTCAATCATTCATCCCTTTCTCTGGTAAACTCTGGAACTCCCTGCCTGCTTCTGTATTTTCACCTTCCTATGACTTGAGTTCCTTCAAGAGGGAGGTTTCAAGACACTTATCCTTCAATTTTTGACTACCACTTTGGACCCTTTTCTGGGACTGGCATCTCAGTGGGCCTTTTTTTTTTTCTTTATTGGATTTTTTATTGCACTTGGCCAATGTCCCTCCTAAAAAAAAAAAAAAAAAGGACGTTTCTCCAGGTAAGAGTAATCAACATTTAGCTTTTCTGTCAATCAAAGCAATGGGTGAGAACTCAAATGTTGCCATAGAGTAGTGATTTCTCCTGCACACCTTCTCTGTGGTGGATACAGTAGCAAAACTATAGGCATGTGGATATGGAGGGATATACAGGTTGGTGACATGTGACTTACTGCAATCACATTTAAGATGCGACAACTATAAAAAAATCATAACCTCAATTAATTCTCCTTGTTCTTTTCTCCTCCTCCTCCTACTCCCACTTCTTTCCCTCTCCTAATTCCCACACTTTGAAAATATGGGTGTGACATCCCTTCACCCCCTTCAATACACTTTACTCATCATTGTTAAAATCTAAACATCCATAAGGCACAATAAACTTTTTTTTTCATGTTTGTAACATTTTACAACTCAGAGCAGTAAACTGTGTCAATAATAGTAGTGATACTAGTTGTTGTAAGAGAGATGCCATCTATAGATGGATGGATAGTGGTGGTAGAAGCAGAAACAGGCTTTGCTAATTACTGTATTTTAATGGTGTATATCACATCTTGGCAGAAGAGAAAGTACTCCTTTATAATAAGAACCTATCACACCCAATTGCCCAAACCTGTGTGAGACCATCAATGTGTAGTGCCTCCCTTGAAGGTTGCAAAGGCCATGTGCTTCACACACTCAACTGGTCTCCATTTGCTTCTGTCACACAATCATTCTATGCTCCAGTGTCAATCCTCTTCCCTTTCAGGCCTCCTTTATGCTATCTATCCATCCCTTACATAGCCTACCTTTAAGTTCACACCTCTCACACTTGATCTTACTATCTTCATCATCCTCCATTCTCTCAGCATATCCATACCATCTCAACACACTGCTCTGCCAATCCTGCCAAATTTCTCACAACACCTCTCACTTGTTTCTCTGTCTATCTGAGCCACTCCACACATACTCCTTAGACATCTCATCTCCTTTACATTCAATCTCTTTTTGTCTGCTACTTCCATATCTAAGTATCAGCACTGTACAGTGCAGTAGGCACTACTATCCCTTCATACAATATTCTCTTTACATTCATTCCAAGTGCCCTACTCTTAAAGTCTATTCATACTTCCCAACACTTTCCTGCTTCCTTTACCATAGTTTTAACCTGTCTCTATTCCTGTTTTGTAAATCCAAGATATTTGAAAGTCTATCTCTTCCAGCTTCTCATCATTCAGCCTTACATTCATCCTACCATCTGCTTCCTGTTATTCATCCATACCATTCATGGTCTTTCCTCTGAAAAATCCTTATACCTCTCACATCCATAATTCTGTTATGTTCACCAATTGCCCTTCTACCCTCCCTACATACCTATCACTCATTGGCCTCCCTGAATCATCAACTCTTTCAGCACTTACTTGGCACTAATTGAGGTGGGGGTGGTGATATTTGTGTTTCTGGTGATGGATGGACTCTTGTTACTAGTAGTGGTGTTCTTGTTACTAATGGCAGTTGTGTTCTTGTTGCTGCTGGAAGTGGTGGTAGTGGTGTTGTCAGCAATCACTGCAGGGAAGGAGGTCATGGGGGATCCTTCACCTTCCTTCACAGTGCGCAGGGAGCTTGAGGCAGGGGAGTTCTCCTGAAAGTAATGCTGCTCTGAGTCCTGGGATGCACCATAACCTAATTCCTATTAATATGGAAAAGTGTGAAGATCCCCCAGCTGCTAACTCTGTCCAGGGGCCTTATACATTCATGTATGGAGTATGCTTCACATGTATGTGGAGGTTTCACTCATACTGCTCTCCTAGACAGGGTGGAATTATAAGTATTTTGTCTTATCAACTCCTCCCAACTGACTGCCTTCAGCCTCTCTCACATTGCCGCAATGATGCATCTCTTGTTATCTTCTACCACTATTTTTTCTCACTAATTGCTCTTCTAATGTTAACTGCTTGCTTCCCCTCTTTCCACAACCTCACTGCACAAGGCTTTCTACTTCCACTCCTATTCTGTCCACCTCTCTAATGCAAAAGTTACCAGTATTTTCAATCATTCACTCCTTTTTTTGGTAAACTCTGGAACTCCTGTTTGCTTATTTATTTCCACTTTCCTGCAACTTGAACTCTGAAGAGGAAGATTCCAAGCATTTATCATCCTTTATTTAATTTTTCCATTTAAACTCACTTCAGGAACTGGCACTCTTTTTTTTTCCCCCTTCAAGTTTTTTTTTTTATTGCCCTTGGCCAGTGACCCTCTTACATAAATATACATATATAAATTTGCCACAAAAAAAAAATGTATACAGCAAAAATACAGATAAAAAGTACACATGGAAAAATGTGGATACATTTGAGTAGCATATCCACTACCCATGTGCTGAAGTGTGATCATTGTGTCATAACTTCCCCACACACAGAAACTCCTGTGTCATAGGAATTATTTTTTGGAATCCCAAGCTAATCTTTTATTGGTGGTACATTGGGGAGTGGGGGGAGGGACAATTTTCAAGCTGGTAAATGGCTCTGTGGGTCACCCCAAAATAAGCTGCCAAATGTATCACTAACACTGCTGCAGCTATTCCAAGGCATGAGGTTTTTCTTCTATTTTCAGCCTATGGTCTCATGGTAAAATCCAACAGCAAAATTGTAGGTGTCCAAAACCTGCCAACAACAGGCCACACAGCCTAATGGAGCAGTCAGTTACAGATATTGCCTCCATGGGAACTGGACCAGCATTGGTGTGGGAGGTACTTGAACAGCTACACTAGTGTCTCAGCTGCTGTCAGATGTATGTTGATTGCACTCCAGCACATGGGTGGTGGATATGCAACTCAAATGTATCCACATTTTTCCAAGTGTACTATTCATCTGTGTCTTTGCTCTATTCATTTCATTTGCGGCAACTGTATGTATGTATGTATGTATGTATGTATGTATGTATGTATATATATATATATATATATATATATATATATATATATATATATATATATATATATATATATATATATATATATATATATATATATATATATATATATATATATATATATATATATTCATTATATTAAGCCATGAGTTACATCTTATACTTCTTGCTACAATAGATATAGAGTAACCCTACAGTATTACATACAAACAGAACAAGAAAAGGGAAAAATCAAATGAAGAAAGAAAACATCAAAAGACAGCAAAGTGAGAAGAACAGGATGAAAGAGAAATAGGGAAAAGAGATAAAGCCAGTATATGGTAAAACTGTTTACAAACAAGATAAGAAGGGGCAATAGGTCTAAGCAGAGACAAAACAGACACAGGTATATGGCACCACAACAGAAATAAGGCCATAAACCACCACAAAGGTGGTCTGGGAAGATGGGGAAGGAAAACTGACCTCTATACCTCTAATCTGCACCCCTATACCGTGATTGGTGTCCCACCATGCTTACCAGTGGGTCATATTTATGGATCAGTAACACAAAAATAAAATGTCCTTAAAAGCAAAGATAACTTTATGAGAAAAATAGGCACTGTAGAATGGGGTTATATTGTGTGAGGGAAGAGTTCAGTAACAGAGAGAGGTGAGATGGATGGAATAACTTAAACACACAGAAACTCAAAAGCTGCATAATGCAGTCTAAATATCAATTATCTCATGATCAGGAAGGAGGATGAATACCTGTGGAATATTTAGTGTTATTGTTATAATATATGTTTATGTTTTGCAATCTGTAAGGTTGCAATGCGTATGAAAAATAAATTCATTACTAAATATTAATTAAGTGAATTGATGTGACGCTTTCATGCATGAAGATCAAAGTAATTACTGAATTATGTGTAAAACAGATGAAACTGACATCGTACATGTTTCTTGTATGAGGATTACATTAATTACTGAATAATGACTACTTGAAAAGACAAAATTTATATCATTTAATTGTTATAACTACTTGTAAAAAGGAAAAATAGTAATATGTAACTTGTTATTCTGGTAGAGACATATCAGAAGCACTTTTCTGTAAATATGTAAATAGTAAATATGTAAGTGACATTTATTTAATAGGTTTAAAAAAAGCTGATTGTCATTACTCCAATAGCCTATCAGCAAACATCTTTAAACTGTGCAACATCTCAGTCATGGCAGGTTTTCAAAACATCACCACATTGCTGCCACTTGGGGAAACATCAGAAATCAGTATACAAATTCTTTTATGTTCTCTGAAGACACCACAACTTTACTGCCTAAGCTATTGAGAGAGAGAGAGAGAGAGAGAGAGAGAGAGAGAGAGAGAGAGAGAGAGAGAGAGAGAGAGAAAAGAAAAAAAAAAAAAAACAACAGCAGAGGATAAGATAATGTGCATGATTTCTATGACCTGAAGTCAGAAGCAGCACACAGCTAAGAGTCAGAACAGCAAGATAAAAACCAGTCCTTACCAGTGGTTTCTTTTTGTTTTCTAGCTGCAGTCTTATCCTTGCCTCCTCCTGTGCTTCCTTCTTTGGTGTCAACGTCTTCTCCCGAATGGAGGTGCGGCGGACTGACTGTGTGCGTGTGTTGGAATGCGCACGCCGGATCTGTGGACAACAATATATGTTAACAATTTACTAATAAAAGCAGTTACAAGTCTCACACAGTCACACATGACAATGTGCAGCTGCTAAATATATACTGCAGATATGGTGTCATTACAGTGGAACCTTGGTTACCAAACACCTCCCTTTTTGAACAATTTGACTTTTGAACAAAATTTTAAACTCATTATTGCTTTGGTTGTGGTATCATAATTCGGTTCTAGAACAAAGTTACTTGATTTCAAATATTAAAAGACAGCAAAAGCTGCCATTTATTGCTAATTTATAATTTCTATAAATATCTACTTTGTTTTATATATATTTGGAGGAGAAATATGGTGTAAGACAGTAATTCAATCTTTGAAATAAGGTAAATGTGATCCTGTTGGAAAGCCTCGATGTAAACAAACAGTTTTCAGTGCTCTGGAATAAAACCGAGCCACCAGTGGCTCTCGACGATCTCCAACATCATCACTATAGCACAATTGCATTTTTTCAGTAGCTTTTCTGAGCAGCAAGATCTCTAAATGTTATGATTACTTTCATTTTGGTGGTAAGTGGATTGCTCCTCTCTGTGTCCCTTTGTAAGGCTTCTCTCACTAGATCAGTCTAACCAGTATCTTGTGAAGAGTTCTGTGTCACTAAGTTCATTCATTACATCCTTTCTGGATAAATAATTTGTGAGCTGGAGATGTGAAGCAGCCATCTTGGCTGTGGGAGCATCTGTCATAAGCTGCTAAGACAGTATAGACTGGTGTCTGGGAATGGATTATGGATTAATCCATTTTACATTGATTCCTATAGGGAAAATAGTTTTGATTTCAAACATTTCAGATTTTGAAGGGCATTCAAGTTTGAGAACTGAGGTTCCACTGTAGTTACTGAGTAAACTGCATAAACTTACCCTTCTTGTGTTGTCATGCAACCTCCTTGTCTCCAACTCATTGATAAGCTGCATGATCCTCTCCCTCAGTTCAGCATCCTCACATATGTCTGAAGAAAATATATTATATGATAACTGCATGGGTCATCTGCAGACAAATATTAAGAGATTTAAGTTTCAAGTGGTAAAGTGAGAGGACAACCATTTTTTTTTTTTTATCAATAAGGGGAACTGGCCAAGGGCAACAAAAATGTCTGAGAAAAGGTTCACTAGAGTGCCAATCCCCAAAGAGAAGTCATAAGGATTATCGAAAAATGTAGGACAAGTGTCTTGAAACCTCCCTCTTGGAAGTGTTCAAGTCATAAAGAGAAGGAAATATAGAAGCAAGCAGGGAGTTCCAGAATTTACTAGAAAAAGCAATGAATGACTGAGAATACTGGTTAACTCTTGTATTAGAGAGGTGGGCAAAACAAGGTTGAGAGAAACTAGAACGTCTCGTGCAGCAAAGCCGCAGGAGGAGAGGTATGTGGTTAGCAAGATCAGAAGAGTAGTTAGCATGAAAACAGCAATAGCAAGATAGCAAGAGGTGCAACACTGTGGTAATGAGAAAGAGGCTAAAGACAGACAGTTAGAGGAGAGGAGTTGATAAAATTAAATGTTTTTGATTCCACCCTCTCTAAAAAGAGAGGTATAAACGGAACCTTCCCAAACATGAGAAGCATACTCCCCCTGTATAGGGTTTGCAGTTGGGTGTGTGAAAAAAACTGGTGGAGACAACTCAGAATGCTTAACTTCATAGAAGCTGATTTAGTTAAAGATGAGATGTGAAGTTCCCAGTTTTGATGTAGAAGAGAGGGACAGTTGAGTGCCATTGAAGAAGAGGGAATAGTTATCTGGGAGGTCGTGTCAAGTAGATAGACGAAGGAATTGAGTTTTTGAGATACGGAATAATACTATGCTTGCTTTACCCAATCAAAAAATTTTAGAGATCTGAAGACAGCCATTCTGTGGCTTCCCAGTGTGAGCCATTTAATTCTTGAAGGGTTGCACATCTATGAAAAGATGTGGAAAATTGCAGGGTGGTATCATCAGCATAAGAGTAGACTAGTAGTAGTTTGGCTTTGAAGATCATTGATGAACAATAGGTGACAGGACAGAACCCTGAAGAACAAAACTGTTAATACATTTTGGAGAAGAACAGTGACCATCTACCACAGCAGCAATAGAATGATCAAAGAGGAAACTCAAGACAAGGTTAAAAAGAGGACAGAAGCTGTAGGAGGGAAATCAAAGCTTAGTGCAAGACTCTCAAATGCTATTGATATGTTTAAAGCTACTACAAAAGTTTCATCAAAATCTCTTAAAGTGGATGACCAAGACTCAGTAATGAAAGCCAGATCACCAGTAGAGCGACCACAGCAGAACCCATACTGGCGATCAGATAAAAGGTTGTGAAGTGATAGATGTTTAAGAATCTTCTTGTTGAGGATAGATTAAAAAACTTTAGTGAGGTAGGAAATTAAAGCAATAGGACAGTAGTTTGAAAGATTACAACAGTCACCCTTTTTTAGGAACAGGCTGAATGTAAGCAAACTTCCAGCAAGAAGGAAAGGTAGATGTTAACAGACAGAGTTGGAAGAGTTTGACCAGGCAAGGTGCAAGCACAGAGGTGCAGTTTCAGAGAACAATAGGAGGGACCCCATCAGGTCTAGTCAGCAAAGTATGCAATTAGAACTCCCACTGACATGAACATCACATTTCACAAACTGCCAACTCACTCCTTGGTCTGGAAAAAATCTGCCAGGACAAAATAACTACATATCAACTTGGGTTAGGTCTTTGTATGTTTTTGAAAGCACAGTTGTGTTTGTTTCAAACAAAGTGTTCTACTGAGGTGATGTGCAATGCCTACAAAATATACAGGCCACAAATACATAAAATGAATGTTAGTTTCACTAGAATGGTGAAACAAATAAAAAAAATAAAATAAATAAATAAAAAAAATAAGCTGTATAACTATTGCAATGAAAAGACTGAGTGCGTTAGTGTTGAAATGGCGTGAAGAGGAATGTGAGGATGTGCCTTTGGGTCACCCCAAATTATTTGACACTACTTTGCATGGTAACAAAAGACAGTTAAAAGTCTGTCCTCAGCTTACAACAACAACAACAACAACAACAACAACAACAACAACAACAGCAGCAGCAGCAAAAACTGTGGGGGTGGCCCATCACCATGTTTGTGGTGAGGTACTGCGTTGCGTTGCGTTCCTTATCATGCCATTTCATCATCAATGCACTCAGTCTTTTCACTGCAATAGTTATACAGCTTATCTTTTTTATTTTACCATTCTAGCATACTATGTAACCATGGCCTGTATTTTTTCCAGGCATTGCACATCAACCCAGTAGAACATTTTCTTTCAAATAACCACAACCCCTTTGTTAGCTGAAGTCAGGAACAGTCACAAAAGATAACCTTCCTTTATATCAACATGTCAAACACTGAATTTGTTATTCTGTGCCTTCAAAAACATATGAAGGGAAAACCTGAGCTACCATACTGTTATTTTCTCATAGCAAACTTTTTTTCAAACCAAGGAGCAAATTGCCAGATTGTGTTAAAGCTAGCAAGGGCATGGAAAATATCACTCCAAAGAATCTTAATGGGTAGCATGAAGTAGTCACAAGGGTGGAGGAGAAGGATGAACAAGCCCTGAATCATCTAAGGTAGAGTTTTTAGCAAAGGTTTGAGTGAAGAGTTCATTTTTAGAGATAGATGAGATAACAGTGGTACCATCATGTTGAAATAGAGGGGGAAAGATGAAAAAGCAATGTTATGAAATTCAAGATATTTTTGGCTTGGTGCCAAAAGTCACCGGGGATGGGTTACATCTAGAAAGATTTTGATATTTTCTATTAATGAATGAGTTTTTGGCTAGTTGGAGGACAGACTTGGCATATTCTGGATAGAAACAAAGTGCATGAGATTCAAGTGATGGAAGGCTTAAGTACCTTTTGTGAGCCACCTCTCTATCATGTATGTATTTGTGTTTCAAACACTAAGATTACTTATAGTACAAAGAGAGATATTGGAGCATAGTTTTTCAGAAGTTATCATGGGGATGTGGTATGCAAAAATTACAGCTAAGTAACACATTGGTTAGTATAGGTATTGCAGCAATGAGAAAAAGCCTGGAAGAAGTAAATCAAAATAGTCAATTGTCTCCCTGTGTACATGACATGGCTGAGAAGAGAGTCCTCACCATAAGGGGTTTCCTGGTTCTTGGTGCGGGCATGAAGGTTGGCTCCATTCTGTACCAGCATCTCCAAGACATCCGGCTGAAACCAAACCATGAATATATACTATATTTGTTCTCTGAACACACTATAAACTTTCACATAACATTACAACACTTGATGGTAAACTGCTCAACTATTGTTTTATAAACTCAAAGAATCAATATAAGTAGTTTTAAAAATAGATAAATAGTAAATCATTGTTACCATATTAACAAATTGGAAAATTGGACAACAATATTCAATTATTAAAATGTTTCACTACTGTTTCACAAGCTTCAAGAATCAATACAACCAAAGTACTTACAAAAGTTTAATAATAATTTTGTTGTCACCATACAACTAAACTGCAATACTGACAGTCTCTATCAAGTATGAGATGGCAGTAATACTCTTGTGTAACTGTAAAACTATATCAAAATAAAAAATTTCTTTGATTTGTTTCCAAAACTGAGATGCAGTGTCTCATTAAGTGTCAAGTATAGTGCTAAATGAGAAGATCCCTCAAATTCTTCCTGAAGTTTGATTTTTCAATCTGGACTCACATGGCCCCAGCAGGCAGCAGCATGCAGAGGAGACCAGTCGTCATGATCCCTTGCCTCGGTGGGCACATTTTGACTCAGCAGGTACTCCACCACCCGCACATATCCATTGGCTGCAGCAATGTGGAGCTGAAGAGGAGGCACATCATTATTCACCATTCACCTCTCTTGTCAAAGTCAAATAATTATTTGCTAGTACCTCTTTCCTGAACAAACATATGTAATTCACCATCAATACTCTAATGAATACCTGATACTGTATAGTTTACCATAGTCAGTATCCCAGTGAAGACATCATAAAACCTGCACTAAGTAAACAAATACAATAGCCTCTCTACTCACTGGTGTGGCTCCCTGGTGGTCCCTAAACATTAGGCTCTGTCCCTGGCTCTTCATCATCTTGAGGTGATTCAACATGTGCGTCTCCGTGGCTGAACGAGTATCATCGATGAGGCTCTGTGTCACGCCCCGGCTGGCCATCTCCCCCTCAATGTAGTCCAGTGTGGCGTCATCCTCACAAATGTCGTAAGGCATGTTGCCATCAGCATTGACTGCCAGCAGGTTAGCACCCCTGAGATGAAACAGGAGAGTGAGGCACTAGGAGTGTTGAAGTGTATCAGTTTCCATTCTGGATTGAGACTTAACCAGTTGAGTGATTAAGACACAAATTTTACTGTTTGGCTACTGATACCCACCCACCCATCTCAAGCATGCACACAGACACATCCTTCCAGCACTATCCAATTTACTTCACACTCCAGTTTCACAGAACTCACTTGGCAATGAGGAACTTGGCCAGATGCAGGTGCCCACAAGTGGCTGCAGCATGCAAGGGTGTCCACTTCTCAGAGTCCTGGGCATTGACATCAGCTTTGTGCTGCACTAACAGCCTCATCATCTCCTCTGAGTCATCAATACAGCACTGGTGGAGGGCTGTCAGGCCATCTTCATTGGTAGAGTCAGGGTCCACTCCAACCTCCAGTAGGGCCTTCACTGCACCACACAAAATACATAAATGCACTAAATGCTACATTAGGTTATATCCTAACAAAAACGTTTCTTTGTTGGCAAGATTCATACAGTGGAAGCTTTCCTCTCTGCAGTACCTAAAGTAATAAGCAATGTAGAAGCCCCCCAGGAAGGCTACACAGTTAAGGGGATCCCATTACCCAGCACTCACCTTCCTCAATGTCATTCCGTGCAGCAGCCTCCAGGAGCATCACACTGCTCACAAATGACACATTCTTCTTATTCTCCCTCCTCCTCTTCTGTGCCTCATTCAGTGCTGTTTTCTCTCTCTTGCTGCCAGAGATCTCCCTCTCCTTCTGTGACCACTTCTTCATCTGTTGCATCCTTCGCCGCCTGGCCAGCTTCAGTCTCTCCTGGGTAGAGAGCTTCTCAATGTAAGCCATCTCGGCAATAAGCTCACTGTGCTCCATGGTGTTGTTGAAGGTGGTGCTTGTAGTGGTGAAGGCTGCACAGGGCTCACAGGCACCCGACTAGTCTGATGAGGAATGTGAAGGTTGCATTTTGGAATGCGTGCATCATTTTTTAGCTTTTGTTGTTGCTGTTATTGTGTTAACCAAATGTGAACTTGGTATTCTCAGTGGTCTACATACCACATGGTTACTCACTTCACTGTCATACATCACAACCATGAGCTGTTCAGTCATTAAGATACTTTTATACACAAGCTACAGGCAAAACTATTATCAAATAGTCAATGGAAGCTCTTGCATATTCCAGTTCCACTTCATAAGCACCTCATCATTCAAGATTGGGCATGTTTCACTTTTGCACATACACACACACACTAGTCATCTTCACCAACAGTCTGTCATGGAAGTTTTGTGCAAACACATATTCAAGATTCCACTGTGAGCATCTTTTTGTCCTCAATTTTCTTTGTGTTGGTTGTTAGGCTTTTTTTTTTTTCTGCAAAATCAAAAGATGATTTAGTGCATCACAAAAAAAAAAAAAAAAAAAAAGATAAACAATACATTTAAGTGGTAATTATGAATTATAAACATGGCAAGTGGGATATAATCTTACAAAGTGGGATAAAATGAAAAGACAAAAAATAGCATCTATAAACATGATTACGAGATGGAAAAGGTAATTATCAGTAAAGGTAGGGAAAAAATTTGGGAATGACATTTTCAAATGATCACTGGAGAATAATAAGACAAAATAGCAAGTAAAACTCTCAAACTTTGAGAACATAAGAGTGGATAAGGAAAGAGACTGTAACAACATGCCAAAGACCTGAACATGCAGCAGTGTGTGTCACATTATGAGAAAGACTGTATCCAACTTGAATCCTATCATATTAAGAATGAATGTCTGGGCTGCAGCTTCTAACCATAAAAATGAGAAAGGTGAGAGGACTTAACTGTTGTGTTCAGAGTAATGGAGAATGAATTAAATAGAAAGGACCTGTGTGTGTGTGTGTACAATGATATGGATAAGGGAAGACACAGAAGAAAACTGAAGAGGACTACTTGTAACAGAGACACCTAACAGTTTTCCTCACAGAAATATGAAAGCCTGTAATAATTTTGATAAGAGAGTGGTCAATGCAAATAAGTATGCATGACTTTTAATAAAAGTTGATACTAATAATTGATATGGAGGCAGGATAGTATGAGCATAGTTGTTTACTTACATGTCACACTCATATAAATACAAGTATTCAAACACACACACACACACACACACACACACATACAGCACTCTGTTCTAATCTTGTTTATATAATTCATAGAGGTATGTCAGTACTATTTACTTGAAACATGACTGGTGTCAGCACTAAATCCTGCGTGACACCTCTGGTCATCAGTCTCTAATAGATATTTCAATCCTCAGAACATTCTTACTCCCTTTTTATCTTTTCACTGGATGCCTAATTTAATTTAATCTTCTCTTCTTCACAGTCATTCACATTAAAGACATAAAGGAGACATCCAGAGAGAGAGAGAGAGAGAGAGAGAGAGAGAGAGAGAGAGAGAGAGAGAGAGAGAGAGAGAGAGAGAGAGAGAGAGAGAGAGAGAGAGAGAATGGTAGAAAATATCCCCAAAAGAAAGATGACAAGTGGTGTCTCACAGCACTCAAGTGTTGGCACCACCACAAGGAAATAAATCCATATTAATGTTACCAGATAAAGTCTAAAAATACTGTTTAAACGAAAAATAAGTATGGAATTACAGGAAGAGACAAAATCATTTGAATGGAGTCATGATAGATGTAATTCTATGCATAAAAATCTCAAAAAAAAAAAAAAAAAAAAAAAAAAAAAAAAAGTGTAAAAAAAGGCCTAACTGGGAACACAGCCTAACTAGAATTAAAAACTTGTAAGTAAACTAAGGAGGAGGATTCAGAGTTGCTATGAATAAATGAATATCACTAAGACTAAATGAATATGTAACGGGTATAAGCTGTTAGCGAAATGAGTGTCCTTTCATGACATCAATGACATCATTCATGACTAAATGCTTCACTATATGCAGTAGTAACATGGATTCTCTACTTAAAAAAAAAAAAGTTGAAAAGATAAAACAAAAAGTAAGAAAGAGCAGGAGTACGAAGGGTGTTTAGCTGAGATATGATGTAGTTACATCAACATTTTATAAGATACAGTAATCAAAATTAGGAAAAACAAATATGAATAGGTATGATGAATAACTGTCCCCATATTTGTGTGTGTGTGTGTGTATACCAAGTCACCAACAAGGGGACAAATGCAAAAAATTATGTAACAAAAGTAAAATAAATAAATAAAATAAATAATTGAAAAAAATTCCAGACATTACATCAGTGAACCATTATCATTTGAAGATGTGGCAAACCCTAGGATTACTAAAAAGAATGGTATGGTAATCTTATTAGAATATGTAAGGGAACAATAAATGTCTTAATCCTGTAAAAACTAAAATAAGGTACGAATATTGAATAGCACGCACGCACACACAAAAATATAAATGCAGACAATATCCTGTTCAGTTTATCATGTATCATATTAGCAAACAGCACTTAATAACCCAGTAAGCAATCGATCAAGTGTGCAGGCTTCAGTGCGAAAACACCACTTGTCGAGTATTTCATTCTGTCAATCATGTAGTACAACAAGAGGCAGGTGCAGGATATCACACTCGGCCTGTACAGATGTGGCGCGGAGTGGGAATGTCCACGGGTGATGACTGGGATGTAAGGGATTCCATGGCGGTGGTGGTGGCGGTGTTTGAAGGCCACATCAAGGGTTTGTGGAGGCCGTGGCGCCCTAACCACCGCTGAGATAGGCTGGGCAAGGCAGCTCCCGTCCGCCCTTGAACCCCCGCCCCCCGCCTTCACAGCCACAGCCACACACAGGTTCCCTTTGTCGCAACACACACGTTACAGCTCCGGGCCACCACCACCCCCACCGTCCCCTGCTGCCCCGCCCCCCACACCCACCAGCACAGCACACCACACTGCCAGCACACCGCCACCACCATCACAGCCTGACGTGAACCTGTGTTGCTGTGATCACACCTGTGCACCACCCACACCTCTGCCGCACACCGCCCACGCCCACTATGCACCCGCTCACCTCACACCGCCGCAGCACCTGATAACGCCACGAACTGTTATGACTGGTGGCGCTTTATCACAACATACACAACACAATAACAACACACAGGAAGGCTCACGTGGCAGAGCGGCCGTGTACTCCCCCTCCTGCTGCTGCCGCCACACTGTCGCTGCCGCGGCCTGCCTCCCGGGTGACGTCACGCTTCATGATGGCCGCTCGGGAAGCACTCGCTGATTTCTATGCACATCATCGCTTTTACTTAAACCACAAGCCAGTCTTATGTCTCACAAATGAAAGCAGTGCTCCGTTTGACTTTCATCTTTTACAATTCTGCAGCTGACTTTGAGAAAAACGTGTGCGAAATAAAATCTAACAAGTAATTAAAGGATCTCACAAGTATTGCTTACATTTATTTTCTTATATATATCACGGAGAAATTGACCGACTTTAATGTCAAAGACGAATATTACTAAGCTACGTGTGGAAAGTATCATCAACCATTCTGCTTTTCACTCTTATCTTAAAGTTGCAAGGAAAATTGAGGCGAGACACGCAAAACATGACTATGAGAGAGAGAGAGAAGTGGAATGACATTTCTAGGAATGTGACCGTGAAGTGACGCACGAGACAGCAGCAGCAGCGACAGGTGTTATGAGACAGGGACGTGAAAAGGGAAAAGGTAGGCCAGACAGGTAGAGCAAGACTGGCGTGGCATTAAGTAGGTTAGGCAAAAGTATAATCCCGTACTCGTAACTACTGTTTGGACTGCTATGGTAAATACTAATTATTGAAAAAAAATTATATATATATATATATATATATATATATATATATATATATATATATATATATATATATATATATATATATATATATATATATATATATATATATATATATATATAAAACAGTGCTGTTATCTTTGTCTCCTTCAAAGGGCACTAATTAAACTGCATCTCTGAGGACGGTGAGGAGGGACCTTCGCCCTTTACCATCCTATATGTTACTTTAGTGTAGCTTATCACAAACAGCTTCGTAATGGCCAACAAGTCTGTTGGTATTTACCATTCCTTTGTGTTCCTTTATGACGACACCACCACCCACTGGACACACCCACACCGCACCCGGCATCCTGAACAGCCTGAGAGCTGAGACATGAATCTCGCCGACCCTGGACGAAATACTTGTAGGAGGTGAGATTTCTGGAGTCGAGGGGAAAACTTGATTTGCTAGACATAGATAAAACAAAAGCAGGTAGTGTAAATAAACAGATAAAGTGAAAGCAACGCAAAATATATAGTCTAGCGACACTCCTTATTCGCCAGAGGAAGAGTAAGCTGTGCGTAGGGAGCCTGTGAGGTGGTCTTGTTATGAATTTTGAGGTACGAGTATACATTCTTATCATATGGCGGTAGGGAATATGAGAGTCCTGGTGTCAGTTGAGTACAGTGGCGTATGCACATCAGTCGCAAGCACCCAGCAACAACAGACAAGAGAGAGAGAGAGAGAGAGAGAGAGAGAGAGAGAGAGAGAGAGAGAGAGCGGCGAGGCGACAACAGACTGGCGGATTGTATGTAGTCCGGAGAAAGAATCTCACACACACACACACACACACACACACACACACACACTTCTCACTCTCTCAGATTTATCATATTCCTTTCCCATCAACTCTAAGCAAGTGTGGGGACGAATTTCCTGCCGTGAGAAGATTCAAGTGTTTATCATGCAGTGGGCTAAGATAGGATGGCATCATCTTCTCCAGCTGACTTTGACCTTTGTTTCTAGGTCACCGCGGCGCGTGGTACTATGAGGCATTTAAATAACATGCACTAGTTCAACTTGCTAAAGAGATGCGATGACAAGAAAGAGATCGTGGAAAGAAGGCGACAGGAAGTTAAAACGAGATAATAAATTAATAAGCAATGTAACTTTATTATTTTTTTTAGGATTTTCAATACTCTCACAGTCTGAGGCGGCTGCCTGACTGACTGGTTGGTTGGCTGGCTGACTAACTGGTTAACTTCCTGGTTGACTGACTTGGTGTTTGGCTGGATAGTTGAATGGATGAATGGCTGGGTGACTGACTAGATGATTGGCTAGCTGGCTGACAGATTGAATGGCCGATTGGATTACTAGCTGGCTAGCTGAATGACTGACTAGGTGAATGATTGGCTGGCTGAGTGACTGACTGAATGACTGGTTGGCTGGCTGGCTGACTGACTGACTGGAAGAATTTCTCACTGGCTAGCTGACTAGATGAATGGTTGGCTGGTTGAATGACTGATTGGGTGAATGGCTGGCTTCTTGGCTGGCTGGCTGGCTGGCTGGCTGGGTGACTAGTTGGCTGGATGGCTGGCTAGCTGACTGACTGACTGACTGGGTGAATGACTGGCTGGCTGTCTTAGTGACTGATTGGGTGACTGACTGATTGACTGGATGACTGGCTGGCTGGCTGACTGACCGAGTGGCTGACTGGGTGAATGGCTGGCTGGCTGTCTGGGTGACTGACTGGGTGAGTGGTTAGTTGCTTGGCTGGCTGACTGGTGAATGGCTGGCTGGCTGATTGGGTGACTGTATGACTGGCTGACTGGTTGACTGATTGACTGGCTAACTGACTGGGTGACTAGTTGGCTGGCTGGCTGGCTGACTGACTGGACTGACTGGACTGGCTGGCTGACTGGGTGACTGTATGACTGGCTGACTGGTTGACTGTATGACTGGCTGACTGGTTGACTGACTGACTGGCTAACTGACTGGGTGACTGACTGGCTGACTGGCCGGCTGGATGGCTGGTGACTGGGTGAATGACTGACGGGTTGACTTGGTGAGTGGCTGAGTGGGTGAATGGTTGGCTGGCTAGCGTGAGCTCGAACTGGCCACAGACGGTAAGAGTTTCGTAACTTATCGCCTCGAGTTTACAAAATCATCGCAGCTTTCGCCACGAACACAACATAACGCAATGATTAATGTTCTCTGCGAGTCACAGGGCGGCGAAGAGCGTGATGTATGGAGAGTTCAGGCGTTATTTTCTCGGAGTACAGGGAGCTAGCGGTGTGTCTGTCTGCTGACCACTCATCCCTACAGCCCGCGCAACGCAACGCACCGCGACACACATTTTTCCAGAGAGAATCTAACAGGTAGACTTTCATCCCCCCTTCCTCATTCCTCCTCTCTCTCTCTCTCTCTCTCTCTCTCTCTCTCTCTCTCTCTCTCTCTCTCTCTCTCTCGCTCGTCTTCCATCTCATATCCCTTTCCTTCTTCCTGCTCCTCTTTCCCCTCATCTCCCTTTCCTTCCCCCATCCTCTCTCTCTCTCTCTCTCTCTCTCTCTCTCTCTCTCTCTCTCTCTCTCTCTCTCTCTCTCTCTCTCTCTCTCTCCCCTTTTCTTTGTCCTTTTCTTCTATTATCACCTTAGTAATCCTAGGTCAGGTCACCTTGTGAAGACCGCAAGGTCTGGCTGTGGCTTGGGTATCTCTCTCTCTCTCTCTCTCTCTCTCTCTCTCTCTCTCTCTCTCTCTCTCTCTCTCTCTCTCTCTCTCTCTCTCTCCCCTTTTCTTTGTCCTTTTCTTCTATTATCACCTTAGTAATCCTAGGTCAGGTCACCTTGTGAAGACCGCAAGGTCTGCTGTGGCTTGGGTATCTGTAATTCTCTCTCTCTCTCTCTCTCTCTCTCTCTCTCTCTCTCTCTCTCTCTCTCTCTCTCTCTCTCTCTCTCTCTCCCCTTTTCTTTGTCCTTTTCTTCTATTATCACCTTAGTAATCCTATGGTCAGGTCACCTTGTGAAGACCGCAAGGTCTGCTGTGGCTTGGGTATCTCTCTCTCTCTCTCTCTCTCTCTCTCTCTCTCTCTCTCTCTCTCTCTCTCTCTCTCTCTCTCACATAAACCCACCTCGCTTCCAGCCAATCATCCCTTTCCTTATCCATCCTGCTCTTTCTCCTCTTTCTTTTCCTTCCCATTCATTCGCATAGTTTACATTCCACACACTACTGCTGAGCCGAGTGACGGCCCATGTACCGCTTGCCTCCCAATTTTCTAAGGACTCGCGGGGTAGCCTGGGTGGATCTCGTAGCTTTCACCTCTACTCTCACATATTGTAACCTTTCTCCTTCATCCTCCCCCACGCTACTCTGGCAGTCTTGTCCCCGTTTATGAGAGAAGAAATTAATATACTGCTTTTTTTTTTTTTTGTTTTTAGTTCTGAGTTAATGATAGCTTTAGAGAAGAGTGAAAATGGATGGAAATGTGTATATTTACTTATCTGTTTTTTTATGACTTTCCGTCCGTGTGAGAATGAAACGCGGATTTCTGGCGATATACCTGAAGGAAGATAAATACACTTACTCGTCTGCTGGGGGGAAACTGTAACACACTTTCCAGCGGGTCCTTTCACTTTCCGAGTTACTCCAAAGTTCATCAACTATACACGTTTTGGGTTACTGTTAAAAATCTAACCAGGCGTAAGCGTAAGTGATGAAAATGCTTTCCGTGCATAAGTTTTTTTTTTCTTTTCTTTCTTTTGTTTTACCTGTTTAACTGAAGATTAACACTTTCCTATGATGTTAAGATATTTTACCCTTTTTTTTTCATGTATTTCTTACACCAAATTATAGTTTTCAGAATGGTACGTTTAATTTATCATCATACGTTATGACATCCTCCACCAACACCATAGCCACATCCGGCACACCCACCAAACCCTACTACATAATACGGTACTTACTCTGAAATTCACTGACTAAACGCATTTTTGTTTAAATTGTAATGTGCATATAATTATTACCGTGCGTTATTAGATCCCCCACTACTACTCTGTCCACATCCGGCACACCCACCTCATTCTATCAGATATTACTGTGTTTACTCAACTCAAATAATAGATAAGAGCGCTGCGTCTCTAGCCACGTCCACACGATTGTTTCCATTAGTGCCTCTCGCAAAGTCTGTGTCTACAGTACGGTATTAGAGAAATATTTTGCAGTCACGACGAGGGAAAACAGCTACTACTACTACTACTACTACTGCTACTACTACTACTACTACTACTACTTCTACTACTACTACTACTACTACTACTACTACTACTACTTCTACTACTACTACTACTACTACTACTACTACTACTACTACTACTACTATTACCATTCACTATGCGCTACAAAAACAATACACAACATCCACATATTAATCTAAATCTTCTGAACTCATCTCCTCTTCGTCCTCTTCTTCTTCCTCCCCACCCTATATCATCTTCCCCCCCCTCCGTCTCCACCTTCCACTCTTCCTTTGTCATCTTCCGCCATCATCCTCCCCCCTCTTCCTCCGCGACGACGAATAAAAAACAAACCTATACAAAAAAGCAAATACAGACCTGATGACAAAACGTTACCACGGCGGCGGAGGAATCGAAAGTTGAACAACACGTCCGATCATAAGTACGACAATTTGTCACCGCGTACGACACCACATTTCCGCGGTTCTTTTTATTCTGGTTGTGTAACTGCCCGCGGGTGACCATCCCTTTAAGGCATCAGTGCACTATTGCCCGCAGGTAGAGAGGGCCACCTGTCGCCCGCCGCTGCCACGCGTCACGTGATATTTACCTGTGCAAACTTTCCCTCGATAGATGGGCGTCGCTGCGCACCTGTCCAAGCTCACCTGACACGCCTCAGAGAGCACAAAGGAACAGAAAAGATGAACAAACACAACCAGAATGAGAGAGAGAGAGAGAGAGAGAGAGAGAGAGAGAGAGAGAGAGAGAGAGAGAGAGAGAGAGAGAGAGAGAGAGAGAGAGAGAGAGAGAGAGAGAGAGAGAGAGAGAGAGAGAGTTATGACACCAAAAAAGCAAAAGTAATTGGAATAGGAAACAGAGAGAGAGAGAGAGAGAGAGAGAGAGAAGAGAGAGAGAGAGAGAGAGAGAGAGAGAGAGAGAGAGAGAGAGAGAGAGAGAGAGAGAGAGAGAGAGAGAGAGAGAATGTGACCCTCACCACAAGCACAAGTAGGCGGACAGGGGAAAAAAAGGGAACAGAGAGAGAGAGAGAGAGAGAGAGAGAGAGAGAGAGAGAGAGAGAGAGAGAGAGAGAGAGAGAGAGAGAGAGAGAGAGGAGAGAGAGAGAGAGAGAGAAGAGAGAGAGTTACAGGGGCTCACTAAAACACACATAGGAGGAAGAGAGGCGGGGAAGAGAAGGGAGGGGTGAGAGGGGAATAATGGGAGAGACGGGGGTGCCAGATGGTGGAGGGGGGGGGGAGCGTTGGGGCGTGGGGGGTAAAAGTGAAGGTGAGCGTTCGTCACAGTGCGTCACGCTGCACCTGAACTCCCGTCACGCCCACCACACCTGTCTGCTTACCTGTCTGTCTGTCTGTCTGTCTACCTATCTACCTGTGTATCTGTCCTTTCTACATGTTTAATTGCTTATCTATTTATCTATCTATCTATCTATCTGTCTGTCTGTCTGTCTTTCTATCTATCCATTTGTCTATCTAGTTATCTACCTATGTATCTCTATCTAGCGCTTTATTTTAAATAATCTATTTGTCTGCTTATCTATATCAGTGTCTATTTGTTAAGCCATGTGTGTTATCAATTTATTTATGAATCTCTCTCTCTCTCTCTCTCTCTCTCTCTCTCTCTCTCTCTCTCTCTCTCTCTCTCTCTCTCTGCGCGCAGAACTATCAGCTAAACTCTCACTTAAATATACACAAACATACACATACATAAACATATAGTCATGTATACACACAGACATATGTGCACACACACACACGAAAAAAAAAAATCATTCCTTTCTAAACCACATCTACAATTTTTATTTTCCTTTTTTTCTTACTCACCGCAACACTAAGAATAACGTACAAGAGTGGCAGAGGAGAGGGGGGGAGGGGGCGGAGAGAGGGAAAGACAAATAACACTGTAATGAAGTCGAGGCTGTGCAAGTGAGAATATCAAATAGAAATCACTCCCAAGCCAGGTAATGCAGATCGTACACATGTGGAGAGTAGATCGACGAGGGATTGATGGCAGTGGAGTAACAGGAAACTACCAATCGTGAAGTAGACGGCCGCGGGACGTGAGAGTAAAGATAACAGTTCATCAAATTACTTCAGAGAGAGAGAGAGAGAGAGAGAGAGAGAGAGAGAGAGAAAGGGGGGAATTAAGTACGTAAATCCTTTCTTTGTTATATTTGGTAGAAAGGAAGAGAATTAAGAAGAAAAAAAGAAAAAAAAGGAAACAACAACAACAACAACAACAAGTTTGACGATGATAATAATGATAATAAGGAAGAAGAAGAGGAAAAAGAAGAAGAAGAAGAAGAAGAAGAAGAAGAAGAAGAAGAGACGAGGTTCCTCCCTTTACCTGTTCAAACACTTGACGATCGTTCGTGTGAGAAGATTACCTTCCCCCTCCTCCTTCTACCCCCCCCTCCTCTCTCTCTCTCTCTCTCTCTCTCTCCTCTCTCTCTCTCTCTCTCTCTCTCTCTCTCTCTCTCTCTCTCTCTCTCTCTCTCTCTCTCTCTCAACCCTTCCACACCTGCCTCTAATTAAAGTAGCGTTGGGACCGGAAGACCTGCTGTGATTTAAGGGAAGGGGAGGTCCTTTGGTCACCGTGTGTGTGTGTGTGTGTGTGTGTGTGTGTGTGTGTGTGTGTGTGTGTGTGTGTGTGTGTGTGTGTATGTGTGTATAATAATAATAATAATAATAATAATAATAATAATTATAATAATAATAATAATAATAATAATAATAATAATAAACGGTTTATTATTCAGGCAGTTAACAAACTGAAAATGTACAGAGGGGGTAGGGAAATACTTAACATTAATCCTAAAGGTAAGTCTAATCTAGAAGGGAAATACTATTGATTGTGTGTGTGTGTGTGTGTGTGTGTGTGTGTGTGTGTGTGTGTGTGTGTGTGTGTGTGTGTGTGTGTGTGTGTGTGTGTGTGTGTGTTTGCATCCATTGTCCGTACGCACTACATCTTCATTCACATGTATAACCTTGAGCTTAGTACATGTTATGCCTGCTGCTGCTGGCTGCTGCTGCTGCTGCTTCTATTATTACAACTTCTACTAATACTACAAACATCACTACTCTCCTCATAATAGTGATGATGATGGTTGTGATCCTGCTACTACTACTACTACTACGACGACGACGACTACTACTACTACAATACAATAAAAGATGTGTAATTTCCCGTATTTTTGAATAGGCGAAGTGAAAGTATTTTTTCCCATATCTCTCTCTCTCTCTCTCTCTCTCTCTCTCTCTCTCTCTCTCTCTCTCTCTCTCTCTCTCTCTCTCTCTCTCTCCACGTTCCAACAATAAAAAGCTCATATTGCTCATGTTTAGGAGCGAAGAGTTTAACAAGTACCCATTACACACACACACACACACACACGCACACAACAACAACAGTAGGGTAGGGCGATGCTGTGTGTAGTACGTGTATGTGTGTGTGTGTGTGTGTGTGTGTGTGTGTGTGTGTGTGTGTGTGTGTGTGTGTGTGTGTGTGTACAATCAAAACGCACATGAGCTTGAACGTCTAACGGTGTGAGTTTTTCATGCGTGGCTGAAGTTCCCTTTTGTATACACCACCACCACAGCCGCCACCGCCATCACCACAGTCACCACTACCACCACCACTGTTTGCTAGGCTAAGTCACACACGACACAATAGTTTTAAGAATAGCATACGTGGTGCGTACTTAGCATGCAGTAACAGTACCAAGCAATGATAACGGTTGTAACGACAATAACCACTATCACCACCGCTGCCACCACCATCACCATCACTGCCACTGCTGGTGGTAGTGGTGGTGGTGGTGCTACTACTATATATTCCTTCTCGTCCTCCATCTCCTGGTCCTCCTCCTCCACCTCCTACTAATTCTACCACCACCATCACCACTACCACTACCACCACCACCACCACCACTGCCACCACCACTACCACCACTACCACTACAACTATATCCTATAAATATAACCATAACTAACACAATTTAGCTGTCTATTCACGCTAACACTGACACAAAACCACGACCATACGAGTGAATAACCCCGTGAGGAATCAACCACCACCACCACCAGGAAGAGAAACGAAACCTGAAGGAGTAGAAATTCACAAATAAACAAACAAAACCAGGTAGAGTTTCACAGGTATGACGAAGGGAAAGTTGGCAGTCTGTTATCGAATACCAGGGGAGAGAGAGAGAGAGAGAGAGAGAGAGAGAGAGAGAGAGAGAGAGAGAGAGAGAGAGAGAGCCACAGTTGACAGAAATAGAATGGAGCCGAAATAAACCCGTGTATTTAATTTTCTCATCGCTATGCTATTATCCTGTCCACGATCCTGCCTTTTTTTTTCTATTTAACTTTTTACTCTCCCATGACGCACGACAATTATTGCTCACGGGTACGATCCCTCTGATGGTGAGAATAGCAATAATAAATAACTGATTCTAGGTTCAAGGTGCAGCGATCCATAGCGTAACGTAATCACCAGCTTGAAATATGACAAAATCACCCACACTCTCCTCTGCTACAGCACTTTCTGCGTCCTCTTTCTCCTACACCGTCTTACTACTACTGCTGCTATCTGTGTCACCCTACCAGAGTAACTAGCTATTATTATTACTAAGTTCCACTACTTACTTTGTTAACTTAATACTATAAAACTACTACTACTACTATTACTACTACTA
>NC_087183.1:5939867-5962367 GCF_035594125.1 Scylla paramamosain
CTCTCTCTCTCTCTCTCTCTCTCTCTCTCTCTCTCTCTCTCTCTCTTATTGATTGTATTCTTAATTTTCAATGTTATTTTTTCTAATATTCCTCCACCATTGGCTTTCTTTTTTCACATAGGAACGTGGTCTCTCTCTCTCTCTCTCTCTCTCTCTCTCTCTCTCTCTCTCTCTCTCTCTCTCTCTCTCTCTCTCGCTTTCTTAATTTTTACTGTTGTTTTCTTTCAAAGTATCCCTTGCGCATTCTTTCCTCCTTAACAACTATCCTCCTTCTCTCTTACTTCCTGTCCCCACTCTCCAACCCTTCTCCTTTACTTTCCGCCCCGTTATCCTCTTCCTCTTCCTCCTGGCTCTCATAGTATTGGGACTGCGGGCGGGACGACGGTGAAGTGAGCCCTGAACGGTGGGTCATTAAAGCCTTTCAAGTAGAAGCTTTCACCAGAGGAACTTGGAGACAAAAGATGCAGGATTTCACTAACCCTCAAGAGCGGTAATGGTGATGAGATGCAGCCTCGCTCGGCCTTCCCTCCCATCGTCTCCTCCTCTTCCTCCACTACTCGTTACTTGCATGTCTTCCTCCTCCTCCTCCTCCTCTTCCATCTCTCTCTGCCTCTCTATTGCGTGATCCACAAACTACAAAAACTGTAATTAAAGGGAGATCTTCACTGACATCCTTGAGTCTTTAAGTGACGTCACAGTTGCTAATTAAAATTCCTTATCGACCAGAAGAAGGTAAAGCTGTTAGGTTACATGTTAAAAGTACAAGTAGGTTGACGAGATTACACGTTCAGTATAAGTTGTAAGGCCACACATTAAACCTATAGTTTGTGAAGCGAAACACGCTATTTTAGGTACAAAAATGGTTACATAGGTGATTACAGTCATGTTAAAGTATGATTAGGTTATGGTTACACATTTAGCCATAGGATACGTTATGCCATAAAGCGTGTCTAGTTCAATAGGTTAAACTATTTGACTGCTACTGCTTCTCTGCTTAATTCGATTTTTGGGAAATTTAAAGTTTACGTTCGAGACGCAACTTCGAGTTAAAAACATGCTCGAGTACTTAAGATCTAATAGTGCCTGTCACCCTAGTTTTAGAATTTTGTCCAGTAAAACTATCCACGATCACTGAATTAAAATGTCAAGTGTCATTACTGAGTCAAAGAAGTAACGTCACACGGGTGGAAGAAGACAAGAAAATACTAATTCTGGGCAAAATGTTTTTGTGGCTTTAGTTGTGGCTACAATTGACTGTTACCACGTGGTTGTTTAGAAGAATCGGCTGTTTCGTATTCCTTGAGAGAGAGAGAGAGAGAGAGAGAGAGAGAGAGAGAGAGAGAGAGAGAGAGAGAGAGAGAGAGAGCACTAAAAGTAGTCACTCATAAGTTCGTGGGGTTCCGTGTGTGTGTGTGTGTGTGTAGGCCTGTGCATCTCCCACCCCCTTCTATACGGCGAATATAGGATACGAAACATTCCTGAAACAGTTCGACTGCATCTCGATCTGCACTACCGTCGTCACTGTTTTTCAGCCTAATGAAAACTAGACATCGAAAGGGCTATAACCTTCATATTAAATCATACGACATTGAATATGTAACTGATTATGACTATATGATTGACAAATATAATCCTTTCTTAATTTATTACCTCAAGTCACAGTTCTGGCGTGTGTCTCTGAGTCGTCACAGCGTTAGACAGACTCGCCGTATAGAAAGAGGTAGGGAATGCACAGGGTCACACACACACGGACCCCCACGAACTTTTATGAGTGACGTACAGTTCATAATCACACCACGGTTGAATGATAACACTATTACCACTAATGTGGATATCGGTATCAAGTGGACTATTATAAAATTTACGAGTAGAAAGCAACTTTGCACATACCCGAAATACATCCAGAACACAGAATCACATCGCGACGAAGCCAATGACCGCATTCTCGGCGTCTTATCTCGACTACTTCCAACAAATTCTAATGGGTGTTTGCAGGATTATACTGGTACTTTAACAGATTCCGAATCACCAATAAAAAAAAAAAAAAAAAAAAAAGAAAGAAAAAAAAATTGTAAAGAAATGTATGATAATAGAAAAAAAAAAATCTTTGAAAAAGATCTCATAAAGTACAAAACATTTCAAAATACGAGTTCGGAATCAATCAATGGTTCAAAGAAAGCACTGTCAGTATGTAGTACCTTTCATAGGTGTCACGTCAATGCCACTCCCTGGGCGCCACCTTGACCACACTGTTAGGATTCACTTCTCAGAAAATACGCAGCCTCTTTGTTCTCTACGCTAAGACGTCTCTGAAAACGGAATAACAATGGGACCCTGCAGTCTCGTGCCTCCCCTCAACCGCCTCCGTAATGGGTCAGTGTTGCCACACCACGCCACGCACGCACCTCACAGTACTCCGCACAGGTGCTCCTCTTACTAAACACATCGTGTATAGTAACAACCAAGGATTCTACATAAGTACCTCCTTTGATGGTAGAAATATAAGTACTATGTATACTCGTAGCCTACATACCATCAATCTTCATGGGTCATCCCCATTAACATAAGGCTGGAAATTACACGCGTGTATTTTTACAGGTCATCTTCATTTGAATACACATACATAAGACTAATTATAATAATATGAAAATGATGAAAAAAAATCCATCATGATGACTGCTAGTCTTTTGCCTCACTGCTTGAAGAATGATAAATGAGAGAGAGAGAGAGAGAGAGAGAGAGAGAGAGAGAGAGAGAGAGAGAGAGAGAGAGAGACCTTATTGAAATGGCGTAGTATTTTTATCTTTATTACTTGGCCAAACACCGAGTGACCTTCGCGTTTACGCATTCATCCCTCACAGCACGTCACTGCCAGGGTGGTGCGCCACGCTCACCAAGCACGCCACAGGAACCAATGAGTTTCAGTTTCCAAGACATAACGTTTTATTTCTTAGAGATATTAGCGAGATTCTGGAGGATTCAAACATATCTGAATTAAATAATAAGAACTCGTTGCTTATTGATTACATAAAAATTCAACAATGAAAAAAAAAATGCTTAAGGTTTATATCTTGCAAACTCGTCAAAATAAGTTTTGACACATCTGCTCCTTGTTGAGTCATTGGTGTTCCAACAAGTGGCTCCATAACTACTTCCGCGTGCAACAGATAGCCTGATGATAAATTAACCCATTTCCTAACGCGTTCATAAAACTTTAGTTAAATGTGATTCCAAAGAAGTTACATGTTTTACCCATGATATCCAGGTCCTGAAATCACCAAACAGTCTCCATAAAATTAATTATCTGTTAAAATATTTTCAATCATCGTTTGTTGTGAGAATAAGAGGTTACTCTATAAGTATAATGATAATGTGAACAGCCTTGAGGAATTACACAACTTGTCATTACTACACTTAATGATGAAGGCAAGAAACGAACCCCTAACAAAACATAACGGCACCTGTTAATTATCAACACTAAAAGTATTTGCAATAGTGAACAAGGAAGACCATACCCATTTTAGGTAATGTGCATACATTCAATAATTACAAAATATACCTTACAACTTATAAGAGTCTTGCATAACAGTATTAATCATAACAGGACCACACATCTTTAAGTTCAATACCAAGATACTAAGCTGGCTATTTTCAAAATATAGATATTTTTTCCCACTGATAGTGTAGAATCCTTGTTAAATTATAATTAAAGAAAGTACTCTTGAAACCTGAATAATTTCCATAAGAGGATGTTAAAAGACTTCATGAAAAGACATGGAAACATCTGAGAACATGAACCTTACAGTCACAGCTTACAAATGTTGAGTATGGCACATTTAAAGTAATGTGCAGCATGAGAAGAAATTCAAGGGATCATGTATTCAAAATTGGACTATTAGGAGGTTGAATGGTCAGTGACGACAGGCCTTGGGGTTTCAGCTGCAAGAATGGGACAGAGAATCATAGATGTCTAAGTGATGAGGAGAAAGCTTTCACACTATTTACACTCACGTCCCAAGTAAAATATCTATAACACAATGCTAAAGGTCTGATGACACTACATCTCTAAACACAAAATCACAAAATATAAACTACCACAACACTAAAGAAATTAATGTTTTCTTACTTTTATCCACCTGTACAGCCCAAGCAGGTGTAACAATAGCTGCCACCTCTTGCCACAATCCATCACCTTGACAATTACTACCTGCCATCAAATCACCCAGGATGTTGCACCAGGTGTGTACCAAGCCATGAAGAAAGTACCTTCATCACATGACTGTGAGATCAAGTGTAGGTTAGGATCAAGTAGATTCTCATCTTAACCAAGCAAACAAAACTACAATGAAAGTCCACTTCATAAGGGTGCTATGTCTTTGTGACTTCCAGTATTTTCATTAACATATTCTGCAGATCCACACATGTAACAAATGCATTAGATAATATATAATGAGTGAAGGTCTTTCTACCATGTACTTGTATGAGTATAATTATTACATCCTATTTTCTTACATCAAATAAAAACGTTTCAAACTCTAAGTCTACAAAAAAATACTAAGACAGTATTAACAAATTTATTTTCTTAAAAAATATATATTTGATGACAGGCAGCAACCACACATGCATAGCAGCTTACACTGTGACTAGCACCAGGACCCTAAACCTAATTCAACTAGTAGTTTACAATCACCAAGAGAAAGGAAAAAGTATCTTCACTCCATTTTCAGATTGCATTGGACCTTTCTTCTGCTCAAGTTGGTCATATGTAAGTTACACTAGTGCATACCTTAAATTACATTATTTTGTTAGTTTTAGATGTTAATATAAAAATTCTGTAAACAAAAAATACTAAAGAGTAATTCCTCCAGTGAATTGTGATAACTCTGATGATGCAATGAACAGACTCTTGGATTTATTGAATGGAAGAGTAAAGATAGTTTTCTCTCCTGTCATGTACATATCATTTGGCAACAATGAACAACAAATAATGCAGAATTTACTCCTTGCTCCCATCATCATACTGAAATCTCACCTTAATAGATGAGCTTTTCATTCACATTTGTTTTTCTGATGAAAATCTTGTAAGTCATCTCATGCTTGTACTTAGTAATGTGCACACTTGTATAAATACTGGAGAGAGAGAGAGAGAGAGAGAGAGAGAGAGAGAGAGAGAGAGAGAGAGAGAGAGAGAGAGAGAGAGAGAGAGAGAGAGAGAGAGAGAGAGAGAGAGAGAGAGAGAGAGAGAGAGAGAGAGAGAGAGAGAGAGAGAGAGAGAGAGAGAGAGAGAGAGAGAGAGAGAGAGAGAGAGAGAGAGAGAGAGAGAGAGAGAGAGAGAGCATGATTTTACCATATCCATGTTTGCAGTTTTATCTAGTTTCCATAACTGGTCTGTTAAATGAAGTTTTCCTGTATGTACTTTCTAATTCCAAATGAGAGAGAGCATTGACCATGTTCAGGATGAAAGCTTGGTCCACTTCTGTCTTCAGTTAAAGTCATCACACATCATTTTGTACTGGGATAAGCAGGGACTTCCAACACTAGGTAGGCAACATGTCACAACTAAACACTTGCGCTCAGCCAAACTGGAGACAACAGAAGGTCTCAGCAATGATCACCTCCAAACATCCCTTCCAATACTGAAGATGAAAGATTGAAAGAAAACTAAGGCACTAAATCTTATCAGAATGCACCACTTACCTCCCTGCACAGCACAGCCCAGTTTGAAGTTCACCTCATACACTCTCACACCTGAGCAATCGCAGAGAAAAGCTACATTACATATATAAATAAATAAATACAAGATAAAAGCAAGGATAACAATTCTAAATACACATAGATCTAACAAAGATAACATCCTAAACAAAGTGAATTCCTTCTTTATTGAATGCGTGTAATAAAGCTAAAAAGTCATCCTGGTCCATCTGTCTAGCTCGCTTCTTGTTAAACTTTCCATTCACTAAGATATCCTCTATTTTGTCCTTCATGCTGAAATCTTCTGGGATCTTCTTTTCTTGTAATGAGCACCAAGTTTTGTAGTTCTTTTCTAAAGTCTAAAAAAAAAAAAAAAGAAAAAAAAAAAACATTACATGATGTATAGTGGCAAAATTCTGTGTGTTCTACTATTCCATGCACTTTTAGTTTCTGTATGTGTAAATCTTTATATCTTACTCAGTAAACTACAAATTTGTATTAACTTGAATAAATGTGAGAAGCTTGAGGCCTGTTCATTTCCTTTACTCTCTAGTATTTTTATAACATTAATTTTGCCTCTAGTCTTCAATTTCTACTCTTTTATTTGATGGTACATGACATTTCCAAGAAAAAGGTAACTGAACAATCTACAAATATTATTAAAGGCACTGATTAGGCAGAAACTAACCTGCAATACTGAAGTCTGCTTGAAAGCTGCCGACAGGGTTTTGTTTTTCCTTACAAAAATTATTCGCAAGAGTCCATCCCATTCTGAGAAGTTGATGTCTGGTACTGGGTTCTTGGGCTCAATTCTGACCACTGAGGACTCCACCTGCAGACGCAAAGCACAAAGGTTACTTGGGTGATTACTGAAATTGGATTTTTACAAATTTACCTCCACCCCCTGGAGAGAGAAAAAAAAAAAAAAAAAAAAACACAGACAAAAAATAAATTAATAAATATAAGGACATATGGTAAGACAACACTGAGACTTGAGGTATCTAGGAGCAAGGACTGTATATAGTACATTATCCTATAACAAAGAGCATGGGTGTGTACTTCTCAAAGAGTATTCCATTAGTATTTACAGACAAAAATAAATGAATAAATATAAGGACACATGGTGAGACAATACAGGGACTTGAGGTATCTAGGAGTAAAGATTGTATATAATACATCATCCTGTAACTAAGAGCATGGGTCTGTACCTCTCAAAGAACACAGGGTAGGGTACATAGGGCCTTGGTGGGGGGCAGAGATAATACAACCACTCAAGACGTGATCACACAGGTAGCAGCCTGACTATTGCACAGGTGCTCAACACATAGATTAGACAAGTCCACACTTAACACTACAAGTAGCAGTGTTAAACACCCCCAGATACTTATCAGTATAATAGTTATATAACAGTGAGTCACACAGGAGAAATGGGTGTGCACAAGAGACAGCTTCTTAAGTATTTGAGAGAGAAGACAGGATGGCAGAAGAATTTAGTCAGATGAAATACAAACTTTTCACCTCATAAAAAATGTAAATTGTATGAATAAATAAATAAAACAATTAAGCAGCAAAATGAAAACAGGTGACTGGAAGACTAACCTTTGGTGGTGGTCGAAAGTTATTTTTTCCAACTTTCATGAGATGGTCCACTTTGGCCAGTAACTGTGTGTTGGCTGTCAGCCGGCAGTAAAGCTTGTCCCCTGGTTTGGCCACCAGTCGCTCTGCAAACTCCTTCTGGAACATGAGCACAGCACAGCGAAACAGTGGCCGATGCAGCAGCAGTTTGAATACAAAGGGAGAGGAAATCTGTAGGGAGAAAAAACTGGCATTATTTTCATAAGACAGAATGAAAAGCCTTAGAATGTAAAACAAACATAAAAATTTACCATAATATAATTTCAAGTAGGTATGAAGAAAAATAAGAGTAGCTATGGATTTTGCACTAATTGACATCTATGCCAAAGACACCATTAAACACACACCTGGTAGGGAAGATTAGCCACACATACATCAAAGACAGGCAATTCTGCCTTCAATACATCCCCTATTCTGATGTCCAGCTTGGAGTGCAGTGCAGTGGACAGAAATCTCTTGTGCAGCTCTGCCACCATCCGGGAGTCAATTTCACAAGCCACCACTCGCTTCACTCTCTCCAGAAGTTTGGTTGTCATGTTGCCAGTACCGGGACCAACCTGATATGGGGCATACAAACAAGTGAATCTACTGCTGTGTGTGTGTGTGTGTGTGTGTGTGTGTGTTAGATTATGGTCAATGTTATAATTCTTTTTATCATTATTATTTTCTTTTTTCACATTTTAGTACATTTGCTTTGGATGAAAAATAAGTGTGGTAGAATGAGGAAACCATCAGAAATTCAGTAGCACATTACAACTCACCTCAAGCACTGTGTCTGTTGATTTGAGTCCAGCCTTTTCCAGCATTGCAGTGATGACAAGGGGGTTTTTGAGGATATGCTGGCCAAGGTCTGTATTGAAGACGAGGCCCTGTGCCACTGTTGCCCCAGCTGGCTTGGCTCCCTTCACTCCTGCCTTGGTGCTCACCCGGCTCACCTCTCTGTGCACACGGCACTTTTTCTGTACTGGTGCTTTCGGCATTCTGGAAAGAGCTGTTTACTTTATTTCTTATGCTAAGATTTTCAATTAATTTTTCAGTGTGACTTAAAGATTAATCAATTCATTATTCACATGAGATCATTTCTGCAATTAGTAAAATTTGACATTAGAAGAAATTCTTACATTAAGGTGAAAAATTCCACTAGTTTCTGCTTCAAAGTTTCTGCTTTTAACACCACCTGATGCTGCCAACTACAGAACACTCAGGTAACTAAGGCTGGACTGGCTCCCCTTCCTGATCTAATGGTGTCTCCCTCCCTAGACAATGCATCCCCCCTCCCTCTCCCTGGTGAGTACGTACAAACACGCCCACCACTCAGCAAATAATTAAATAGTCTCAAGGCCTCTGATAGTGGGTGGCCTTATCATGCTCGTGCCACTTATATATAATCTCTGTCTTGATAAGGGTGGGAATCACAGCTTGGATATAATGATGTAAGTGGCATTTAAAAGCTGCCATGCTGTAACATGACTGGTCTTTAAAAATTTATTTTTAGTATCTTCTTCAATATTGTCATAATAGTCTTAAGAAGGAAGTATTTATAATAAGTTTCAAATTTTACAAATCTATTATTTTAGAGAGGACAAGATGCACTTTAATTTCTTTATTAAAAATTTCATCTGATGAGTGATTTACAACATGCTTGAAATGAAACATACCGGTAACTAAAATTAATTTTATATATACCACTTATTAATATTTCTTGTATCCCCACAATTTGGCTTAAATTTTATCCAGATGATGATAAATATGTAATAGGTAAACAAAGGTTTTCTGTTTTACAAGAGTGGTCAAACCACAACACCAATCATTCAAAATCCCTATTCAACAACTTGGTCTGAGTGTACCTTCTAACGCAGCTCACTTCAAACATTCCTACACCCGTGTACAGAGCCTGAGCATCTGGACTAAAAGAAATTACCTCAATCTCAACCTAGTTTTCCTTGTATCATGAATTCTTCCCTAAAATGTTTCACTTTGTATTCATCATGCTAGGGTTTCTAATAACACCTGCAAGTGCTCATCTGCAATAAGCTGAACATACTTTATAAAAACTGGAACTATGAAAAAAAAAAATATATGAGTAGTACCAATATCATTGGAGTAAGAACAAATGCTACTAAAGATATTTTAATACAAATAATTTTGCTGACACTGACATCACAGTACTGACACACTAAACTCTGGAACTCTTAGCCTGCTTTACTATTTCCTCCTTACGACTTGAACTCTTTCAAGAGGGAGGTTTCAAGACACTTATCCTCTAGTTTTTGACAATCATTTCTGACTCTTTGGGGACTGGCAATTCATTGGAATTTTCTGTTCTTTTTTTAATTTTGTTGGCATTCTCCATGAGTGCACACACACACACACACACACACACACACACACACACACACACTATATATATATATATATATATATATATATATATATATATATATATATATATATATATATATATATATATATATATATATATATATATATATATATATATATAAACTCCCATAGGTACACAATGTGCACATGCTGATTTAGATGTATAATGCTACACGTGGACAAGAATTAGGCAATTTACTGAATTCCTACAACATATGCATACCATTTATTTTTTATTATTATTTACTAAAGAGTAATTCATCACTACATGAAGAGGACAGAGACTGAGGAGACCCTCCTCCTATAACAAATCACTTTTCCTCATCTGCAATAGGGATGTGTTACAGGTTCCCTGACCCCCACCACCCTAACTTCACATAAATTTTTGGAATTAAAAATATTAATAATATCAAATAAATAAATAAATTACAATAAAGTAAAGTGAAGTAAATTAAAATAATGTTAAGTAAATACATGAGTACAAAATTATAAAAGTACAGTTCTACTTTCATAATATACAACAGAACCATTGAACAAGAATATAATTTGTTCAAGCAGGCAACTTGTATCCTAAAAATTAAAATTCAGGTTGAATTTTCCCATTAGAAACAGAGGAAAAAATAATATGATACAACTGCACTTAATGAACCACACTCACAATCATAATATTTTTCAACATGAGAAGTATTATTCCTTTTAAGTAGCTAACTAACATTGCTAAAAGCATTATATGGTAAAATATTAATGAAATTATAAAAATAGACAATAAACAATAAAGAAAGGAGGATGACCAACCAAACATCCTTGTGAGGTGAATTGCCTGTAATAACATTAATAAGAACTAGCTGAGGCAGAACAATCACCTTTGGAGAAAAATTTTTATTCATGACTAAAATATATCTATATGCCATTCAGATTTAGAAAATTCATATTCAGACATGTTCATCAGACATATTCATGTTCAGAATTTCTACTGTATTTTCTCAATATGGATGCTACCATTCTTGGAGGCCTTGGCTGCACAGAAAGCTTGTTTTCTCACCACATGAGACAGTGCTGTGTGACTTCCATGATTTGAGAAGACTTTAAGATAATTTTTTGCAATTCTGAGGAAAATCTTCTAATAACAATTTTTTGTCCCATATCTAACATTTATGTAACTTTGAGACTTCATATCTCAGGACTGTATTACATGGGATTACCATACAATGTTCCACTTTTTAGTGATTGCTTTACTTCTGTAACTTTTAATTAGTGTTACAGAGGCACTGCAAGATATTTGCAGTCATGTAGCAAAGTTTTAAGTTTTCTTCCCTGCTTGGTATGGCATTTGTGATCTGCTCACAGTTAATCAAGGTTAAATCTAAGATTCAAGCTCATCTTCCACTTTCTCACAGGTCTCTAAAATTGCAGGAAAGAGGGTAACTAAAAATAGACAGTCTGTCCTGGAAATTATTCATAAAATCAGTTCCACTATATTGAAAACATAAACTAACTTGCCAGAGTTTGGAGGTTACAACATCTGGCTTAAATGAATTTTGAAAGGCCTCTTTTGTATGGCCAAGATTGCAGCATGGCAATACACTTGTCCTGCAGGGCCAAGAGATTGATGCAAGGCAGTTGGTGCACCTTCAAGAGGATTATGGTGGCCAAATAGCCCAATTAATGTTAGGAGGTTATAATATTATTTTCTTAAATCCCTTACTATTATATGGTCATGAGACTGTTGCACAACAGTTTGTAATGGTCACAATATCAATGAGACTGTTGCACAATAGTCTATAATGGTCACAATATCAATGAGACTGTTGCACAAGAATTTGTAATGATCATAATATCATTGAGACTTACACAACAGTTTTGTAATGGCCACAATATCAGTCTTTTAACAAAACACAATTAGCAGCTGTCACTCTTTTGTCTTGCAGGTCTATTCACCAAACACAAATACACCCTGGCTTTTGCCTTGTGCGTCTTTCTCTGTCTTCTAGCTGTACTGTATCCAATAAATAATTAGTTAAAGAAGCCAGTGTTTATTATCTGCTAACCATAAGTCTATGTAGCTTGCAGGGCCTCTTGGTTAGTGTTGGTTAGTACTATTTACTTCTGTTCTAAAACCTTACTTTCTCACAAGATCTCCAAACATATATATTCAGAGATAAAGAAGAATGGAAGTATTGTATGCCACTAAAGTTTCACTTTTTTCAATAAAAACACAGTTCCATGCAAAGCTGTCTGTTGGGGGAAGGCTTCTCACAAAAATATCTAAGTTGGGTTAATTTCAACATCAGTACAGTAAGGTCCTGCATTACATCATTCTTGACTTACATGAATCTGAGTTTACATCAGTCCACTCTTAAGGCATTAAATTTACATCAAAATAAATTTACTTAAAAATGCAAAATATAAATTTTCTTTTGGAAACTAGATGTATCCATTGTTTCCTGACATGCCTGACCAACAACAACAATGCCTCAGCTTCAATCTCGCTGCCACCACTACCTGATGAGCTTGTACTGTGATTTCTGTCACTTTTTCACCTTACAAATTGCAGCAAAGGAGATGGACCAAGATTTTTGGATTGGAAGATCTTCAATTAAAATTCAGATAGAATAAGACATCTTGATTTGTAAGAGATGACATAATCAAATACTGGAAAATATTTCAGTCTCTCAGCTATTAATGTGCCAGATATTTTTCATCTGGCTCCTGTAGCTGGTACCAGTGATCACTCCTTAAAGATCTTTCTGTCTCATAGCTGTTTGGATTGCAAAAAGATATTCTTCAGTGTAAGATGTACTATTTCAAGTTGGAATTCCTTACCAGCTGACACCATTGAAACTGCCAGTCTATGTTCATTTGAAAGGCTGTTGCATAATGTCATGGACAATATTTCATATGAATATGATGAGTAGGATATATGTACAATGATATATTACAAACACCACTATAAGTATGTGACTTCCAGTTCTATTCGTCCTATTGTCAATCTAGATGTTTGTTTTTGTTCGTGGAACTGACATACCTGTGGTTCTGGGTCCCTATGTATTTGAGTTGTGTGTGCTTGCTAGCTGGTCTAGTTTTGACCAAGGGGAGCTGATCAGGTAAGAAAACCAGGTAAGACCCATCACCACCATGAGATTATGAGGTGTGACAACAAAATTGAAGTTAAAACAAATCAAACATTAAAAAAAAAGTTCTGACATCTGTTACATATACTTATGTTTTGTCATAATACCACAGAGTATAGAAAATAAAGTGAATACACATGTTCAAGTATGTCAAACATATTGTGTGCAGTCAGAAACTCAAGTTACATGCGAGTCGGCTTGTGTCATATTTCAAGAAGTAATTTTTGACGTAAGCCGAGACCTTCCTGTACAAGCAATCTGGGCACATGCTGACAGGGTGCAGCAGCACATATGGTAAGCTGACCACTGGCTATTTCCGTCAAGAAAATCGTAATTGCTCTCACGTTTCTGCTCTTCCGGTGGTATAGCACATCGCTAGTGACCCCATGTTTTACCAATTCACTCTTGAAGCACCACCACCGCAATTAAGCTTACGTCTTGCCTTCCTCGGCCAGTCTGGCGCAATACCTAGAGCCAGATGGCACCCAACCATCTGGGTCCAATAACGATGAGGTGCACACAGAGACGAATGAAACACCTACGCCTGATCTCCAAACATTCACACATCGGTCAAGAACACACGTGACATCATACTTACGTGGTGGTGGAGAATTCACGGCTTTAGTAGTGCCGCAGCCGCCACCTCCTACCCCCACGTGGATCTGTTTACGGAGTGGAGGGAGAAATGACCCAAGGAACACATATCACTACAATTACCCCAGATAGTAACACATATAAACAATCTACCAAGAAATGGATGGGAAATATAATAGTTAACTATCTGAGTACCACAAAGATAACATTAATTGGCGTTAATATAATAATAAATGAGAATACCTTGGGCGCACACCGCCTCACCAACGGCGACCTTTGGCAACTATTTGTTTACGTCTGACCGGGAAGCGCCGTTGAAAGGAATGATCTCTACTTCATTGGGTCTGAATGCGTTCAATTTCACATCCTTCCTTCCCAGTGCAGGTCCAGTCATGATAGTAACCCTCCTCAAATAAGACATATCTGTCTGACAATCTGTCTTCTTTCTGTCCCTAACGGCTTGTCAAGGCAGTGCTGAAAAGCGTAGTGCACTGCACAGTGCCCTCATTTCCAACCAGTGTAACCACAGAGCCACACCCTCTCAAAACACATCTAACACGTCCCTAGATGTGTCACTCCCTGAGGTAGGACGTGGGTGGCAGAGCAGCTGTCATCAAGTCCTGCACAAGTAATTAGTTCTCGGCTTCTCCCAGCCTAAAAGTTTACACATACATTATTATTATTATTATTATTATTATTTATTTATTTTTATTTATTTACTTTTTTTTTGAGAGAGAGAGCAATACAAGAGTGGAATCCATTATCATAGGAGGTAGTGTGTTCAAACAATATACAATATTAAAAAAAAAATATCTAAACCTGTAAAAAATACAAATAGGTAAACAAACAACAGATACATACACACGCGCGCGCACTATTTTCCTTCTTTTCTTCCTCACTGGCCACTCACGCTCATGGCTTGTATATTTCCTGGGTTACTGTAGGCGTCAGAGTTCAGAGGCGTCTCTCGGAAATGGGTGGAGAGTGATGGGTTAGTACGTTTTCTAAAACATTAGGCAATTGCTCACTTAACCTGGCCCTGAAGTAACTGTCCATAAATGGTGGAACAATGTATGACTTACCGCGCCGAAGGCGTTATCCGATCGGCAAGTGCAGGCTGTGCCATGGCTGAGCTGGGTCAGGCACAAGGTGGACAGTAGTCTTTATACCACTACAGGCGTGACGTTTTTCATGGTCATGCTGTGTCAATCGTATAGGAAGGAAAAACATTGCTTGTTTAGCTATGACGCGCAATACTATACAGCTTCTGTTTCTACAGTATTTTGCGTTTCAGGTTATGCAATGATCTCAGCGTTTTGATTAATTCTTTATTTTGACTGACGGGAATGTGACAAGGTTGGTTGCCCGCTGCTCCAAGAACAGTGTGTACACAGCACATGTTACAAGCAAAGTCTAATCTTTGCTAAAAAGTAAGTAAATAAATAAATAAATAAACAAATAATAAAATAAAATAATATAAACTGCTTATTTTACCCACATTATAATATTTATTATCCTAGAATTAGACAGCCAAAATATATTGATACAAAATTAAGCTTAAGGTCCTGCACACATGGAGCATTTTCCAGTGCGCGGCAGTAAAGTCAATGGCAGTCATGACAAGATGGCAGTCTGTGGAGGCGGCCACACGGTGCCGTGCGTTTTCTCCGTAGCGCAGTGGAAAACACTTCGTACGTGCACTGCCGCGGTTGCAGGACGATAGCAAACGCGCGGTGGAAAACGTTCCGTGTGTAGAGGACAGTGAGATATCTAATGATCATGCATAGTAATAAGATTGTATAAAACCTTTCAACATATTCCAGTGTGGCGAGCATACCTTCCCTAACGTGTTTGTCCACGACCATCATTGCCTCGTGAGGACCCTAGGGGAAGGAGGCCCGTGAGGCGCCATCATCGTGTCCCACAAACTGATTCCTAAGAGATACTGGCAGTGGCCTCTTCCTTCACCGCGGACAGAAAGACTGAGGCTTACGATCAGACACGAGAAAGGAGCTCCTGAAAAACAACCTGATCTGAAGTGAACAGTGTCCACACAAAGCGATAAGAGAGTGGCTACAGTCAACATCTACGACAGGACCCGACTCAATGAAACCAATCTGTTGGGAGTTCGTTGGCGACGACAGAATCGAGAGAAGTGTAACAGACGGACTCAGGTGTTGGTCACACGCGGCACGTGACGCTGGCGGCTCCACAGGGTCCGACACGTCACCAGTGCTTGTGTCTGGAACAACGGCAATGAAATCAGCTTGGCACCACACTTGCAATGCTTCAACACAGGCACCGGACGTCAGTGACCCGTGTTACGATGCTTTCTGTGGCTTGTTACACACACACACACACACACACACACACACACACACACACACACACACACACACACAAACACACACGCACACACATTAACTCGGCTATTCTTTTTCCAAGCTTAAATATTTCGACATGGTATAAGAATATGAGCAAGAGACATTCAGTCAGATAAACAACACAGAGACGGACACGGGCCGCACAGCGCAGCATTACTACGCGATGCCTTTCTCGTGTAGCTCAAAGATCAACTTAAGCTGAAAAGTTTAATGCACGCACTGGTTTCAACACCACAACATACTTAGCCATACGCACCTTTCCGTGAAAGGCATCCACGGATCCTGAGAGTAGTGGAAGGAGGCAAGCTAGGGATGGCTAGGCGAGAGGCGCTTTGCTAGGGTGGTGGAAGGCTCTGGTGGAAGGGAGGAGGAGAGGAAGGACAGCACGGGCGTGGCGAGGGCATAAGAGGTGAGTACCGTGGCGTGGCGTGCGTGGTGGTGCCGCCAGACTTAGCTCACGTGTAAGGAGGCTCATCGCAGCAGTCACTCAGAGCCATGTTACACTTCCGTTCATCAGGAGGCTCGTCATAGGACGGCTCTCCAGTGAGGGCAGCGCGGGGATCGGCGTCCCAGTGACGCCGCACCCACTCCAGGGGGCGCTGCACGTTCTGCGACACCAGTTCCAAGGTGACGAAGCTCGCCCCGGCCCGCCAGGCATCGCGCCACGCCGACACCTGCGCCAGAGCCACCAGCTCCAGGGGGTCCACCGTCGCCTTGGATGATCTGCGGTTACGACGCGAGGTGTGCCGCTGCCGCCTGGTGGTCATCTCCGTCCTGGAATCAAGTGGTCTCGCTCTGTCCGTCAGGGAGGGAGGGAGGCCACTCTACCTGACTAATCTAACAAGGAATTGCCCGGCCCTTATGACTACCTGGGTATGGGATGAGTGACTCTAGGGTGGGTGCCATCCGTGACTGGAGACTGGTGGGTGTGCCTTACTGTACGGGGCTCCGCGGCTGGCGGCTACTGTGACCATCACCAAGACGCTGAGGTGTGTGGAAGCTCAGGCGACCAACACAAGCACACACACATAACATGACATCTTTGGTAAAGGTGCTGACAAACACTCAGAATAGTGCATGGAAGTTACTGTAATGCCTGTGCGGCGGTTAAAATCAAACGAGCGGCACTCACCCGTTGTGCTGATGATGGTGGCCGTTGTACCCTTGCCGGTGCTCCTTCTCCCTGTAGCTCCACGATCCTCCCTGCAGGTTGGTGTTGGAGCCAGGAGGGGACCCATTGGAGTGCCTGAAACATACGCACACATACACACACACACAACCGTAAACAGAGACTCCAGCACTGATTCTTCTTCTACAAAAGTCCACGGATGAAGAAGGGAATTTAAACGATGACGGGCAAACTTGAATGAATAATGGAAAATAAAGAAAATAGCAATATATTCCGTAGCTGAAATCTTAAGGGAACCATAAAAAATACAATAAATCATCTGAAGAGAGAGAGAGAGAGAGAGAGAGAGAGAGAGAGAGAGAGAGAGAGAGAGAGAGAGAGAGAGAGAGAGAGAGAGAGAGAGAGAGAGAGAGAGAGAGAGAGACTCACAGCGGTAAGGTATCGTCGTCATAGTCCATGCGGAGGAAGAAGCGTGCCAGGGCCAGGCCAAGGCAGATGGCGGGTAAGAATAACAAGAGGCACCAACTCGTGGCCAGCCAGAGGGCGTTCTGAAGCAGAGAAAAAGAAATTTTACTGGACTCCCCGTTCTCTTATCACACTCAAATTTGAAGCATGCGCACACGCGCACACACACACACACACACACACACACACACACACACACACACACACACACACACACACACTAGTATACATACATATATTAAGCACACAAAAAATAAAAATATGCAATTGAGTTTTCTTAAGATGTAACAAACCAATCATTCGTCACTGTTGCTACGTGAATATAAAAAAAAAAAAAAAATGACGGGGGTGAAGATGAAGTACCTAAGGGCCTCTACTAACCAAGGGCTCAATGATTCCTTTGCAGGTTACCCCTCGGGCTGAGTCAAAGAGCTCCCACACGGGCGTGCAGGGAGCCACGGTGTGAAGGGCAGAGTTCTTCACGTGGGTAGAGAACTGGTGTGTGTAAGCCAGGATCCTCTGCACGTACCCTCGAGCTTTCTGTTGGCATCAGCATATGGTACTATTGAGAAATCTCTAACCTGAGAATGAAAACGCAAAACTGTGTGTATGTGTGTGTATGTATGTTATTAATTTATTTTATCTGAGGCTTAACACTTTTCTGTGCTGCTAGAATAGTTTACCATTTTTTTTTTTTTTTGGCGCATTTCTTATACAATAGTACTTTTATACAATACTTCTACACAGGAAGGATATAGGTCTATTATAATCAGTACAAAGGAGAATGAATAAAAGGATACAGGGGATGAGGAGTATTCTTTACGAGGCGAGATTGAAACTGTTAAATTTACATTCTTTAGATAGACGTAGATTAAGAGGGAACCTGATAGAAGTCTTTAAGGGTTATAACAAGGGAGATGTAAGCAAAATTCTTAGGATCAGCAACCAGGACAGAACAAGAAATAACGGGTTCAAGCATGAAAAATTTAGGTTTAAGAAAGAGATAGGAAAAAAACTGGTTCTCAAATATAGTGGTAGATGAATGGAACGGACTCAGTAATCAAGTTGTTAGTGCTACGACATTAGGGAGCTTTAAGAGAAGATTAGATGGACTTATGGATGGGGATGATAGGTGAAAATAGTATATTTCATACAGGAACTGCCACGTGTAAGCTTAGTGACTTCTTGCAGCTTCCCTTATTTCTTATGTTATTATGTTCTTATGTTCTATACAGTATACAAGGCCAAAAATCCCACTACTACTACTACTACTACTGTAGCTACTACTACTACTACTACTACTACCACCACTACTATTATTACTACCACCATCCCCACCACTACTACTACAACTACGAATCTCTCTTATATTAAAGTCTGTTACGTAACTACAATACTTTTCTTCCCTTCTTTCCTTTGTCATGTCTTTCTATTTCGAGACTTTTCTTTCTGGCATCATGTAACCCTGCCATATATCAATCAATCAATCAACCTTTCTTTCTTAAAGCGGACATATAATTTTCTATTCACTCATCCTAGGCATCCGTTTTCTTTCCCTTGCATACTTCTGCTTGTCTTTTAAGGGATTCAGAAACGCTTTGGTCTCTTACCGCGACTATTTTCAAAGGCCACAGAGGTGATTAGCCTGGTTCTCAAGAGTGTTTGTCCTGCTAATAGTATAGAAATCTTGTTAAACTGCTGGTGGAATCGTAAAAAAAAAAAAACACACACACACTTAAAAACCGGTGTTATTATATAGTCTTTGAAACACAGAGGCGGTGCTGCGTACTATTTCAGAATATCATATGAAACCATTATTCTAAAACACTTCTGTGCCGCACCTCCACTACATTCAGAAGGCTCTAGTTGAAGTTAACATAGATTTTAAGAGTGTTTTTATGGTTCTAGTGACAAATCAACAAGATTTCTACATCATTAACAGGACACACTCTTGAGAACTCGGTTAATCACTCCTGTGGCCTTTAGAAATTGTCGTGGTGAGAAAGCAAAGCCATTCTGCCTACGGGTTACTCACCGCCTCTGCCAGGGAGGAGCCGTGGTTGTGGATGAAGTACTGGATGGTGCGTAGGTGGCCCGCGCTCTGGTTGATCTGACGTTGCAGGGGCATTGCTTCCATGTCCAGAGTGGCCACCTGGTAAGTCACGTCGTCCTGTAGAAGACACACGTTTGTATTATTATCATTATTATTATTAGTGATAGTAGTAGTGATTGCTGTTGTAGTAGCTGTATTATTATTATTATTATTTTATTATTATTATTATTATTATTATTATTATTATTATTATTATTATTATTATTATTATCAGTAGTAGTAGTAGTAGTAGTAGTAGTAACTGTTGTTGTTGTTGTTGTTGTTGCTGTTGTTTATTGACAGAAATATAATCACAGGTACACACATACATACTAACACTAGATAAGGTCATAATGCTGTTGTCTTGTGTGTGCTGAGTTTTAGATTAGATTGTTATTATTATTATCATATTAATCTCTCTCTCTCTCTCTCTCTCTCTCTCTCTCTCTCTCTCTCTCTCTCTCTCTCTCTCTCTCTCTACGTTCTAACAGTAAAAATCTCATATAACTCATGTTCAGGAGCGAATAAGTTAACAAGTGCTCATCACACCCACCCACCCACCCACCCACACCCACCTACACACACCCACACCCACCCACACACACCCACCCACACACACACACACACACCTTTCTCTTCTCCAGCGGGTGGAGGGTGGTGCTGATAAGGTTCCGTAGCCGCGCCACCATCCTGAACAGCTCCGCCGAGGCTGACACGGACCGCAGCTGCCCCGCCACTATCTGCATTTGCTCCGCTAACGCCGGCAGGTTCTTGTTGACCAACGGCTTCTCCATCTGCAGAAAATATCATTCATTGTTCAAGACACTTATCCTCCAAATGTGGATGTTCCTTTTGATATCTCTTTTTGGGACTGGCAACTCAGTGAGCCTTTTTTTTTTTCCGCCCTTTTTTGTTGCCCTTGGCCAGTGCCCCTCTTACATAAAAAAAAAATGCATTATTGAAATTAGTCTTACTCGTTACCATTGCGGATATCAAGGAAATAGTAATAAGTAAAAAAAAAAAAAAAAAAAATCCAAAGTGTACATGCAGTTTGTAATATTAAGCTTCTCATTTGCTATTACTGATTTCATGACAACTGTAATACGCTAATGATTATTTCCTCATCGACCATTAAGATATCTATTCTCAAGACAAAAATAACAAGCCGTAGAGATGGGGCAGGTAAACAATGGTGATACAGAAGGGATAAGCCGCCGTTCACGCAGTCTGAAGGTCTGAAGAAATACGCGCTCAACAGGGAAATATTTGAGAAATATTGTTGTGATTATTAGGACATAACTTAAAAATTTTAAAACAAAGAAAAAAAGTTCCAAAGAGTAGTAGCGCACAGTACAGCGACGGAGATGTCACTGTTGATAGGAATCCTTAATTGCATTGAGGTGTGTGTGTGTGTGTGTGTGTGTGTGTGTGTGTGTGTGGAAAAAGCGCCAATTTACAATGATGCAGTTATTAAAGGCAAACGTAAAGGAGTGAAAAAAAAAAATCTAGTCACACTTAATTAAAAAGTTTCATAAAGAACCTCTCCTCCTCCTCCCCCTCCTCTTCCTCCTCCTCCTCCTCCTCCTCCTCCTCCTCCTCCTCCTCCTCCTCCACCTTCTCCTCCTCCTCCTCATCCTCCTCCTCCTCTTTATCATCATCATCCTCACTATCACTATCACCAACCAGGAGCCTTTCACCACTCTACTGACGCCACATCATGACCTCGCTGTTCTGGTACTAATGAACCAGTCAACCAATCACCACTCTCCCCTTCCTCACCTCCTTCTTGTAAGGCATGAGGTCGATCTTGATGGAGTTGAGGAACTGGCTGAGGTGGATCTCGGCCTCGGGGGACAGCAGCTCCACCTCGGACAGGTTAATCTTGAGGTTGCCAAGGCTACCCGTGAGGTCCAGCTTGGTACGCCGCGTCACCTCCGCCTCCAGGTCAAAGTAGTGCCTCAGTTGAAACACTTCGTACGCCGTCTTGCCCTCCTTACACAGGCTGCGGGCGGGGATGGGGAGGGGGAGAAGGGTTGTTATTGTAATTGTTTTAAGTGTTATCGCAGCAGAGACACTTCGCACGCTGTCTTGCCCTCCTTACACAGGCTGCGGGGGAAAGGTTTGTTATTGTTTTTAGCGTTATCAATCTAAGGCCCGTATTCGTTCTATGGTTGAGAGAGGCAGCAGATTGGGAGATGGTTTTCCATGGTTGCCGACGTCAAAGATACGGCACATTGGTGAGGTAAGGCCCGTATTAAAAAACGCTCTGCCCTCTCACCATGACTATTTTAAAAAGACACAGAGATGATTAGCTAGCTTCTCAAGAGTGTTTCTGCTGTTATTAATGTAGAAGTCATATCAGTCTGTCACTAGAACCATAAAAACATCCTTAAAAAATCTTGTAACTTCAACAAGAACCTTTTGAAAGTAGTGAAGCTGCAGAAGTGTTTTAGAATATGGTCCTTTATACCACGGCCGGCAATCCCATTCGGGGAGGCCCAGACAAAGCATCACACACTCACACACATCATTCACACTTTTAGCCCCGTGATTAGCTTATTATTATTATTATTATTATTATTATTATTATTATTATTATTATTGTTATTATTATTATTACTATTATTATCATTATCATCATCATCATCATCATTATTATTATTATTATTATTATTATTATTATTATTAGTAGTAGTAGTAGTAGTAGTAGTAGTAGTAGTAGTAGTAGTAGTAGTAGTAGTAGTAGAAGTAGTAGCAATAGAAGTAGTAGTGGTAGTAATAGTAGCAGCAGCAGCAGCAGCAGCAGTAGTAGTAGTAGTAGTAGTAGTAGTAGTAGTAGTAGCAGTGATAGTAGTAGTATCTTCATCTAGATATCTCCAACTAACTATCTCTTAAACATTATATATTCAAAATGAGTGATACATGATTCCCTTATCACCACCCGCCCCGCTTTCTCTCTCTCTCTCTCTCTCTCTCTCTCTCTCTCTCTCTCTCTCT
>NC_087183.1:5967367-5979867 GCF_035594125.1 Scylla paramamosain
TCCTACCCACTAATCCAACCGCCCACACTCACCCATCCACTCTATCCACACTCCACCCCATCCACTACCAACACATCCACCCTACCATCCATTGCGTATTGACCCATCCATCCACAACCATTCATTAATGCATCCAAACATCCATTCCCCACTGACTCTCCACCAACCTACTAACTCATTCATACCCACCCACCCATCCATCCAATCATCCACTCACCTACCCCAAACTCACCATCCAGAGCTCATCCACACCCTCCACTCAACCATCCACCCAAGGATACACCCACCCATCTATCCATCCACTCAATCACACTTACCCATCCATCCAATCACAACCACCAATCCACCCAACCACTTATCCATCCATCCATCTGCTCACTCACCCACACCAACCCACATAAATTTCTACTCACTCATCCATTCACTCATCCATCCAACCACCTTTACACTCGCTCACCCATCCACCATTCCACCTATCCACTTATTCGTTCACCTACTCACCCCATCCACCCACCCACACACACACACACACACACACACACACACCCTCCTGAGATCAGTACTACCACTGGACATTCAGCCATCTACACATCCATCCACCCACTCACCCACCAAATCACCCATCCATTCATCCACATACCCATTCACCTTACAATCCACTTACCCACCCATCCATCCAACTCCTGACTCCCATCGATCCATCCATCTATCCACCCATCTACGTACTCACCCAACTAATCATCTACCTATCCACCCACTCACGTACAATCCATCCAGCCATCAACATACCCGCCCACTTATCCATCCATCCACCCACCCATCCACATATCCATACAAATATCCACCAATTTATCAATCCACCCACAGACTCATCTACTCACACACTTACGTACTAAATCATTCACTCATCCATCCATCCATCCATCCATCCATCCATCAACCCATCCATCCACAATAAGTCGTCGGAAACAGGAAGTGAAACAGCATTAAGACAGAAAAAAAAAAAGGAAACAAAGATCAGTAGTGCTTTAGTAGGAAGCACGAATAAAGTGAAGTTACAAAAAAAATAAATAAATAAGCAAATAAAATCAAATAAATAAATGAATATACAAAAAAATCAAATAAATAAACAAATAATAAATAATGGGAAAATTGATAAATGAAATAAATAAATACAAAGAAGTCTTGTATGGGATACGAAAAAAAAATAATAATAATGACGGGCCCTTGTACAAGACGAAAAAATGAGTCATAGGCTATACTCACTGCTGCTGATGTCCAAGAGGGAGTCCAGAGCCACCTCGATCTGGGCCTCCCCCGCCAGTTCTCGCTGCAGTGGTCGCCCCAGGAGGTACTCAATGTCTACAAGAAAGGCCACTTCCATAATGCAAGAGTCAACCGGTATTCTTAATGTTTCATCCCTTTTACTAGTAAGCTCCGGAATTCGCTACCTGCTTCTGTATTTCCCCCTACCTATGACTTGAACTCTTTTAGAAGGAAGGTTTCAAGACACTTTTCCTCCAATTTTAGGTAATCCCTTTCGGTTCTAATCTTTCGAGACCGGCACCTGTGTTTTTTTTTTTTTTTTTTTTATCTTTTCGTATCGCTTGGCTAGAGGTCCTACCACGTAAATAAAAATACATATATAAAATATATATGAAGAAGAACAAAAGTATATGGATTATATCCTCAAACGTTTCGGAGTCTAATCTCTATTGGAAGTTACTGAGGTTTCCAAGAATGTTTTCATGTCATTGTGACAACACCATCAACGGGGAAATAAAAACATCCCTGATAATCCTGTTAATAATCTCTGACAATAATCTAAAGCATGAAAAAAATATTACGCAAAAGAAGCTCCAAGAAGCCAAAAGGCCTACACGAGGCATTCCCTCTACGTACACTCCGTCAATGTTTGTGTTCACCTCAATGCATGTTCATATTTTTCCTGGTCTCTTTAATGCCCCTACTGCCTCTGAACTAACAATTTGAAAATTGAAGCAATTCCAGTTATCTATCATACTATTTATGAACTTTTTTTTCACAAATACATAAAAAAATTACAATAAATATATAAATAAATAGCGCGTTATTAATATCCCGGAGGGTATTGAAAGTAACCAAGTTAAAAGTTCTATAGTTTAAGAACTTTCCGTTTCCATGGAATTTGATTAAAAAAAATGTGGTTAAAGATAAATAAAATGTGTGTGTGTGTGTGTGTGTGTGTGTGTGTGTGTGTGTGTGTGTGTATTTGCCTAGTTGTATTTACCTAGTTGTGGTATACGGGAAGGGGAGCTACGCTCGTACTGTTCCGTCTCTATATCTACTATCGTACAACTTGGACTTGAAATCATGAATCGACCTTGCATGAACCACATCTTTATCCAAGCTATTCTTTGAGGAAAACTGTTCTTTTTAATATCCCTTCTACAGGTGGCCTTTTTCAACTTCTTTCCATGTTTTCTTGAATTTCTTACATCCCATGTTATCAAAACCTGCTGGTCCACTTTTCTAATCCATTCATCAGCCTATACGCCGCAACCAGGTCTCCTCACTCCCTTCGTTGTTCCAACGTCTGTAGGTTCAAACTTCTCAATTTCTTTTCATATGATAAGTCTTGAAGACTTGAAACCAACTTTGTTGCTGACCTCTGAATCCTCTACAGCTTCTTTATATTAATTATTTCACCTTTTTGTAACCCTTGGCCAGAGCTTCTATTACGTACATAAAAATACATAAATAAAATAAATAAATAAGAAGACGAACAAACATATATGGACCATATTCTCAAACGTGTGTGTGTGTGTGTGTGTGTGTGTGTGTGTGTGTGTGTGTGTGTGTGTGTGTGAGTCACCATCGAGGTCGTTGAAGATGGCGTCAGAGGTCTGCTCAAAGGCGTTGGTGACAAGGAAGCGGAGTTGCATCTTGGTGTTGGAGAGGAACGTGTCCAGGTCCCGCACGTTGTTGTGCACGCTGCGCTGCGCCACCCCCACGGCGGACCCCAGGCGTTCGTTGCTTACCACCGCCATCACCACGCCCAGCCTGCAACACCACCACCACCACCATCATAACCATCACAGGAACAACAGATCGTGGAACCACCACCATCGCCACCACTAGTACTATTATCATGTTCAAAACTCAATATCCCTCTAAGTACCAAAGTACCACAACACTGAGAAAATTAATAAATAAATAAATAAACAAAATAAAATCATTAGTGTATTTCCCAACAACAACTACTACCACCACCACCAACACCACCACGACTCACAGCACGGAGAGGGAGATGGTGGCAAGGCAGGTAGTCAGCGTCCGTCGTTGGCAGTTGAAGCAGGAGGTGTGGTGGTGCTGCGTCTTGCTCCCGCCGCAACGCCCACACAGCCGGCAGCAACACACGAACAGCCCGAAAGCAGGCACCCCGATGGCCAGGCTCAAGCCGACGCCCATACACGCCATGAAGCCCGGCTCAACCTTCAGGGACTGGACGAAGGAATGATAGGTGGGGAAATGTTTAATCTTGTAGTGCCTTATTCAGAAACACTTTGCTTTCTCACCACAACTATTTTCAAAGGCCACAGAGGTGATTAGCCGGGTTCTCACGAGTGCTTCTCCTGTTAATAATGTATATATATTGTCGCTAGAATCACAGAAACACCCTTAATAACCCGTGTAACTTCAGCTCGAGCATTTTGAAAGTAGTGGAGGTGCGACGCAGAAGTGTTTCAGAATATGGAGCTATGGCTTCTTCTCAGCTTAGCGGAAATGTCTGATGCAAGTTAAGAGTATTATTTCAAAAAAGACGTGACTGCGGCAAGTAGGGTGATGGAGTTGGTAGATAAGTAAAAGCTTATTTAATCTTTTGACTACTATGGCTTCTCGGCTTGTAACAGAACTGTTTAATACAGTTTAAGAATATTATTTAATCAACAGAGATTTGTTACGGGAAGGAAATAATGGTCATTATGTTTTTATTCCTAACAAATCTGACTAAGACAGAGAAATGTTTGTAAGACTTTACTTGGCCTCTCAGAGAAATCAAATTACAAATGAGTGAAAAAAAATCACCCATTTACGTTAATCAAACATAATGCTGAGACAAACTCCTTTCAAAGTGAAATCGAATAGTTAAATGAAAGTCTGTAAACGTCTGCAGTTTTACGTTAGTCTGTAAGATCGTCTAAGGTTATTATTCATGGGAAGCGTCACGTCATAAACAGTTAACTTTTTTTATTTATTTATTTTTTTATTTTATTTATTACAGATGACAAGATGTAATGATGGGTAAAGAATATTATACGGATGACGAGACGGAGGGAAAGAAAACGAAATGATGGGAAGAAATAAGAAGTGAGAGCGAATATACATAAGGACGGAAGCAATTGTAAAATGTGAGATGTAACGTTAAATGAAAGATACCACACGGAAGACAAGGAAGAAGGAGAAGGAAATGACGGGAAGATAAAAAGAAGTAACAATGAAAATACACAACAACGAAAAGGATTGAAATTTGAAATAAACAGAAAATGCAAAGAAAAAAAAAAGGAAAACAAAAAATTAAGAGAGAGAGAGAGAGAGAGAGAGAGATAGAGAGAGAGAGAGAGAGAGAGAGAGAGAGAGAGAGAGAGAGAGAGAGAGAGAGAGAGAGAGAGAGAGAGAGGTTGAATTGCAAAGAAATATTCCGAAGGATGGAGAAGAAACACACACACACACACACACACACACACACAGCACCAACAATAACAACAAAGAGAAGAAGAGGAAGACGGAAGAATCCCAGTTTACACATCCCTGCCTGAGTCAACACACGCACCTGCCTGATCAGATCCTCCCCGGATATCTGCTGCTCCAGGGCTGCTCGAAGGAGATCTGAAACACGGAGAAGGAAGAGCAATAACAATAGAAACAAAAAGCGCAACGCACAAACTGCTGCAATGAAACACACGGTATAACTACAGAATTCTCCTTAAAAGATGTCACTGAGAAATAGTATTATATGTATAGTTAATATGTTAAAATTGAATCAACCAGTTATTCAATTATTGCAGGTCTTTTTCTGTTTTTTTTCTTCTCTCTCTCTCTCTCTCTCTCTCTCTCTCTCTCTCTCTCTCTCTCTCTCTCTCTCTCTCTCTCTCTCTCTCTCTCTCTCTCTCTCTCTCTCTCTCTTATTTACTTACTTTTTTAAGGTTTCAATGCTGGCAAATAAATGTCCGAATGCAAACTTGTTTACACACAAAACAAACAAAAACATAAACAGACAGAAAGGATTAATTAATTGATTAACGAATTATACAATTAACAGGGAAAGACTAACTAAATCAAAGAGGAAGAAAAAGAAAAGCTAATAATATTAATGAATCTATAAAGAAATAGGAAAGGTGGCCTCATTACATCCAGGTGTGTATGTATGTGTGTGTGTGTGTGTATGAGTGTGTGTGTGTGTGCGTGTGTGTGTGTGTGTGTGTGTGTGTGTGGTAACCAGTAAAAATATTGCGTGGCACTTCTATGATTTGTAGAGGCGAGTGGTGACCTCTGTAATGCTTACTAATCCCCCTCCCCACACTTTTTTTGTAATGCCTTCCCTACCTCACTCTCCCCTCTGCTCCCCTCCCGCCTCGTCTTACCGTGTCCCCTCCTCGAGCGCCGCGTCATTCCTCTGTTATTCAGAAAAAAAAACACGCACCTTCCTTCCTTTCTTCCTAACTCAATAACTAACTGACTGACTGACTGACTAATTAGCTAACTAAATAAATAACTGATTAATAAAAATAACCAACCAATCAACCAAGATACTAACAAACTAACTAACTAACTAATTAACTAACCAACCAACTAACTAACTAACTGACTAACTATCTAACTAACTAACTAATTAAATAACTAATTAATTAATTAACTAACTAACTAAAAAATAAATAAATAACCAACTAACTAACTAACTACCCAACTGACTCACTCACTCATTACACTAATTACCAATGGTCCTAACTTAACATACTCTAAATATTAACCGAGTAGCGAACTCTTTAACTAACTGATTCACTAACTAACAAGTGAACTTAATTCTTAATAAACCATAATAATAATGATAATAATAATAATAATAATAATAATAATAATAATAATAATAATAATTGTTCATGTATTCATGGTAGTGTGAAAAATATAAGTAAATAAACAAAAAATTCGTGAACAGTGATAACGGAATTGACACCTTCACCATCATCAACTTTTTAATTCATAACATCAATTCAGAAAAGAGATAAGCTAGCCATTCCTGAATATGATGTAGTGATTTATTAAGTCTCTTCGCTAGTATTTTAAAACGGTCGTGTACGATAATAATGGAATCAACACCGTCTACACCACCATCAAGGTCACAATTTGAAACAATCAACTCAGAAAACGATAGTCTCGGTATTCCAAGATATAATGTACAATTCAGGTGTTCCCAGTAGTATTTAAAAATGGCCGTGTACGATAACTCTATAATCAACGTCATCTACACCACCATCAAAGCAAGAAATGATAATCTAATTTCTTGACTTGCTCCCGGTAGAATCTTGAAATGGTCGCGTACGATAATAGTTGAAATCAACGCCATCTACACCACTATCAAGGCAAAAAACAACATAGCTACTTCTGGATATAATGTAGTAATTCTTCAAGTGTTCCCGGTAGTATTTTGAAATAGTCGTGTACGATCATTTTGGAATGAACGCCATCCCTTCGAGTTGTGTTCCCGAGTCACGTGGAAGCAGCAGTAGGGAGACGAGAGCGGTGTTCGTGCTAGTAAGGCTTCTTTCCTCCTTCCCTCTCTCCTCCATCCCCTCCCTCGTACACACATCCTCTCCTTCCGCCACCCACGGAAAACCTACACACACATTTCAGAAGGAAAATGAGACAGGTAATTTGTGCACCCACCTCACCTCAAGTACGCTCTCTCTCTCTCTCTCTCTCTCTCTCTCTCTCTCTCTCTCTCTCTCTCTCTCTCTCTCTCTCTCTCTCTCTCTCTCTCTCTCTCTCTCATCCATAGCACACACAAACCTTCCATTTTCTTCGCACGTGCAACTTGTAACGTAAGACTGGGAAGCGGATTATTTTACCCACGACGCAGATACGAGGGCCAAGCAGAGCCATGCGTGAACTGACACTGCTCTGCTCTCTCTCTTTTGCTTATTGACGTTCAGTAGATGCTCATAATTTGACTTTTGTTTACTTATTTATTCACTTACATCCTGCTTATATCCTTACTTATATTAATTAATTAATTTACTTATTTATCTGTTTACCTATGTATCTGTTTATTAACTCATTTATATGCTCGTCTGCTTGTTTCTTTTTTGTCTGTGTTTGTTTTGTTTACTTATTTATCTATATGTTTTTGGTGCCACAACGAGAATCACAAAAAAAAAAAAAGTTAAGATTCCATAACCTGAAATAAAACATCCCAAAAGATAAAGCGTAGTCATAGTAAAGCATATGTAATTAAAAATATCTACAGCATGTAATAGTTAATTTGGTGAAGTCCTTAACGCCGTGTTTTATTTTATAATCGGGGAGTCGTAGTAACAAGCAAAAGGATTTCAAAATGAAGTGCCAATAACGCGTAGGTAACACAAATAATCTACAGTATATGGTGAATTCATTGAGGTCCTCAAACGCCATGTATTTTTTTTCTTTCTTTTTCTTCTTCAATTAAACAAACAAAAACAACCCAAAGCTAAATGCATCAACACAATAACACAATAGGTAACAATACGTAAGTGTCTACAGCATATGGTGAACTTAGTGAGGTCCTGGAACGTCTTGTCTCCTTTATAATGAGCGAATCGCAGTAACAACTCGAAATCCAAATAGATCAGTACAGTAACGCATAGGTTAGTAACATCAAGCATCCACAGCATATAGTGAATTTAAAGAGGTCATTGAGTACTGTGCCTTATTTCACCAGGGAGTCACGATAACAAATAAAAAGATTTCAAACCCAATTGCACCATTACAATAAAGCATGTGTAAAATCATAAAGTATCTACAGCATAAAGGTGAGATCCTGAAGCGCCGTGTCTCCTTTATAACAAGGGAATCGTAGTGACAAATAAATTACAACGCTAAATGCATCATTACAATAATGCATAGGTGACAAAGTATCTACATCATTGGGTGAAGTCCTGGAACGCCGTGTCTTCCTTTTAATCAGGGATTCGTAGTGACAAACAAATTACTAAGCTAAATGCATCGTTACAATAACGCATAAGTGGCAGAATTTCCATAGCATACGGTGAACTTTGTGAGGTCCTCTAACGCCGTGCCATCATTGAGGTCAGGGAGTCGCGGTTTTTATTAATCTTTTGACTGATGTGGCTTCTCCCTAAGCTTAATAAAATGGTCTAGTGTTAGTATAACATAGAAAGACACCACTAATAGCAAAGGAACATTATCTATCACTTCTCTTAGAGTCTGTTATTATATTTGTGCTCAGTAAAATTGTTTCAAATTGTCCATAAGAAGTAATAAGTGTCCCATTGTCATCAGCACTCAAAGAGTCGAGCTATCAATTCTGGCTCACTGATCTATTACTAGTAAGCTTGGTTACGGCATCCTTGTTCTATCTAATTCATATCGGTTGTCTTATAGAGCGTTTTTGCTGCTCTGTCTCGGCATGGCATAGATTGGTCTGTTTAGTTTATTGGTTTTATTTTATCGCCATTCATTTTGTGTTGATTTGACAGTGACTAAGTAAAGTGGTAAGCTCTGAAATATTTTAGTTTTTAGTTTCCATAAGGCTTCACTTGGTTAACGTAAGGCAGTGGTTTGGGAAAATATACGAGCAGGTTTATCGGTTTTTGTCTCTTTTTTGTGACAAGTAACGCCTTTCATTGGTTTCTGTATCCTTCTTATCCTCATCTTCCTCTTCCACTTTGTCTTCCAGTACGTCTTCCTCTTCCGCCTCCAACTATTTTTTACTCTTCTTATTACTCCTCCTCCTCTTCCTCCTCTTTCTCTTCCTTCCTCTCTCATGTTGTCTTCGAAAGCTGAGGGGGAAGTCAGAAGACAAAAGTGGACACGTAATATCTCCGAACAACAACAACAACAACAATAATAATAATAATAATAATAATAATAATAATAATTCATCTATTTATCTGCCTGTCTATCTGTTTACCTATCTATTTCTATCTATCTATCTACCTACCTATTTATCTACCTACTTACGTATCTATCTATCTATATATCAATACGTCTACCTATCCATCTACCTATCTATCTGCCTATCAAACCATCTTTCTTTATATCTATCTATTTATCCATCCTACCTATTTACCCATCTATCTATCTATCAACCTGTCTCTTTATCTACCAGGCTGGGATCCGAATAAAAACACAGAGGGGTTTCCCAGTCCCCTCACTTCGTCCCTTTTAGTCGCCTTATATGATGCGTAGGGAATACGGTGGCATTTTTTTTTCTTTTTTTTTTTTTGCAGAAAAGAAGCTAAGGCTATAACAAAAGATAACGGAAACCCGCTAAGCTAAGAAGAAAACCACACAAACATATAAGAAAAAAAAAAAAAAAGCGAAAAATAGATGCGCGCACTTTCCCCTCAGTCCTTGCCTAGAATGGTGAAAACCTTGTGGGGATAAGTGTGTGTGTGTGTGTGTGGGTCATATTTTGTTTATGTAAATATGTATATTCTTTAGGAAGTTATGTTCATATCTAATGTGACTTCTCGTTGTGGCCAATAAAATATTTATCTACCTATCTATCTACGTCTGTTTCTGTGTGTGTGTGTGTGTTTGTGTGTGTGTGTGTGTGTGTGTGTGTGTGTGTGTGTGTGTGTGTGTGTGTGTGTGTGTGTGTGTGTGTGTGTGTGTGTGTGTGTGTGTGTGTTTGTGTGTGTATGAGTGTGTATGCTTATTTTCTTTTTTCTACAGGGCTGAGTCAAGCTTATTTATGTACCTACGACATTTGAATACCAAATTTTGCAGCTTTCTTTAATATATTGCTTTCTTGCACACACGCACCACCTTCTATATACAACAATGCATCCCGCAGACTTTACTGTTTGGTTAACTACTCTCGTGTGTGTGTGTGTGTGTGTGGGTGTGTGTCTGTGTGTGTGATGGGGAGTTCGTGGTATCCCCGCCAGAGTGAGAACGGAAGCCCACTAACTTCTCTTCCAGTCTGCCGCTCGGTGCCTAGTGCCTTCTCTGCCCTCTGCTGCCATTTAGGTTAAGTCCCTCCCTTAGAAATACAGGGGATATTTATCTCTATACGGCTTCCTCGATTGCATTTAGTGGATACCGATAGTAGGTTATCATAAATACGTGCTCTATACAGTCACCCCTTTACATCCTGGATATATGGAAGAGCCTGTTTATTTCGTATTGAGGTTTATGGTCCGGTGCTACTGACTGGCTTGAATGATCTGAGATACCCAAGACTTTTTTTCTTCCCATATTTTTTTTTTTTTTTTTTTTCTAGTGTGGGTTTCAGCTTATAGGAGGCTGAGAGAAGCTAGTGTGGCTATGGCTGATGGCAACACACCAAGCTCTCACCTACTTCTGTATTCCCTTTTGTTGAGACGATGAGGTGTGTTATTTTCTTAATTCCTAGTGTGGGTTTCAGCTTAAAGGAGGATGAAAGAAGCTATAGAGTGGCTATGGATGACGGCACTGACCCCTCATCCTACTTCTGTATTCCCTTTTTTTGTTGTTTTCTCTGATGAAGTTTTTTTTTTTTTTTTTCCTTAATTTTCAGTGTGGTTCAGCTTAAGGGAGACCGATACAGTGTCAGTAGCTGGCATTAACGAACTGAATGGTCACCCCTACTTCTGTATAGCCTTTTTTCTTTGTTTTCCTTTCTGATGAGGCGATACAGTGTGTTATTTATTCTCTTTTCTGTCTTATTTCAACATAGTGTCGGTTTCAGCTATGAGATGGCTAAAAGAAGCTATAAAGTGGCTCTGGCTGATGGCACTAAGCTCTCTGTATTCCCTTTCGCTGATGTTTTCCTTCCCGTTGGGGTGATAAAGTGTGTCATTTTGTTTTCTCTTTTAGTTTCTAGTGTGGGTTTCAACTTAAAGGAAGCTAAGAGAAACTAAGGAGTGGCTGTGGCTGATGACAACTCACTTAGTTCTTATCCTGCTTCTGTATTCCCCTTTGTGCCGTTTTCTTATCCGATTAAGTGTGTTCTTTTCTTTTCTCTTAATTTCTCGTGTGGGTTTCAATTTAAAGGAGGCTGAGAGAGGCTATGGCTGACGGCACTAAACTCTCACCCTACTTCTGCAGATTCCCTTCGGTGCTGTTTTCTTTTCTAATGACTTGATAAAATGTGTTATTCTCTTTCCTTTCTTAATTTCTTGTGGATTTCAGCTTAAGAGGCTAAGTGTCATCAGCTGGTAGTAACGAACTGGACAGTCACCTTACTTCTGCATTCTTCCTTGTTCACTCCATATGACCCCGTTTATCCCGATGCCTTAGATCAAGCAGCGTAACGCGTAGTCGTCTGCGATAAGTTGCGGATAAGTGTAGATATGTATCCTGCATCCCTACCTGTTTAATATTACAGTAGTACCGGTAGATAAGCTTGCTGGTGATTATGTAGTACTAATGACACGAGTATGTTTGCTCCTACTGATGATAATGATGGTGGTTACTATTATGATACTGAAGACGACAGGTGATATGCATGATGACTGATTGGAGGAGGTTATGTTCTATCACTGGACTAAAGGGCGCCATATGACCACTGTTGCGTCTCCTTATTTTAGTGAATCGATCAATCAATCATGTGAGGAGGAGGTGAAGAAGCAGGTGACAAGAATTAGATATGCATTATTATAATAAAAGAAGAAGAAGAAAAAGAAAAGAAGAAGAAGAAGAAGCTTACAGACGAATGTTGAAGACGATAACGACGTTAATGACAGTAATAACAGAATGAGGATGATAGATTAAGTAGTCAATGAACCTTGTAACAGATATCTTAAAACTCCTTCCTTCTGCGTACTGTGACACGTAAGCCAAGACAGGTGGTGGTGCATGGGGCAGGGGTCTACAGTGATACACACCGAGGGGAATGCTGGCGGGCTGCAGGAGGGAGACGAAGGCGCCCGCCCAGGCCAACATGGTGGACTGGGCGTGCGTGGTGTCCGTGCGGTACATTTCCCCTGGAGGCACGGGGTCAAACTCGATCTCACGCAGGGGAACGTCATCCACGAAGGCACTCCTGGAGCCACTATCCCTCTCCTCCTCCTTCTTATACAGGAGACGACTGGACACGGTCACCACGGGCGGTGGTAAAGGGTGTGGGGCGTCTTGGGTAGTAAAAGGTGGCGTGGGAGGCACACCCCTGCCCCACACCAGGGACCTGTTCCCCTCGGTGCCTCCCTCTGCCATGCTCAGCACCGCCACACCCTTGGGCTGCTCCTTACTCCTCTCGGTCACATTCTGTTGCAGCACCTTGAGACCCACGGTGACCTGCGGCAGCGGGATCACTGTGT
>NC_087183.1:5984867-5997367 GCF_035594125.1 Scylla paramamosain
TGAACTTCCTTCTTTCCACTGTCAATCTTTGAACTTTTCTTTCCACTTCCAGGGAGAGGATTGACCCTTGAACTTTTCTGCCAGACAAGGGATCTTTGAACTTATTCCTGCCTGGGAGATAAGATTTGAACTTATTCCTGCCAAGGAGACAAGAGACCTTTAAACTTACTTCTGCCAAGGAGCAAGAGACCTTTGAACTCCCGCCACACGCCATGAACTGGGTGGGCGGGGTGCGTCGCCGAGTGCTTCAGAGGGACGAGGTGCGGCGCCGCCAAGATCTCTTTTTCGCTGCCCACGCCCTCCTGGCTCAAAAGTCTGCCAGCGGGAACACCACACAGTAATCACAGTACATGGCGTATGATTTGAATTCTGTAGATCTGCAGTTATCATAACCAACGATAAAGTGCAGTCTAGGTTTATTCTGGTATTTTGACTTTTTTCCATATTTTATGATTACATCTTGTTCTTTACCTGCCCATGTGCACTTTTCCTATTTCATAACTTAACGTTTCCATTCTCTCCTGTATAATTTCCATATGATCTATGTATTTCATGTTTATGCAGATTCATATTCTTCAACTTATAATATTGATCTCGTAGCCTTTCATTCAATCACATTAATGTTTCATTACTCCAGCCCTTAACCATCCTTTCCGTTTCTACTGTAGTTTGTTCCCTGATACACCGAGAGAATGTTCAAACACCACTAGTACTTTTATCATCCTTGTTCAGAGTACCAGCAGAGAGATCCCAAGTTAGTGGCAGTACCTATCTCACGGCAAGGCTTCCATCAGGATCACTGGCTAGCAGGACCAGGATTAGTAAGTATAGATTATTTTAAAATCAAATTACTTGCTCACTCTATCTGCAGAAGCATTGATGTGTCTATCAAGCAGTCTAGTAGTACAGTATTTAAAACCTATAGATGAGATGCTTAAAAATTAATATCACAGGATTAACTTTTTAATCAATCCACCTGTTAGTGTTAAATTTTGCAAGTTATGTCTGTAATGTACTATTTACAAATATTTATCAATAACTGGAAACCTTTATCTGAAAAGTATATAACCAGGTCCCTACATCTCAAAGTTTTTTTATGTACTTTTATGGTATGTTTAAATATTAGTAGACAGGACAATAAGAAGTTGATTAAGGGAGTCTTCATTCTTGGCAGGCCCCCGTAAGTGGAGGAGTGATGACCTGGTGTGTGAGAGGCTTAAACGAGGACAGGGCTGGAATAATTTCTCCAACTTCTTGCAAAAAAAGGTTTCTCGTTGATAAGTCTCTCTCTCTCTCTCTCTCTCTCTCTCTCTCTCTCTCTCTCTCTCTCTCTCTCTCTCTCTCTCTCTCTCTCTCTCTCTCTCTCTCTCTCTCTCTCTCTCTCTCTCTCTCTCTCTCTCTCTCTCTTCCTGTAAATAACATCAATGACAATAAAAGTACAAAGCTTGAATACTGACACAAACCAATGCTCATGATTTTAACACAACATATAATCATTCAATTTAGAAACAGAGTGGGTTACAGGCCAACCATGCTGCTGACCTGCAGCCTCGTAGGAAGGGTCACAGCAAAGCTGCCAAGAAGGTCTCCAATACTTCCTTCCCTCCTGTGCGTCCTGCCTCCATACATGGGCCTTTCTCTCGGTACTTGCTCAAGGTAAAGGTCTCTCTCTCTCTCTCTCTCTCTCTCTCTCTCTCTCTCTCTCTCTCTCTCTCTCTCTCTCTCTCTCTCTCTCTCTCTCTCTCTCTCTCTCTCTCTCTCTCTCTCTCTCTCTCTCTCTCTCTCTCTCTCATGGCCATTGAGTTAAGGATATACATATAACATCTGTAGTGATTCACTTAATATTAATGCATAATTATTTGTTACTGCATAAGAAGACATAGGGAGTTTTATGTAACTTCTATTCTATAATTATGTAACCTATCTATAAACCAAGCTGAAGACATCACATTTTGTCTTTAAAGAAACTTCACATTTTCAGCTGGAGCTCCAATCTGTTGGGCTGAAATTGGATGAAGGAGAAGAAAAATTGGGCTCATGTGAGAAGCAGGGGCTTCAGAGTAGGACCAAAGAGCAGAGAAAGGAAAGGGACAGCAGGAATGGAAGGCTGGCCAGGGAAAGCACTGCACGTGACAGAAGCAGAGAGGGGAAAGAAATTAATGAACAACCCATGAATCATGATGAAACTACAAAAGATAATCTTGAACTTCAAGATACCAGAACAAGAAAGAGACACACCAGCAGCAAAGACATTGATCTCAGTCCTAGACATAAAACATTGAAGAGTAAAGCACCAAAACATCATGATGAAGGCAATACTAACCCTGGTGATAAGGAAATCAGAAGGAAAGGCAACTTAAATAATACACCAAAGGAAAGAAACAAACACCTTAGCACGAAAACCCCTGAGAGGACTCACTGTTGTAAAGCACACAGAATCACAGGACACACTTCTGCAAATGCCCATGGTAGTCAAGCAATTACTCAAACAAAAAGCAAAAATATTAAAGATTCTTCATCTGAAAATACAGTGCATAGAGAACATCAGTGTAATACCATAAATGCCAAAGCCTACACAGCGAATTCCAAAGATGTAGAAGCTAATAAAAGCTTGAGAAACTCTGATTGGAAGCAGCAGGAACAAAAGTCAAATAAGAGAGACAGTGATAAGAAGTCTTCAAGTATGGAAGAAAGACACAGTAAGAGGACACACAAAACTTCTAGTTTGCTTGATGGAGCTCCTCGGCTAAGACAGGTCCTCTCTCTCACTCCAGAGCGTCATAGGGGCAGAATTTGGGCTCCTCTGTACCTATCCACTGCTGAAAGTTCTTCACAAGGAAAACAAGACATGGCTAAGAATGTGAATCAGATGAACACTGACAAGAAACAAGAAACACAAAAGAACACTAACTCTAGAGAGAAATACAAAACATTACATAAGCCTAGCACGAGTAAGGTACAGAGAGAGTGGGAGGAAGCTCGTCTGACAATGCTGCTTGGCACACAGTTCAAGAGTTCCTCAAGTAATGACAAAGATAAACAGGAAGATGAAGGTAATGGAGAAAGTAATAGTACTGCAGAAATAACACATAAGTCTTCAAATCCTCCACCCACACATTATGAAGCTGATAAAGCTAGAAAAAGTCACATGACATTTGACTCACCAGATACTCATCAAACAAGAGGAAAAATCCCAGACACCAAAACAAGTGAAACCCCAAAGAGGGGTGACCATATCAGCCAAAGACCCAAGCTGAGTACTTACACCCGCACAGTTTACAAGATTGAGAGTGGACTGAGTTTTGCACGAAAGAGGAAGGACAAGACTCCCTACCTTGACAGGAGCTTTGGCACTCCCTGGCTAGGTGGTCCCATATTTGACACCTCTGGGAGCAGCTTCTCTTCAATCCAGGACCCCAACTGACCCCACATTGGAAAGGTCCTGTGAAGATCCTCTTGGGAGTCAAGGAACAGAGTTACACCTCAACACCACCATACATTCCATCACCACCACTCAGTATCAAGAGCAGGAGGAAGAAACAGATGAGGCTCAAACCACCATAAAGGAATATGGCATTAATCAGAGCCAAAAGCATCTATTTAATAGCCAATATACATCCAAAGAGGCTTGCAGCCCTCTTTCAGTATTACATGGATATGAAAAATTTAAAAACAACAGAGGGACCTGGATGGTTAATAAGAGATATGCTGACTTAGTCACTGATCCTCACCAATCTGTCACACACCAATTCAGTGATGAAAATAAGAGCCTGGGTTCATTGTACTTTGACCCACATAATTCTCATTGGCTTGGAGCACATGAGAACAAAATATTACCAACACAACACCAATATACTTGCCAAAATGAGGGTAGCACTGAAGGAACCTCAGACATGGCAAACCCTTCAGCAACTCACACTCAGGTGCCTTTAAGCAATAAACATGACTCCCAGAATGTAAGCTACAGACAGTATGGTAGCAACAGTAATCACAGGCAAGTAATGACTGAAAATTATAATTTTCTTGAGTCAAATGAGATGTTAAACTATTTAAACCATTCTAGTGGTATGGTCTCATTGAAGGCAATACCATATCCAGTCAACATACCAACAAGTCACTTTATGGCAAAAGAGTGTGACACAAACCAGGAATTATTAGTCTGCATGTCGCAAAACCCTTTAGTAGACAAGCCACTTGCATACAATCACAATAGTCAGTTCCATCAATATTCAGAGGCTCCAAAATGCCACTCCTCTTTACAATATCTCACATCTCCAATACAAAATGGAACAAAATGGCAACATGGGAATGAAAAAAGTGAAAATAGTTTCATGTATTACAATGAATATTTAGGATATGATGATATGAGACAACAAGCTGTAATTGATGTGAGGGAGCAACACCTGAGACATGACATCATGGGAAGCTTTCATGGGAGTTTTGCATATGGCAGGGAGGCACAAACTACTTCTTATCATTCAGGTAATACTCTTCTTTAATTTCAATCAGATGAGTGTGAAAATTCATGAAACACAGTATCTTTCAAGAAATAGACTTTTTTTTTTTATGGATAAATGTCACAACTCACTAATCCAATTTTTGAGACTTTGAACATTATTAAGTTTGCTCTCCCCCAGTCTGAAATTTTAGAGAGATCAGAAGTCAGGCATTCTGTGGCTTCCCTGCTTACTTCCTCCTTACTTCCTGAAAGGTTGAATATCTATGAAAAGACGTGGAAAAGTGCAGGATGGTATCATCAGCATAGGAGTGGATAGGACAAGAAGTTTGGTTTTAAGTCATTGATGAATAATAGGAAGAGAGTGGGTGACAGGACCTTGAGGAACACCACTGTTAATAGATTTAGGAGAAGAACAGTGACTGTCTGCCACATCAGCAATAGAACAGTCAGAATGGAAACTTGAGATGAAGTTACAGAGAGAAGAACAGAAACCGTAGGAGGGTAGTTTGGAAATCAAAAGCTTTGTGCAAGGACAGAAACCGTAGGAGGGTAGTTTGGAAATCAAAGCTTTGTGGAAGAGCTTTTGATATGTTTAAGGCAACAGCAAAAGTTTCACCAAAATCTGTAAAAGAGGCTGACCAAGACTCAGTAGGGAAGGCCAGATCACTAGTAGAGTAGCCTTGATGGAACCCATACTGGAGATCAGATAGAAGGTTGTGATATATATTTAAAAATCTTCCTGTTGAGGATAGATTCAAAAACTTTAGATAGGCAGGAAATTGAAGTAATAGGACAATAGTTTGAGAGATTAGAATGGTCACCCTTTTTAGGAACAGGCTGAATATAGGCAAACCTCCAGCAAGAAGGAAAGGTAGATGTTGACAGACAGAATTGAAAGAGTTTGACTTGGTAAGGAGTAAGCATGGAGGTGCAGTTTTGGAGAACAATAGGAGGGACCCCATCAGGTCCATAAGCTTTCTGAGGCCAAAGAGGGCATGGAAGGCATCATTGTGAAGAATTTTAATAGGTAGCACAGTCAGAGGGTGGAGGAGAGGGAGGAACAAGCTCTGAATCATTCAAGGTAGAGTTTTTAGCAAAGGTTTGAGTGATGAGTTCAGCTTTAGAGATAAAAGAGATAGCAGTGGTGTCATCTGGTTGACAAAGAAAGGTAAGATGAAGAAGCAAAGTTATTGGAGATGTTTTTGGCTAGGTGCCAGAAGTCACAAGGTGAGTTAGTTCTTGAAAGATTTTGGCACTTTTACTAATAAAAGAGTTCTTGTCTAGTTCCGGACAGAAATATAAAGTGCATGAGATTCTGGTGATGGAAGGCTCAAGTGCTTTTTGAGGGCCACCTCTCTATCACGTATAGCACGAGAACAAGCTGTGTAAAACCAAGGTCTGGAAGATTTAGGTTGAGAAAGAGTGAGGAATGTACACCTCCATGCCAGACACTATCACCTCTGTTATGCGCTCAGCACACAGAGACAGATCTTTGACACAGAAGCAGTATTCATTCCAAAGAAAATCTGTAAAATACCTCCTCAGGTCTCCCCAACTAGCAGAGAAAAAAATGCCAGAGGCATCTCTGCTTAGGAGATCCTGAGAAGTGACTGGAGTGACAGGACAAGATACAGATATGAGATTGTGATTGGAGGAGCCAACAGAGAAGATAGGGTATCAGCATAAGCATAAGGATCAGAGGTTAGGAAAAGGTCAAGAATGTTGGGCGTATCTCCAAGACAGTCAGGAATATGAGTAGGGTGTTGCACCAATTGCTCTAGGTTGTGAAGTATAGCAAGGTTAAAGGTTAGTTCACCAGGATGGTTACTAAAGGGAGAAGAAAACCAAAGCTGGTGGTAAACATTGAAGTCTCCAAGAATGAAGATCTCCGCAAAAGGGAAGAGAGTCAGAATGTGCTCCACTTTGGAAGTTAAGTAGTCAAAGAATTTCTTATAGTCAGAGGAGTTGAGAGGTATACAGAACATATAAATTTAGCTTGAGAGTGACTGTAGTTGTAGCCAGATGGTGGAAAACTCAGAAGATTCAAGAGTGTGGGGACGAGAGTAGGTTAAGTCATTGTGCACGTAGATGCAACATCCAGCTTTGGATTGAAAATGAGGATAGAAAAAGTAAGAGGGAACAGAAAAGGGGCTACTGTTAGTTGCCTCAGACACCTATGTTTCAGTGAGGAAAAGAAGAAGAGGTTTAGTAGAGGAGAGGTGGTGTTCTACAGATTGAAAATTAGATCTAAGACTGCAAATGTTGCAGAAGTTAATGATGAAAAAGTTGAAGGAGGCATCAAGACACTTAGGGTCGATACCGGAAGAGCAGTCCAACCTGGGAACATTTGTGGTCCCCTCCCAGATGGGGACTCTGAGGCTGCTGTAGGAGTTGCCATGATAATTTTGAATTTTGAGTGAAGGGTGTGTGTGTATAATTAGGTGCTTGTAGTTTTGTGTGAAGGAAGAGAGTTATCTTTAGAGGGCAGGCTGTTGTGAGGCAAAGGGAAATATTCAGTGTGGTCACAGCTGGGTTCAATGATAGGTTCACAACACCCCCCCTAATCCAGTGCTTTAGACCTAAAGAGAAGTAATTATCATCTTGCCAGGTGCCTACTGCCTTCTCCATCATAGTCATCAAGTAACTGAGAGCTTTTAATGCAATTAGCCCTTTTCTAGATATGTAGGGTGGCACCCGAGAGAAAAAAAAGGACAATAAAGGAATTGGATACAAGGAAAAACAAACAGGGATTTGTAAAGGAAGACAAATCAAGAAAAGAAATAAATGAAGTTATGTTATACTATGCATGAGTATAAATGGCAATCTTGAAGGCCTTAAGTGTAAAGAATCATTTTTTTTTTTTCTTTTCTTTTACTCAGGTAACCAAAGAAGAGTGCTTTGATTCATGGAGGGATACATGGAATGCCTTGCAGCCTTCTTCCTTTTCACAAAATGAGAACTTCCTCCCCAGTAGCTACATGTGAGGCTACCCCAGCACCAGCACCACCACCATGGCACTGTCACATGCTGGGATGGTGTGCAAGATGTCATTTGTGTCTATGATGAGAGAATTTATCAGCTTTGGTGAAGTTAGAAAATAAAAAGGTTAAAAGATATGAGTAGAATTTTGTGGTATTCTTCATATTTCCAGCTTTGAACAATGAACTACAATATAAATATACTGACATACAATGCAACAGTTTGCACATCCAGGTGAGGATTGCACAATTTCATTCATGCAAAAAACAATATCCAACAATGACTTAAATTTGTGTTGAAAGCCCTTAGAAGGGAACAACCATACTTAAACTTACTGAAATCATACAATAGAACATATGATTGAACAACAAAAGCTCATACAATGTTGAAAATTCTTAAGCTTAAAATTAGCGTTGTTACTAAAGCAACATTAATTGTTGGTTACAAAATATATATGGTCTTCACAACTATAAGGTGAACAGATCTGATTACCATCTAGAATAGGTATACATATTGTACCACTGAATTTCTGTAAAGTTGAACATAATCTGCTTTGTTCTCAAGAAAACAGCAGTCCTACATTGTATTTCCGTACTTCAAAACTTTATAAAACAAACTAGTATTAAATTCTAAATTTTTAGGTGGACATGTATAGTTTCAAGGAATAACCCATCACTTGCTTCACTGCCACCAATGTCCTAAAGGGTGGAAGTTGTGAGGGTAAATAAATACAACTGAAGTAGGTGGTTCAAGAACCTCCCCTACACCCTAAAGCCATAAAGCTTTAACAGTAAGAAAAACCAACTTCATGAAACCTTTTAACCGAATGGAATTAAGTACATATAGCATTTGGCTTTATCCTTTCAAGGAATATATAACATAACCATTATAGTGTGCCATGGCCATCCAAAACCAAGGAATTCCTTGATGGACCAAAGCAATGGCAGGAAGACAGATGCATTGATAATAAATATTAAAACATGACAAAAAAGGTAACTAACAGCCAAATGAATCACAGTAAGGTCATGATTTTTAAGAGTTATCCTTATATAATTTTCTCAACATTTACAAGCCCTAAAGTTTTCCTCACCATCAGATTCCAAAACCCATAACTAAACACATTTCAAACCATATATCTATCAGGGTTAGTCAATAACATTAAGTATGATGGGAAAGACACTGACATTCATTCCTTCAGGTATGTAAACATGTTCCTCAGTCTGGGCACAAATCAAATCATCCACACAGGTTGAGACATCACAACTGGAACCAAACTGATGCTGGACAATTTGCACAGGTTCCCCAACTACCTTGAATCACACTACCAAAAATCTTCTAAAGGCATATCTAAATTTCTATGCAACATTTGTTCATTGTACTGTTAATACTAGAAAAGCATCCATTAAAATTCTACATATTTGTTTCCCTGAAAGATGTATCACGCAGTAAATACGAAAGTGCGTGTCACCATTACCAGAGTGAGAGTTGCACTGATGCATCACTAAGGCATTCTTGTCACTTGTGAAAGGAATATAGAAGATGAGAATAGTGACAAGGAGAAGGATGGATGAGGGTTGAGGAGGAAAGCAGAATGACAGGGAGAATGAAATACAGTAAAATCCCTCTCATCCGGCATTCAAGTATCCGGCAGCTTCAAGTATCCGGCACATTTTTCCCCCGAGCCTTAAGATCAATAAAAAATCAATGTCTACTCATAAAATCAATTAAAATTCCCGCTTTACTTTGTCCCCTCGCCAACAGAGCGCACTGCTTCGCACCACTCGCAGCCCACTGCACTGTGTTTACTCAGTGACTCAGTCCCACGTGTGCACTGTTTATCGCCTGACGCCTTCATCATGCCTAAAGTTGTAGAAAAGAGGAAGCGTGTTGTGCTTACACTTAAGCAGCTGATCAGATCAGCTGCTGATTAAGATCAGCTGATCTTTGTTATAGTAGGATGCATGAGTGTAGGGTGGTGATTGTGGACATAATTTCACTTCTATTCAAATATCCGGCAATATTCAAGTATCCAGCATGTCGGCGGGTCCCGTTGATGCCGGATAAGAGGGATTTTACTGTAACATAATAACACATTACAGTACGCATGTGTAAGCGTGCTTACTTCTCTAAATAGAAACCTAGATATTTTTTTTAAACTAAGCCAAGGGTAGTAATGCTGTTAAATCCAGTAAAACCTCATCATTTAATATTGCATTGGTAGCTTATATATAACTAGAACCAACAGCTTAGTCTGTCAATGCTCCTCTTTGATTGATAAGCTGTGGTGGTTTGTCATGAACCCCCAATTAAGTGTGATTAAATGCTCCTTTTGGAAAACACACATTTAATTTATAAAGCTTTTATCTAATTTTTGTACAACTTATCAAGTAAGAGGCTGAGATGTGACAAAAATGAGTGGAATGATTTAAGCAAAAAAATAAAGAGAGCAAATGAATATATATTTTTCTAACTTTTCTCAGGAATAGGCATCATGACCACAGTCTCTCTTTACATTCATCTATGATGTACCTTCTCTGCACCCCACACTGCTTCTCAGTAATGAGGGAAAGAACTGACACATTCATTCTGTACATCACTGCTATTAGCTGGAAGGCAATGTTTACAAGGAACTGTGTGACCACCACCTTATCCTATGTGCTTGGGTACACCACTACAGCCAGGATGCACACCAAGGCACAGACAATGGCAAGCTGGACAGGAAAACCAGCACTGCTGGAAACACTGGTGCAGCAATAATTGTGCAATAAAGAAACCCAGCAGACTTTTGTGCATACAACAAACCACAAGTAAAACCTTTGCCATTACTATTGACTGGTAAATAATTTTAAATATGTACATCTATATCAACAAACATGAGAACTTTTAAACTTACATTTTTTCACAGGAAGGCTGCATATGTATTTGGTAAATAGAACATTAAACTAATTACATAAGTATGTTCAATCTCAATAAATTTCAATGAGATTCTTTTCACTTGTATAACCAGACAGACATTCTGAACATGCTACAGTGGGAGGATGAAAGCAGTACACTAGCCATTCACTCTTCCATACTAACATGTATGAATGATTGAAATTAAGTGAAACTGGCCTAACTGTTAACAGTCTTTGGGTCAACTCTCCTTACCTTACACAACTGTTTATCTTATTTCATTTTACATTGATATGAAACACTGCTAAGAGCTTGTGAAGAAACCACTAAAGATGTGATACCTGTGATGGTGGACAAGTGGACAGTGGGACTATTCTTTTCTTTTTTTTCTTTATGTATCTGGGAGACCATCCAATAGCAACAAGAAAAAATTTATAAAAATAATAATAATAATGATAATAATAATAATAATAATAATAATAATAATAATAATTTTTTTTTTTTTATCCACTGAAACCCACTCATAAAGCCTTGTCTTGATACTCCTTTTTGAAACACTTAAAATTGTAGGGAAGAGAAAATAAAGAAACAGAAACATTGTCACAGAGTTCGTCAGTATAAAGGATGAAAGAGTGAAGATACTGATTAACTCTTTCATTAGTTAGTGGACAGAACACTGGGAAAAAAAGGTTGTAAGCAGATAGCTGCTTCATAATATTCCTATTGAGGATAGATTCAAAACCTCTAGAAAGACAGCAAATCACAATTATAAGTGAGTAGTTTAAAGGATTAAAGTGGTCACCTTTCTTAGGAACATGTCAGATGAGGGCAAACTTCCAGCAAGAATGACAGGTGGATATTGAGAGATGGAAAAGGATGTTCACTCCTTGACCAAGCAAGGAGTGAACACTGAACCACAGTTATGGAGAACAACATGATGGACTCAATCAGGGTCATCAGCCTTCCAAGAATCACAGCCAGAGAGGGCATGGAAAATTAAATAAAGAATTTCAATGGTAGGCATATTATAGTCAGAGAGGGAAAGTGATGGAGGAGCAAGTCCTGAATCATCCAGTAAGGAGTTATCAGATGGCAAGTGAAGCAATACAGATGAAATAGACAAGCCAAAATGAAAAAGAAAAGAATTGTTAGAGATATTTTTTTGGCTAAATGCCAGAAGTTACAGGAAAATGAGCTTACTAGCTTTTGAAATATCTTTTTGATGAAAGAAATTCTGGCAAGTTGGAGAACAGATTTGGTAGGATTCTGGACAAATATAAAGAGAATGAGTTTCAGGAGATGAATGGTTCATGTATTTTGTTTGCTGCCTCTTCATCCTGGACAACATGAGAGCAAGCTGAACTGAACTACAGTGAGCTCCCATTCAGTCTACTGCACAATATATATCATGAAGCAGATATTTTACATACTATAATAATCTGTATCCTATACATTCAAGTTAAAGAGACCAAAGCAGTGAATGTTTCTGAGGGTTAGTGAAGCACAGTGACAATATGATCACTGGTGACCTACAATGCCAGTTCAATGACAAGATTTGCATGGTTAGGTATTACACTTCAAAAATAGTCTATGGTCATAATATCTTCTGGCTGAGTAACTATGCCTACGAATTCATAAGTAAATGCTGATCACAAGAATGACTGCTGCACTGCACATCTACATAAACCACTATAAATTCAGTACTTACTCATTGTTGTGTAAGGGAAGATAAGAAGTAGACATATGGAATCAAAATGCTCATTCTATAACATTATAAAGACATGGAATAATGATGATAAAGTTAAAGACAAAGTCAAATAAGAAAATATAGACAAAGCTTTGCTAGAAATATTAATTTACAAAATAAATACCTATTAAGTATTAGTCTAACATATCACCAATTTTTTTTCAGGTAACATCACATAGCAAAATGCTCCCACACTGTTCCTGCTGTCTCAATTGCAGTGTGTCTGCTGAGCCTGTATCTGGTAAAGGAATACAATTTGTAGCCATGAATCAGGCCTGCACACTTGCTAATCCTATTGAATTTGAATTTATGCCAGCCAATTAGAATCACTCCAATGATTAATTAGCTACTCAAATACTTTGGAGTGAAATGATTACCAAAAATGTCAAGGATCATTTTAAGAAACGAAACTTAAAAATCACA
>NC_087183.1:6002367-6107367 GCF_035594125.1 Scylla paramamosain
CAAACAATCTCCAAGAATGAATCTAGTAAGACAACAAAGGATGACCATCAATATTTCAGGATTGTTTAATCCAGCATATTTTCAGTTGGCTATATCCTTTATCCAAATTCTATACATGCTGCGCTCGTGTGATTAGTACACTGTGCACAGTCATACAAAGATGATACTACAATTGTAGCGCAGTACTGTTATTGTGTACTATATGTAGTGAGAAGAGGACATCAAAACATCTACCAGGTATTTAATATATATTACGTATTATCAGCATCTGTATGGAGTTAGTGACAATTTATTATCACTCTGTTGTCTGTGGAATATATTAGAATTAAGGTAGACCAAGAAAACAATAGTAATGAGTGATAACAGAGTACCAAAATATACTCTATGTGCCAAGAGTAAAAGTCACCACTGAGTTTTCTAGTAAAAGATTTTGCTTACTTTTAATTATCAATGTTTTTGTATAGTAATAACAAATTACTACTGCTCTCAATGGAATATGTTAGGATAGAAAATAAAGCAAGTATACTCAAGGAGCAATTTTGACAGTAGGGGCAATTCCGCACCGCTTCACCCATCCATTCAAGTGGCCCTGCATAGTGTATAACTGCACTGAGCAGAAACTTTTTTCCCTCTGATTTTTTTATTTGTGACCCTTATTTCACACTCACTATTACTTCAAAAGAATAAGAAAGTGAAAAATTGTGGCAAAAAAAAAAAACTGCTGCAAAAGCTGAACTGTTGTGCTTCTGTTTGTCACTTGTGTGAAGCTTTAGATACACTATCATCAAATGTGTGTGATATAAAGAAGCAGCAGGAGAAACTGAAATAGTTCTTTACTAACAGTGATTCAAAGGAACAGATGTGCATATGGAAAACAATAAAAGGTGGACAGAGAACAGATCACAATCAAGTAATGGCACTGGTTTGAAGGGTAAAGGAGTGATGGACATACCTGGCACAAAGATGATGGAATAAGTAAAGATGTTTTAAAGAGTCTGGATTAGAACATCACTGTGGATATACTGAATGCTGGTTGCAGAGATTTCAGAAGCACCACTGAATTTCAGCACTTAAAGTTTGTGGAGAACAAGGAAAGAACAGCAGAATGTGTTCACAAGTTGGCTAGGCTTGTGTTTAATTTACTTTCAGTACAGTAACTGTTTCATTTTATCAGAACAAATTCCCTGGCACACAAGATACACTATTTAAGTCTTTTTAGACATCAGGTGTCATAGAGGTGTCAAGGAGAAAATCTCAGTTAATCTAGGAAAAACTGCTCATTTGTGAAGGCTCTAAAACCAAGGATGTCAAAATATTGATGATCAACCTTTTTTGTTCCCATGAAGCTTGTTTTGCACCAAACAAACAAGTTCATAAAATAAGAAAGATTAAATGTGACAAATTAATAAAAAACAAATTCATCACTAATCCAAAGTAAAAGTGAGACAAATGCAATTCTTAAACATTAGCTTAAGATGAAAAGTGCACAATACTGAACTTCTTGCTTGGGTCAGTAAGAAATGGTGTTAAGTGCTACGGTTGTGATAAATAGTGTTAAGGTTGTAATGACAATTTTAAATGTAAGATAGAGACTACAGAATCAATGGCAGCAGTGACAAGATGTTAATATAAGACTTTCTACTCAGTAAGCAACATGGAGGCTCTTGAAAGCAAGCAGTTATTCCTAACTAACTAATCAATATCAGAATACAAATACACTGATATTTCAATATTTTTAACACAATACACTAACATTTTTCTTTAAAAATGCACTCATTACAAACACAAAAAAATCAGGATCAAACTTCTGTAAAAGTAGGACATTTTTTTAGATAACTGTGATGACATGTAGCACAGCGAAAGGTAAACATTCTTCATATGAGAACATAATCTGCGGCAATCTCTCTCTCTCTCTCTCTCTCTCTCTCTCTCTCTCTCTCTCTCTCTCTCTCTCTCTCTAATAAATGGAATACTTGTATAAAGTCTGTTTAAGAAAAGTAGTTAGTGTGCATCATGCTAGAACAAGATATGGAAATTCACTAACCTGGTTGTAATTGACAGTAACTTGAGGGTTGAGGACAAGGGTGGGCTGTAATATGGTGCTCTGGGGTGGAGATGACTCCTGAGCAGGCTGAGGTGAATGAGGTATCCTGGACTGAGATGGAAAATTGATGGAAGGGCCAGAAGAGGCAACTGTCTGTTGAGTAAATTGTGCCATCTGATGTTGTTGTTGCTGCTGCTGCTGCTGCTGTTGTTGATTTTGCAGGTACTGGTGATGAGGTTGTTGTTGACTCTGAAGATAAAACTGTTGCTGTTGCTGTTGATTATGGAGATACTGCTGTTGTTGCTGATGCTGCTGATTCTGAAGATATTGCTGTTGTTGCTGAAGATACTGTTGCTTCTGCTGCCACTCATAGCTCATCTGCATCCCTCCAGCCACACTGCTCATGTTGGAGATGGCTGGTGTCGGCTTGCTACCCTCCACAGTGCCCCACAACATCCCAGACAGCCTATGAGGTGCAAATCCTGCTTGATGTGCTGCAAGCTGAGAGGACTGTGCCATCATACTTGAGCTTCTTGATGGCTGGAGAGACTGTGTAGTAGGATTTTTGCGGAAATACTGACTGGTGTCAATATTGTGGCTAGAGGCGAGACCAAGAGTACGAGAGGAGCTGAGGACATCCAAGTCTGAGAAGGCACTGTTGATTGTGGTGGTGGTGATGACAGTGTTAATAGTAGTAGTAGTAGTAGTAATTGTAGATGTTTGCTGCTGCATTACTGTGTTGAAGTTTTGTCTTGAGCTAGAGTGTCTGCCTGTGCTTGGCTGCTGAGGAGGTGGAAGGGCAGGAACTGTACCAGGCAAGGATGATATACTCTGTACATTGTTGACCTTCATGTTCCTGTCCATGAATGTATTGGCAGAGGCTTGATCTTTCCCAAGTGTCTTTTCCAGCTCAGCTATGAAGGATGGGTCTAATTTGGGAAGACTGGATGCTACTGTAGGTGTGAGTGGCGATGGCAGAGCTAGCTGGGGTGACAATGCACTTCCTGACATATGGAGGGTCACGTGGGCACCCTCCCTTGGTACACTTGACGAGGCAGCCCCTGAATATCTGTTTGGAACATTTCCCATGGACTGCCTGTTACTCCAATTGGATGAGGACAACACTAAAGACGATGACATTGAGGGGGAGGAGGAAGAGGAGGAAGGGGAAGTAAAGGGGACCAGATCTCTTACAGGAGGTATATTAGAGCCCTGTGGTGCTGAATGGGACAATGTAGTGTTCATTTTTTCAGGCTGTGCTATGTTAGTTATCCACATTTGACCAATCTGTTCACTTAACCTATCTTCATTTCTGCTTTCTGGAGTCTCTTGCCCCTGCAGATCTGTGGAGCAGTTAAGGTTTTTGGATGGCCTTGAGCTGTGACGTGAAGAGCTCACCAACTTGCTGACCAAGGAGGAGGTGGAGGCACTCGTCCCTGACATGTGACTGGGTTCTATTCTTCCTGAGGTCAAGTAGGATGCCCCTCCAGATGGCACATTTGGGCTGGGTGCTGGTCTGTTTGTCTGGTAACCACTTGATGACACACTTACTGGAAGCCTGTTCTTATCCTCTGATACTGCACGAGTAAAACTGCTGGACTCAGAGTGAGGCTGGGATGACACATTCTGCTGAGGAGCTCTGTTCACTGCTGAAGCCTGATCTGTAATTCCAACACTACTGCTATTTTCCTCATGAGAAGTGTCTAGAGGAGGCTCATCATAACACCTGACATGAGATGTGTCAAAGGGGTCCTCACCAACATTAGAATAATAATCTTGCCTTTCAGCACTCTCCTCCATACCATCAAAACCACCACTGCCACCTGGTTCAGTGTTCTGGTACTGTGAGCTTGCTTCATGGCTGTTCTCTAATGCATAATTCTCCTGAGAGTCACTCTGTTCATCGTCCCAGTCATCAGAGAAATCAGAGTTATTGCTGAATTCGTCCACATCCCCACCAGCAGGAACTGAGAACTCAGGCTGTGGGAGCTCACAGTGCTCGTGAAACACCTGACTTCTGGGCTCCTGAAGTTGGTTATGCACCTGGTTTGGGAGAGGGCCACCTTGCTTTCTCTGACGGTTAGGAGACCAGTGGGATGAGGTGCCAGGATTTGCTGCAATGGCTGGGGAGCTGTTGGTCAGGTTCATGTAGGTGCACTGGTTACCTTCTCCTGCACAAAGATCAATGCCTTAATTTTAAGTCAATACTTTCAAGTGCTTCATGCTCTCACTAGCATTATTTTCAAAAGACATGAAAGATAAACAGTTAGGTTTTTTATGGGTGTTACTTCTTATTGTGGCACAGAATTCTTGTTAAACTATCATTAGAATAATGAAAACCCTTGATAACCCCAATAACTTCCCGTTAAAAGTAACTGAAATAAGACACTAAATTGATAAATGATTTGAAAATATGGACCTAAGATTTGTGATAATATCTTTAACCCCTGCACAATGATTATCAATATCAATATGATTAATCTATATTTTCATAGTAAAGAAAAACTCCCTTGAAATATCAACTTTTCTTTCTTTTCAAATTATGTAAGAATACTGAGACTGACACTTAAGCAAGAGTGGACCAGGCACTCACTTGGGTTGATGTTGCAGTATTCTGGGAAGGCTGAGGAAACTGGGTCATACAGGGAGGATAGGCTTCCCCTCAGCTGTCCATTAACTTCTCCTATACCACCCGGCCGAAGGTCTGTGAAGGAGTGGGACCTCTGGTGACCACTCTCTGAGAGGTCAATCAGGATCTCATCTCTAAGGGAATTAAAATAAGACATAATCAATCAGTACCAATACATCATACATTAAATGAGTAGCTGCATGACACAAGGGGCCACGTGCTAACCATGGTGAAATTGAGTTAATAATATATTCTGTTCTATAATTTCCCCTACCTCTTAGAAATAACATTGATGCGTGCAGCTAACGTCCATTAATCATAGTAGTGTATACCTCATAAACCATGCTATCACCATCACTATCTCTTTCAGTAAATATCAAATGTTTGAAAAGGCAGCTGTTGATAATGATAATTAATTTTAGCACAAAACATTAGTGTGCACTATTACTAAAAAAATTAGTGTTACACACATGAAAGTTTCCATAAATGACAATAAAAAAGTTTATTGTGGGGGGCACATAAGTTTTCTCTTATCAACACATGCCATACCAGCCAGCCCAAACTGTCGTACAGCCAATGCCAATATTTTTATGTTTTGTGTCAAGTTATTATAGGAAGCCATGTTATTAAGGTACAATTATTACTTAACTATTGCTAAGAGAGAGAGAGAGAGAGAGAGAGAGAGAGAGAGAGAGAGAGAGAGAGAGAGAGAGAGAGAGAGAGAGAGAGAGAGAGAGAGAGAGAGAGAGAGAGAGAGAGAGAGAAAAAAAAATAGAAATTATTATACATCTGGCAGCATTGTCCATCCTCCCCTGACCTCCTCCTAGAGAGAGTGGTGCCAAGACAACATAACTGAGCCAGCAGGAAGCACTAAAATTATTGTCATGGAGTGTTTTACTTAGGAGTATGAGTGTGTTCTTAATGAATTATTAAGAGATCTTGCATGTCAATACATTTTTTTTATTCAAAGGTTTACTGAGCTATGTGAAAGTTTCAAAATCTGAAAATGTTTCCTGCTTAACACACTGAATTATTCCTCATTTCATAACTCTAATTATTCAATGTAATGAAATCAGAAATATATCATGTAAAAGCCAAGGAAATGTAGTCTATAATGAGATATAACACACAATTGTATATACTCTGTATAGGACACACAAGACAAGTAAAGTAAAGCAATAGTGAAAAACCAACGCATGCAGTGTGCTTACTTTTAAATGCAATTTACTCATTTGTTTACTTTTGGCACTTGGCCCCTTGTCACAGCCAGCTACCCAAATAGTGGCTATGAAAGGGTTAAGCAGGGCAGCAGCCAACTGCTTTAAAAAAGAAGAGCAAAGAAACAGACTGAGTTGATAGTGACCACAGCAAGCCCAGACAAAAGGGATTTATGCCATGGTTGGTTGGTTGGATAGCTGGTTGGACTGAGTCATCTCACTGTTCTAGAACCAAAGCCAGCAATTTTCACACCATGGCTATCCAAATCTGGGCTTATCATTGAGTACAAAGCTAAGGGTTTCTTCATTCCTACAAACCTCAGAGGTGCCCAGATAGCTTAAAGATTTATGTCAAGTGAGAATATGGGCTGTCACAGAGGGAACACAGGGGTCTGAGAGCCCCTATACCCTGCCACCCAGGCAGCTCTGAGTACTCTCTAAAACAGGACTTCTGAATACCTAGAGCTGAATTAAATTCGGTATTTCTTGCCATTCATTCACAGGAACCTAGCCATCTCTAAGAGGCAAATCACTGCTGCACCTGTAAGTCCCCATCAATACCACTTGAAGGAAAAAAATGGTCATGGGTCAGTGGCTCCCCAGGCTAGCATCACCCTTGGATGGAATATATTAGATAAAGGAAGAATATAAAAGATGGAATATGGTATGGTAAGAGTTCCTTAAGCCAACCCACTTTACATTTACTACAAAATAAACCACTCACCTGCCCTTTGAAGTCTTCTTGGGGTTCTTCAGGGTTTGTGCACGAGGTGAATCTTCAGGGCCCTTCTCATTGACCAATCGGCCATAGTTGAACTGCCGCTGCTGTCCGTGTTTGAGCCGCAGGGACTGAGGCTCTGTTGGGAGAGTGATTGAGGCAAGCATTCACTAATGAGAAAAACATCATGGTAATCTCAAAAGTCTTCAAAGCTACACTACCTATCTGCATACCAGGCAATGAGCTGAAAATAATAATAATAATAATAATAATAATAATAATAATAATAATAATAATAATAATAATAATATTAATAATAATAATAACAATAATAATAATAATAATAATATTAATAATATTAATAATAATAATAATAATAATAATAATAATAATAATAATAATAATTATTATTATTATTATTATTATTATTATTATTATTATTATTATCATCTTTATTATTATTATAACAAGCACACTAAAGAGAAGGCTAACCGTGTCCTCACTCTATCAGTTTTAGTTGTGGTCCCCTATATACATGAAATATACTGGCAGTACAGTATTCTTCCAACCTAATAGCAGCATACTAGACAAACAAATGGAATGCTAAAAACAAAAACCCATAAATTTAGAAAGAAGCATATAAACTTGGTTAATCAACAACTGCCTAAACAACCACACAATGGCAAAGTTCTTAAAACTAAAAAAGCAGAATAACAGAAGCCAAGATATCATAAAATCAATGAAGTAAATCAATCAGATAAAGTAAATTAAACATGGTATAATCTAATCACATGCTAAATTAATTATTTTGATATGGTCAAACACATGATTAAATATAAATATAAATACAAGAGTAAAAGTAAAAAGTATGTACTTAATACAAACTGTCTATTTACACTAGGCTGGCATCCTCCTTAAAGGAAGGTGGCCTAGAAACACTGTAGGAATAAGAATACGGAGGAGGGAATTCATAGTTCCATCCCTCTGCCCAATTTATTTATCTTAAACAAAGCACTGAAAATACAGTGACATTATTCTTCCAGTATGGCTAAAGAGCGTACAAGCAGACTCCACTCCATAAGGGTAATGAACAAGCTGGGAATGACTGAAGAGATCAAGAGTGAAGCACATGAGTACTTGACCAGCACCACTCTTACAAGCCATCCTCAGCCACTCACTGTCTCTGCGGGAAGTGACGGAACCCATCTTGTCATGGGGCTGCATGGGGTTGCCGAGGTACATGGGATCAATGAAGGCTGGACTCCCCCATGTCTTGCCACGAATGCCTCCATGACCTTGGGGGACAGGATCAAATGAAGTTATGTACTGCATTCTTCATTCATGAATCAAGTGTGGGAGTACTGTATGCTGCATTCTTTCAAGGCCTGTAATAAAGCTTTCCTACCTGCCTCCTTTATATGAATATACTGAATACTTAAAGGAACAGCAAAAGGTAAATGCAAATGTAAGAATAGAGTTTCTTCTTTGGTTTATCACTTTTTTCTGTCTTTCTTGTTTGGGAGTGGGCTGGTTATATGAAAATAATTTATAAAAAGAAAAATGTACTATTACCAGTTACGAGGCTGCAATTTTCATTTATACCTTGAAAAAATTAGTCATAGCAAATGAGTTCCCATCTGCTTTTTTGATGTGTTAATTTAATAAATCATAAAAATGCAGAAACAAGCATAAGATTATAACACCATGCCTATGGAAGCTTTAAAGTGGGATGGGTAACCATTAATTTCTTTCAGTTCACATACGTTCTGATTCCTCTGTCTCCCACTTTTCTCTCTCTCTTTCAGTTGCTATTCAGTGTTCATTTTAGTTCCCTTACCATAATTTTTGCCTTTGTTCTTCCTCTCTCCATTCTTTACATCACTAAACTATTTGCACATACCACAACTCTCTGTACCTGTGTGGATGAAAGAGTGGTCCAGAGGCTTGCTGATGTCCTGGTTGGCAAGGGGTCTCCGTGGATTTGTTATGCAGCGTGGAAACTTGCCAATACAGAAGGTCCTCTGGTTCTGGCCCTTCCACCAGTAGTCCTCCGCTCTGTCAAGACATTGCAACATGTCACACTGCACAACTTGTCTTGCTTTTGGGTGTGTTACATCATGACTCACAGGAGCTATGCATTTGAAAAATCCTTTTTACTGTAGGACAAGTAATTCCATAAATTTTTGGTTGTAATAAAAAAATGTACTTATTCTGCTGGTCCTTGATAATACATTTATGAATGCTTGATTTACAATTTTTTAAGCTCCAAATAAAAAAAAGATAATTTTGTCCTTTCTGATTATGAATGTAAATTCACATTCACAAATATGAAATATAAAAAACTGATCACATATATACTACAATATTACAAAGAAAAAAACTATTGATCCTATTTCCTGAAATTCAGGTTTACCAAAATAAGAAATGGAATGCAATGATATATTAAGATGAAAAAAAGAGAGAGAAAAAGAAAAAAAGTGCTGAATAAGATATTCCATGAATTTGTCAGTACTGACTCACCTTCCATCAATAACGGCAACAACATCATTCACCTGCACACCTAGGCCACCCTCCTCCTCCCACACCTGCACCACCTTCAGTGTGTCCGGCATGATGGCAGACACCCGCTGGTACACCTGACCAAAGGTTGGTCTTGCTGATGGGTCTTGTGCCCAGCACTGGAAAGGGTAGTGCTCCTCTGTTAGTCATGTGTGGCTCTGTGGCTCACCAAGGAGTGTGTCTTTAAGTGTAAAAGTCTGTAGCGTGTTTGCTGGTGTATTTGTATAAGGAGAGTTTAAATGTAAATCATCAGCTCCTATCTCACAACAAGAAGGTACAGATCTCAAGAAGTCACAAACTCTCACCGTTCATACTACAAGAGGTGTATATATATATATATATATATATATATATATATATATATATATATATATATATATATATATATATATATATATATATATATATATATATATATATATATATATATATATATATATATATATATATATAAAGAAAAGAAAAGAGAAAGAAAGAAAAAAATAAATAAAAATCAAACTGACCTCCAAGAGCAAGGTATAAATATCAGCAGGGCAGGCAGCAGGGCAGGTGAGACGCTCTCCTTCCTGGTCTATCTTCCTCAGTATCTGCTGTCCATTGAGCCCTGCCCATGGGTCCTCACCAAAAGAAAACATCTCCCACAATGTCACCCCATACATCCATACATCTGAAAGCACATATAAATGAACTATTTGACTCATTCTGATGGTGGAGATCAGCCATTCTTTCCACAAATTGTTCTTTAATCAGCCTACATCAGTCCACTAAAGAACCAAAACAACTTTATTCTTAGTTGTTGAGTTTTCGTGCCTCTACCGTCATCAGTCCTCTCTCTGTCCAGCTCATAATCACACCTCACTGTTTGTTGAAAATTAATTTTTACTCAACAATAATAGTGTCCCTTTTATGCACAAAAAAATAGTATAAATATCTATTTAATTAGCTAACGGGCATTGAGTAATGCCAATAATCTCAGCATGATTTTGCACTTTTTCCCATTGAAACACAATATAAATAACAGTGGTCCTAATGGCTCTGATATAAATCAACTACATTAAGATGAGGACACCTGAACACACACACTTACCTGAGGCATGTGAGAAATGCTTGCTTTTAAGGGATTCTGGGGCACACCATGGGAACGGGACCTTTTTCTGTTCACTCATGACATAACAGTCCTCCTGCTGGGGTAGTGCCCGCATCAAGCCAAAGTCACCAATCTTGAGCTGCGAGAGGAAAAGATTACATGTTCAAGGATAGCCAAGTAAAATGATGCATTGAAGGGATTAAAAAGAAATAGACCTAACAAGATATCTGCTTTATAGATATTATATACATTTCTAGTGTTAGTGTATGAACCCTTTCCCTTAGCAATACAACAGCACATAGTGAGGAGGCAGTAGGCACCTGCTAAAATGGTAATTACTCCCAGTGAGGTCTAAAGCACTGGATCAGGGGGTGCTGTAAACCTATCATTAAACCCAACTGTAACCACACTGAACTTGTGTCTCACAACAAAAAGGGGGCAGTCACAGCCTTCCCTCTAAAGACAACTCTCTTCCTTCACACAAAACTACAAGCACCTAATCACACACACCCTTCACTCAAAATTCAAAATTATCATGGCAACTCCTACACCAGCCTCGGAGTCCCCATCTGGGGAGGGGACCACAATTGTCCCCAGGTTGGAATGCTATTCCGTTATCAACCGCAAGTGTCTTGACGCCCCCTTCAACTTTTTCTTCACTAACTTCTGCAACATTTGCAGTCTTAGATCTATTTTTCTATCTGTAGAACACCACCTCTCCTCTACTAAACTTCATCTTTTTTTCCTCAATGAAATACAGGTGTCTGAGGCAACTGACAATAGCCCCTTTTCTGTTCCCTACTACTTTTTCTATCCTCATTTTAAGTCCAAAGCTGGATGTTGCATCTATGTGCACAATGACTTAACCTGCTCTCATGCCCACGCTCTTGAATCTTCTGAGCTCTCCACCATCTGGCTACAACTACAGAGTCACTTTCAAACTAAATTTATCTGTGCTGTATACCTCTCACCTAACTCCTCTGACTATAAGAAATTCTTTGACTACTTAACTTCCAAAGTAGAGCACATTCTGACTCTATTCCCTTTTGCAGAGATCTCCATTCTTAGGGAATTCAATGTTCACCATGAGCTCTGGCTTTCCTGTCTTCACTGACCATCCTGGTGAACTAGCCTTTAACTTTGCTATCCTCCACAACCTAGAGTAATTGGTGCAACACCCTACTCATATTCCTGACTGTCTTGGAGATATGTCCAACATTCTTGACCTTTCCTAACATCTAATCCTCTCCTCTGATCACAAAGTCATGTCTGTATCTTGTCGTATCACTCCAATCCCTCCTCAGGATCCCCCTAAGCGGAGGTGCCTCTGGCATTTTGCCTCTGCTAATTGTGGGGACTTGGAATAAGTACTGCTTCTGTGTATGAGCACCAAGCGCATAACAGAGGTGATAGTGTCTGGCATGGAGGCATGCATTCCTCACTCTTTTTCTCGTCCTAAACCTTCCAAACCTTGGTTTAACACAGCTTGTTCTCGTGCTATACATGATAGAGAGGCGGCCCATAAAAGGTACTTGAGCCTTCCATCACCAGAATCTCATGTGCTTTATATTTCTACCCGGAACCATGCCAAATCTGTTCTCCAACTAGCCAAAAACTCCTTCATTAATGGAAAGTGTCAAAATCTTTCAAGATCTAATTCCCCTCGTGACTTCTGACACTTAACCAAAAACATCTCCAATAACTTTGCTTCTTCTTTTCCTCCTTTATTTCAACCAGATGGCACCACTGCTATCACATCTATCTATAAAGCTGAACTCTTCGCTCAAACCTTCACTAAAAACTCTACCTTAGATGATTCAGGGCTTGTTCCTCTCTCTGACTATTTCATGCTACCTTAAAAATTCTTTGTAATGATGTTTTTTTATGCCCTCGCTCGCCTAAACCCTTGGAAGGCTTGTGGATCTGATGTGGTCTCTCCTATTGTTCTCCAAAACTAAGCCTCCGTGCTTGCACTTTGCCTTGTCAAACTCTTTCAACTTTGTCAACATCTACCTTTCCTTCTTGCTGGAACTTCGCCTACATGCCTACATTCGACATGTTCCTAAAAGGAGTGACTGTTCTAATCCATCAAACTACTATCCAACTGCTTTAATTTCCTGCCTATCTAAAGTTTTTTAATCTATCCTCAACAGGAAGATTCTTAAAGAGCTATCACTTCACAACCTTCTATCTGATCACCAGTATGGGTTCCGTCAAGGCCACTCTAATGGTGATCTTCTGGCTTTCCTTACTGAGTCTTGGTCATCCTCTTTTAGAGATTTTAGTGAAACTTTTGCTGTTGCCTTAGACATATCAAAAGCTTTTGATAGAGTCTGGCACAAAGCTTTGAATTCCAAACTAACTGTGTTCCTCAAGGTTCTGTCCTGTTACCCACTCTTTTCCTATTATTCATTAATGAGCTTTTAAACCAAATTTCTTGTCCTATCCACTCCTATGCTGATGATACCACCCTGCACTTTTCCACATCTTTTCATAGATGTCCAACCCTTCAATAAGTAAACAATTCATGCAGGGAAGTCACAAAATACCTGATTTCTGATTTCTCTAAAATTTCTGATTGGGGCGGAGCAAACTTAGTATTGTTCAATGCTCTAAAACTCAATTCCTTCATCTATCAACTCGACACAACTTTCTTGACAATTAACCCCTCTTCTTCATTGACACTCAACTGTCCCCTTCTTCTACAGTGAAAACTCTTGGTCTGTCGTTTACTTACAATCTAAACTGGAAACTTCACATCTCATCTCTAGCTAAAACAGCTTCTATGAAGTTAGGTGTTCTGAGATGTTTCCACCAGTTTTTCTCACTCTTCCAGCTGCCAACTCTGTACAGGGGCCTTATCTGTTCATGTATGGAGTATGCTTCACGTGTCCGGGGGGTTCCACTCATACCGCTCTTCTAGACAGGGTGGAATCAAAAGCTTTTTGTCTCATTAACTCCTCTCCTCTAACTGACTGTCTTCAGCCTCTTTCTCACTGCCATAATGTTGCATCTCTTGCTATCTTCTACTGTTATTTTCATGCTAACTGCTCTTCTGATCTTGCTAACTGCATGCCTCCCCTCTTCCAATGGCCTTGCTGCACAAGACTTCCTTCTTTCTCTCGAACCTATTCTATTCATCTCTTTAAATGCAAGAGTTAACCAGTATTCTCAATCACTCATCCCTTTCTCTGGTAAACTCTGGAGTTCCCTTCCTGCTTCTGTATTTCCACCTTCCTGACTCAAATTCTTTCAAGAGGGAGGTTTCAAGAAAATTATCCTTCAATTTTTTACTAAAACTTTGGACGCTATTCGAAGACCAGCATCTCAGTGGGCCATTTTTTTTGTTGGATTTTTGTTGCCTTTGGCCAGTCTCCTCCTACATAAAGAAAAAAAGTTCATAAGTACTGTATTTGCAGGCACATTAGACACATTTTTTCTTGAAAAAAGTATTTAATAATTACTGTGTGTCTAATGCAGCTGTAGTATAGATGCCTAGGCCTGTAAGCCTAGGCCTATAGGTGTGAAGTTGAATTATTGTGCTTAGTACACTAAGCACAAGTATTGTTACTAATTATATTACTACTAATAAAATTCTCTCTCTCTCTCTCTCTCTCTCTCTCTCTCACTCATACACACACACACACACACACACACAGAGAGAGAGAGAGAGAGAGAGAGAGAGAGAGAGAGAGAGAGAGAGAGAGAGAGAGAGAGAGAGAGAGAGAGAGAGAGAGAGAGAGAGAGAGACAGAGAGAGAGAGAGAGAGAGAGAGGAGAGAGAGAGAGAGAGAGAGAGAGAGAGAGAGAGAGAGAGAGAGAGAGAGAGAGAGAGAGAGAGAGAGAGAGAGAGAGAGAGAGAGAGAGAGAGAGAGAGAGAATCATCATCTCTTCTCTAAATGTCTGCCTTCAGCCTCTTTCTCATCACCACAGTGTTGCATTTCTTGCTATCTTCTACTGGTATTTTCACACTAACTGCTCTTCTTAACTTGCTAACTGCATACCTCTCCTCCTCTCCCAGCCTCACTGCCCAAGACTTTCTTCCTTCTCCCATCCCTATTCTGTCAATCTTTCTAATGCAAGAGTTAACCAGTATCCTCAATCATTCATCCTTTTCTCTGGTAAACTCTGGAACTCCCTGCCTGCTTCTGTATTTTCTCCTTTCTATGACTTGAACTCTTTCAAGAGGGAGGTTTCAAGACACTTATCCTTTTTTTTTATTATTCTATCTGACATCTCTGTGGGAATTGGCATTAAGTGGGTCTTTCTTTTGTTAAAAATTTTTGTTGTCCTTGGCCAATGGCCCTCATACATAATACATGCACACACACACAAGTCCTGCCCAGCTGATTGGACGCATCCACAACAGCTCCAAGGATTTACCTAGGTTTTGGTTGCACAGGGAGCTGAGCTGGAGTCCTGTCTTCATAACAGAGAACTGTGTGATGTGTGAGTGCAGGGAAGTGGTGTAAATCCGGAAGTGACCAAAAGGGTGACACAGGAGAGTAGTGAAAGGTAAACATTGTCAGTGATATCAACAGGGAAGATGGCAGCCGGCATGGTAAAAGTTTTCGAAGGATTCAAGGATGAGGACCTCAATGTAGCTCATACAAATAAATGAATGTGGAAAATTGAGAAAGAAAATGTGAATATAAGAGAAGAAATATGTAACTTAGCAATGATAGTAAAGACATGGAAGGAAGAGAGAGAGGTGGGTGGTGACAATGTAAAAAAGATATCGAGTGATATAACGGAGATGAAGAAGAGGGAAATAGAAAAAGAAAATAAAGAACTGAGAGAAGAGGCAACAGAAATAGTGGACTTAAACAAGAAGTATTGTGAAAAAAATCAAGAAACTCAAGGAAGAGAACAAGGAATTAAAAGAAAGCTTTACAAGAGAGAGAGAGAGAGAGATTAAGGTTGAAAAGTAAAAGAGTTAGTGACAGAGGAAGTAAAAAATTGGAAAGCAGAGAGAGAACAACAAAAGGTGGATATGGAGGAGATAATAAGGCAACAGCAACAGGAACACAAAAAGGACATGGAAAAGCAAGTGATTAAATTAATAAAGGATAAAAGTAATCTTGTGGGAGACACAGTACAGAGAAAGATGTATGTGGTGGTATTTGGGGTCAAGGAGAACCTACCCATGAAAATAGCCAGAGAGAGAAAGAAGAGGCAAAAAGGGGCTAAGGAAATTATAGCAGAAGTGACAGAGGAATGAGAGGATATAGTTGAACAAATTGAAGAGGTTTATAGGATTGGAAAGTACGACGAAAATGAAACAAGACCAATGAAAATAAGATTCATGTCACAAACAGCAGTGGAATGTGTTACAAAGAACAGGAAAATTGACAAAAGTAGAAGGAATGTGGGGAATATGAATAGAAAGAGACATGAATGAAGAAGAGAGAAGTAAACTGAAAGAGTTAAGAGTAGAGGCCCAGTCAAAAAATGAGGAAAGAAAACAGGAACAAGTGAGGAGATTAATTTGGAAAGTTGTGGACATGAAAGTGAGGAAATGGTGGTACAAAGATGCCACAGAAGATCACCAAACTGAAGCTTAAAAATTATGTATACAAATATAGATGGTTTAGTGTCGAGCCTATTGGAACTTAAAGACTACCTAAAGAGCAATAAACCAGACATGGTATGTTTAATGGAAACTAAACTAAAAGAGGAAATAAAGATAAGATTTGCAAAGGAAGGTTATAGCACATGGAGGAGAGACAGAAAAGGAAAAGGAGGAAGAGGTGTGATGATATTGGCAAAAGTGGGTATTGTTGTTGAGGAAGTGGAATATGGTGATGGAATGGCAGAAACTTTGAGTGTTGTGATTAAGATCAAAGGAAGTGAAAAAAGGAAAGTTACTGTGACGTACATACCACCAAAAACTAATGCATGGGAGACCAACAGATATAAAACTATGCAACTAGAAACAAGAAATAGCATAGAGGAAATGATAAGGAAAAGAAACAAAGTGCTCTTAGTAGGCAACTTCAACACTAAAGGAATTAACTGGGAGATGGAAGTGAAAGAAAATGTATGGTCATGGAGCGAAGAACTTATGCAAACCAAGATAGTGAATACAATGAGACAGTGGGTGAATGAACCTACAAGATGCAGAGAAGAAGAACCATCACAGTTGGACTTAGTGTTTACAAAAACCCCAGAAAGTAGACCAAGTATACATTGTCTAAGTCCAATGGGAAGAAGTGATCATGTGATAATAGAAATAGTACCACAGGAGGAAAAAATGTTGCTCAGGAAAAAAACAATACAGAAATGGGAGACAGAACTATGCTAAGGCACACTTTCCAGAACTTAATAAATTTTATGGAAAAATTAACTGGAAGGAGCTATTTGAAGGTAAAGTAGTACAAGAAAAATATGAGATATTTTTAAGCAAGTATAGAGACAGGATGCAACAGTTTGTGCCAAGTTATAAAGTGAAAACTGGGAAACATGAATGGTATAATCCCAGGTGCATAGAAGCAAAAAAGAAAAAGGACAGGGCATGGAGGAAAATGATGAGAAATTTGAACACAAATACTAGGGAAGAGTACAAAAAGGCAAAGAATGAATATGGTATAATAGGAAGAGAAGAAATAAATTTTGAAAGTGATACAATAATAAAATGCAAGGAAGAGCCCAAACTCTTCTACAGATACATAAATGGAAAAAATTAAACAGAGATGACATAAAGAAGTTAAAAAGAGAAGGAAGAATTTATGAAACTACTGAGGAGATGAGTGAACTAATGAATGAGAGTTTTCAATCTGTGTTTACAAAGGAAACTGATTTTGTGGCACCAAAAGTGGTATCACAGAATGAAGGAATACAGGAGATACAAGTAAGGAGACAAGAAATCAAGAAACTGCTGGAAGAGCTGGATGTTAGAAAAGCTATGGGACCAGATCAAGTAAATGGATGGGTATTAAAAGAAAGCAGAGAACAAATGGAGGAACTCACATTGGATATAATCAACAGCTTGTTGAAAGAAGGAAAAGTACCAAGGGAATGGAAAAGAGCTAACATAGTCCCAATATACAAAGGGGGAAATAAAACGAAACCATTAAATTACAGATCAGTGTCACTAACAAATATTGTCAGCAAGCTTTGTGAAATAGTAATTAAAGATAGATGGGTGCAATATTTAGAAGATGAAAAGATAATTACAGAAAAGCAATTTGAATTCAGGATGGGGAGATCCTGTCACAAATCTACTGAGGTTTAATATGAGTAATAGATGGAGTGCAAGAGAGGGACAGATGGGTTTATGTAGTATACCTGGATCTCAAAAAAGCATTTGATAAAGTTCCCCACAAAAGCTTTATATGGAAGTTAGAGAATGAAGGAGGTCTAAAGGGAGCAACATTGAGATGGATGGATGAATATTTACAAGGGAGGGAAATGAGAACAATAATCAAGAACACTAATTCAAATTGGTGCAAAGTGACACATTGGGTACTGCAAGGATTTGTGTTGGTGCCTACTATGTTTCAGATATATGTAAATGATATGACAGAGGATCTAAATATAAAAGAAAAGGTATATATAAAAGGATTTATATAAACCTTTTCACTGATGATACAAAAATAATGAAAATCATAAAGATGAAAATGACTGCAAGGGGTTACAATAAGATATTGACAAGATACATGCATGGAGCCAAAGATGAAAACCAGAATTTAATGCCAGAAAATACCATGTGTTGGAAATAAGAAAAAGTAAAAAGAGACCTCCATGGAATTACAAAATGGGAGAAATAATAACAAAAAGTAATGGGAGTAATGATCCAGGACACACTATCACCTGAAAGGCACATAAACAGAATATTCAGCTCTACATACAGTTTGTTAACATACATTAGGGTGGTGTTTAACTATTTAGATAAAGAAATGATTGATAAAGAAAAAACTATAACAAGCATGATACGACCTAAATTGGAATACACAGCAGTAGTTTGGGCTCCATATAGAAAAAAAAAAGACATACAGAAACTGGAAAGATTACAGAGGATAGCGATGAAGATGGTACCAGAATTGAAAGACTTAAGCTATGAAGAAAGACTTGAAGAGATCTACAAGATAGGAAAGAAAGAGACTTGATAACAATGTACAAATTAGTAAACAATATAGAAAGAACAGACAGAAATGACTTGGTACCACAGATGGAGGAGGGAGAGAGACGAACAAGGGGGCAAGGGAAGAAAATAAAGAAGAGTGGATGTTCAAGTGACATCAAGAAATACAGCTTCCTGTATTGAACTATTGAAATCTGGAATAATTTGAAGGAAGAGGTAGTTGTGGCAAATAGTGTACACATGTTTAAAGAGAAACTGGATAAATATGGTTATGGAGACGGGACAAAATGAACTTTGGCTCATGCCCTGTACAATACAACTAGGTACACACACACACACACACACACTTATTATCTTTTTTTTCAATAAATTTATGATGAAACATAATGAAATTTTTTCCACAAAACATCCTTGTAAAATAGGGATGTGTCTTATGCAGAGGTGCATCTAATATACTGGTAAATACAGTATATAATTCTTAATTTTTTCCTGTTCCATAGTGTAAGATATGTCTGATGGCAAAATAAACCTTGTAGTAGTAGTAGTCATGGTAGTGTTCCCTTTAGTCAACTTCAGTCACTTGCTAAAATCACAAGTGAATGGCAGGAGCAATTTATACCTCAGCCAGCTGGTTTACCTTATCCACTGAGGCCATGAGGACATTCCGAGCAGCCAGGTCACGGTGTATAAAGCGTCGGCTCTCCAAATACTTCATCCCATTGGCTATTTGTACAGAGTAGTTACACAGAGCTGTAAGGGAAGAGAAATTATCCATCTTATTTTATGTAAGAGAAATATCCAAAACACTTAAATAGATTTGTCAAGAACAGTAAAAATAATATAGTATGGAAGCATGATGGAACTTAATACATGTAGGAAGATTATACAAAATCTCATCATACTGCAATCAGGAGCAGTAATGATGACACCACTGCTTAGATATGAAGAAATGTTGTGAATACTGCCACAACAAAGACATCTTGTAATGTGAGTAGTAGTATTATGAAAAAAATGTTGTGAAATACTGCCATGACAAAGATATCTTGTAATGTGACTTGAGGTATTATGGGTGTGATGAATGACTGCTTACTGATAAGAGTAGGTAGCTGAAAGACTAATGGGAGACAACTGAGTGAGGGAGACATACAACTGAATGGCAGAGGAACAAAATACAAAGTGCATGAAAAGACAAGAGGAGATACAACAGAATAAGAGGCTGAGAAGACTGGTAATCAATAATAAATGAGTGAATGAAAAGACAAATGGGAAAACAGAAGAATAAAGTAACTGGGTGGGCAGATAAAAATAAGTAATAAATGAGAGGGAGACATAAGATTTCAATTAAAACATGATAGAATGAGATTAAATGGTTAGCTAACTGACTGGCTGACTGATTGATTAATTGAGTGAATGACTAACTGACTGATGGACTGATTCTGATTCTAAAGTTCTGCAACAACAGGATCATATGGCAGTGCTAGAAGTGAGTGACGGAGTAGATATGGGACAGCTTCCTTGACTCACTCAGGACTGAGATGTGACAGAGCTGTTTGCGGAGATAGTCAAGGAGGGAGCCAAGAGGTGCCAGCTCTGTCACCATCATCAGAGGGTTGGAAAGGACAATACCAAACAGTCTGTTGGTGAGAGAAATATTAAGATTTCACAAAAATTCAAGAGTTTTAAGATCACATGCTTCTAGGATTGAATTTTGTTTCAACTCCTACTTCATAATTTTATAAGGTCAAAGAGGTCTTCATATTCAATGTATCATTAAACTGTCTATCTATCTATATACCAGGCCAGCAATCCCACACATGGCGGTCCAGACAAGGCACCTCTTACTCACACACACACATCATTCACACTTTTAGCTCCAACAGTAGCCAGTGGAAAGGAGCAATAAACAGAAATTAAAATGCAGTCAATATATTGAAATTTCAGTGAATATCTCACTTAAACCTGACAATCTAACAACAAACTAAAATTAGCATACTTTAAAAGCTATAAAATTTTGAACAATATCTTATCCAAAGTCATAAGCTGCCAACTTATTCAAGCTGCCAACTTTCAAGGAGGAGGCAGTAGACACCTGCCGAAACGATAATTACTCCCAGTGAGGTCTAAAGCACTGTTCAGGGGGTGCTGTGAACTTATCATTAAACCCAGCTGTGACCTCACTGAACGTTTCCCTTTGTGTCTCACAACACAAGGGGGCAGTCACAGCCTGCCCTCTAAAGACAACTCTCTTCCTCCACACAAAACTACAAGCACCCAATAACACACACACCCTTCACTCAAAAATTTTAAAATCATGGCGACTCCTACACCAGCCTCGGAGTCCCCATCTGGGGAGGGGACCATAAATGTCTCCAGGTCGGACTGCCTTTCCGTCGACGACCCTAAGTGTCTTGACACCCCCCTCAACTTTTTCTTCATTAACTTCTGCAACATTCGCGGTCTAAGATCTAATTTTCAATCTGTAGAACACCACCTCTCCTCTTCTAAACCTCATCTTCTTTTCCTCACTGAAACTCAGGTGTCTGAGGCAACTAACAGTAGCCCCTTTTCTGTTCCCTCCTACTTTCTCTATCCTCATTTTCGATCCAAAGCTGGATGCTGCGTTTATGTGCGCAATGACTTAACCTGCTCTCGTGCCCACGCTCTTGAATCTTCCGAGTTTTCCACCATCTGGCTACGACTACAGAGTCATTCTCATACTAAATTTATCTGTGCTGTGTACCTCTCTCCTAACTCCTCTGACTATAAGAAATTCTTTGACTACTTAACTTCAAAAGTGGAGCACATTCTGATCCTCTTCCCTTTTGCAGAGATCTCCATTCTTGGAGACTTCAATGTTCACCACCAGCTTTGGCTTTCCTCTCCCTTCACTGACCATCCTGGTGAACTAGCCTACAACTTTGCTATCCTCCATGACCTAGAGCAATTGGTGCAACACCCTACTCGTATTCCTGACCGTCTTGGAGATACGCCCAACATTCTTGACCTTTTCCTGACCTCTAATCCTTCTGCTTATGCTGTCACCCTTTCTTCTCCGTTGGGCTCCTCCGATCACAATCTCATATCTTTATCTTGTCCTATCACTCCAATCCCTCCTCAGGATCCCCCTAAGCGAAGGTGCCTCTGGCGTTTTGCCTCTGCTAGTTGGGGGGACCTGAGGAGGTATTTTGCTGATTTTCCTTGGAATGACTACTGCTTCCGTGTCAGAGACCCGTCTTTGTGTGCTGAGCGCATAACAGAGGTGATAGTGTCTGGCATGGAGGCGTACATTCCTCACTCTTTTTCTCATCCTAAACCTTCTAAACCTTGGTTTAACACAGCTTGTTCTCATGCTATACATGATAGAGAGGTGGCCCACAAAAGGTACTTAAGCCTTCCATCACCAGAATCTCATGCACTTTATATTTCTGCCCGGAACCATGCCAAGTCTGTTCTCCAACTAGCCAAAAACTCCTTCATTAACAGAAAATGTCAAAACCTTTCAAGATCTAACTCCCCTCGTGATTTCTGGCATCTAGCCAAAAATATCTCCAATAACTTTGCTTCTTCTTCTTTCCCTCCTCTACTTCAACCAGATGGCACCACTGCTATCACATCTATTTCTAAAGCTGAACTCTTTGCTCAAACCTTTGCTAAAAACTCTACCTTAGACGATTCTGGGCTTGTTCCTCCCTCTCCTCCACCCTCTGACTACTTCATGCCACGTATTAAAATTCTTCGTAATGATGTTTTCCATGCCCTCGCTGGCCTAAACCCTCGGAAGGCTTATGGACCTGATGGGGTCCCTCCTATTGTTCTCCGAAACTGTGCCTCCGTGCTTGCACCTTGCCTAGTCAAACTCTTTCAGCTCTGTCTGTCAACATCTACCTTTCCTTCTTGCTGGAAGTTTGCCTACATTCAACCTGTTCCTAAAAAGGGTGACCGCTCTAATCCCTCAAACTACCGTCCTATTGCTTTAATTTCCTGCTTATCTAAAGTTTTTGAATCTATCCTCAACAGGAAGATTCTTAAACATCTATCACTTCACAACCTTCTATCTGATCGCCAGTATGGGTTTCGTCAAGGCCGCTCTACTGATGATCTTCTGGCTTTCCTTACTGAGTCTTGGTCATCCTCTTTTAGAGACTTTGGTGAAACTTTTGCTGTTGCCTTGGATATATCAAAAGCCTTTGATAGAGTCTGGCACAAAGCTTTGATTTCCCAACTACCCTCCTACGGTTTCTATCCTTCTCTCTGTAACTTCATCACAAGTTTCCTTTCTGACCGTTCTATTGCTGCTGTGGTAGACGGTCACTGTTCTTCTCCTAAATCTATTAACAGTGGTGTTCCTCAGGGTTCTGTCCTGTCACCCACTCTCTTCTTATTATTCATTAATGATCTTCTAAACCAAACTTCTTGTCCTATCCACTCCTATGCTGATGATACCACCCTGCACTTTTCCACATCTTTTCATAGACGTCCAACCCTTCAGGCGGTAAACATATCACGCAGGGAAGCCACAGAACGCCTGACTTCTGATCTTTCTAAAATTTCTGATTGGGGCAGGGCAAACTTGGTATTGTTCAAAGCCTCAAAAACTCAATTCCTCCATCTATCAACTCGACACAACCTTCCAGACAACTATCCCCTCTTCTTCAATGACACTCAACTGTCCCTCTCTTCTACACTGAACATCCTCGGTCTGTCCTTTACTTATAATCTGAACTGGAAACTTCACATCTCATCTCTAGCTAAAACAGCTTCTATGAAGTTAGGTGTTCTGAGACGTCTCCGCCAGTTTTTCTCACCCCCCCAGCTGCTAACTCTGTACAAGGGCCTTATCCGTCCATGTATGGAATATGCTTCACATGTCTGGGGGGGTTCCACTCATACTGCTCTTCTAGACAGGGTGGAATCAAAAGCTTTTCGTCTCATCAACTCCTCTCCTCTAACTGAATGTCTTCAGCCCCTCTCTCACCGCCACAATGTTGCATATCTAGCTGTCTTCTACCGCTATTTTCATGCTAACTGCTCTTCTGATCTTGCTAACTGCATGCCTCCCCTCCTTCCGTGGCCTCGCTGCACAAGACTTTCTTCTTTCTCTCACCCCTATTCTGTCCACCTCTCTAACGCAAGAGTTAACCAGTATTCTCAATCATTCATCCCTTTCTCTGGTAAACTCTGGAACTCCCTGCCTGCTTCTGTATTTCCACCTTCCTATGACTTGAATTCCTTCAAGGGGCAGGTTTCAAGACACTTATCCACCAATTTTTGACCACTGCTTTGACCCTTTTATGGGACTGGCATTTCAGTGGGCATTTTTTTTTATTAGATTTTTGTTGCCCTTGGCCAGTATCCTTCCTACATAAAAAAAAAAAAAAAAACTATGTATAATCCCATAACTACCTCAACTATGAAACACTTATTGGAATCACAAATATCTCACAATGATCAGTCCCAGTTAACACTCACAGGATCAGATTGGAGTGCGACAGCTGATGCATGGCCTGCACCTCCTTGATGAAGTCATCTAATGTCCCTGGCACATGGAGGACATCTTGCTTCAGTATCTTGACTGCCACCTGTCATCATACCGGGAAGAGTTAGTATGAAACTCATCTCAATAAATATGTTTCTCCATAATATTATCACAACTCCCAGCATGCTAGACCCCACACAAGATTTTCCCTGTTTCCTGACTACTAACATATTCTCTGCATCTCAATTTTACCACCTTTAATAATTCAAATTCTTATAATAATTGACATCTCCATTTCAATTCCTCACTTCCTATACTAATTTAAGTTCAGAAAGGTAATCAAAAGTGGATGCAAGACATGAAACACACACATTAATCATAACACAATACCTGAAACATTCTTTAGTATGTAATACTTTCCTCAAGCCTTTAGGCGCACATACCTCCTTCATTTGGCCTCCTGAACTTGTCCACTGAGCCTTCTTAACAACCCCAAAGCTGCCATCTCCAATCTTCTGGCCCAGCATAAGCTCCTGCCACACACAATATTATCATCACCACCCACATAAATGTCATCCCTATCAGCATTAACATCACCATTTCAAAGGGCATGTTCTAAATTTACATGAATCAGCTCCAGTCAAGTATTATGGTTAAGCAGAATTTGTTTCTCAAATTAAATTTTCATTGTAGTCATATACTGACATACTGGATATAATTATCTTAGGATACCACATCACCATTATACATATGGCATCAATCTAACTGAAGGTTTCATTATGAACTCGACACTTTTTTTTATGTTGCCCTTATTTTATGAAGTGGGCATCTTTCATTGTACAAGACTGTAATTTAAAGGCCACGTGATATAATTTATTCTACATTCTTTAAAAACCAGTTACAAACTATTACATCTGGAAAAAGACTTGAACAACCAAACAATGGCTTCACTCACCTGTTCAGGAATGAGGCAGGTGAGGCCTAGTGTGTGTGAGTCATCTGATACAGCAGATGCCTTGCTTTTGCCCTGACTGGAGGAGCCAGTGGTGGAGGGAAGGATCCGAGACACTAAGCTCTTCATCCATGCTGCAGTGCGTCGCTTCTTGACTGCCTCCAGTAAGCGGCGCGCAGCAGGCTTGCCAAGCCCAATGCGCTCAAGGTCCTCCAGCTGGACATATTCAAAGTGGCTGAGTCGCGTCACCTGTGAAGAAGGTCAGGCAACGAATATAAAGGATTAAGGTGGAAAAATGTGAATAATTAAAGCATTAATGGGCATATATAACACATCTCTGTTTCATGGATGCATTTTTGGGGAGAAAATATTGTTGCCACACTGAATGAAAGGTAAACTTTTATATTTTATATGTTTTCAAACACAGTAGTCTTCACAACCACAAACGTGGTACATGATAGTTTATTTAAATATTCCTTACATTAAGGCATGTGGGATATGAATTCTTTTATATCTATGCATTTTGCAATCTTACATTCATCTCTGTATATACTGATTAAATACATCTACAATAACAATGTCAAGCATAAGCCACAAGCCCTGAACAACCCTGATGGACACTCACCTGAAGGTCATCCCTAACACGAGTGAAGAATTGCCCCAGCTGCACCTCCACCAGGATGCTCCGCACAGCCTCCAACTCATCCCCCTCCACATCCCCCATCACATGAAGCTACAGCTGTCAAAACAAACCATTAAATCACATTAGTCAAATATATAAGTGTAACAGAAACTTTGTAATTTTGTATTTTCAATAAAAATTTGTCATAAAATCTTCTTAAATAAAAACAGAAAACATCTTTTCAATGTTATTTTGCTTACATGAACCTAAGTTTCATTATCCTTGAGAATTACTAATTTATTAAAAATAATGATTATGAAACTGCCAGTCTCAGGCTGAAGACCACCAACTGTCAACTTTGCAATTTTTTCTTGACTCTTCCGTAATGCAATGGTGAGGAACATTTTGAAATTAAATCTAACATCACTTAATAATCTACAAATGAACACACTGCATCTAGTAGGCTACTATGAGGCGGAAGGGGATAGGTAGTCTTGTGGACCATCCAAGTTCACCCCAACAGACAGCCATTGTCTTGTTAGTATAATGCAAGTAATCCACGTTATAGATGGTTAAACCATGAAAACACTGGGAGGACCTTTGGATGTGCATAATTGCAATACAGAATGAGGAACACAACACGGCGGGGAGTGTCTTGGCCAACAAGCACACAACCGAGCCTCTCCTGAGCTGTATGCTAACTGGCTAAACATCCAGACACAAAGTTCCCTTACAAGATAAAGGGACAAGTTAGGCTGTATGGAGGGCAGACTCATCCAAGATATGAGAACAATGAAAACAATCTACTCTCTGCATATACATCTGTACAAGCTGCACAAATTATATACATATATTAACTGCACTGTCTCAAGCATTCACCTAACACATAAGTTCCCTTATGGCCAGTCCTGCTTTGGCTTATGTTTCCGCATCCCATCACTTTCAACCTTACATCCGGTGGCAAAGGGGACTCCTTGCTATTTTTATTTAAATGTGCTTTGTGATAAGAAGGGGTTGATGTGTGACTCATCTTTTGCTGCTTAAAATGTGGGAAATTCTCTCCTTCATTTGGAGACTAAAAGGAACCCAAGATAATATTTTCTTCATCTCTATAAAGACGTCAAGAAAGAAAGAATAATTGAATAAATAAATAAATAAAATAATTGGTGGGATAATTCTGCACATATTGAAATTCATTGTAGGAAAAAAAAATGGTTTTGTTTCGAAATTAACAGAGAGCTGTTTGTTGAAAATTCACTCTCACAGCTACTCACCAACCTATCCTCACCTCTCAGGACACCTTTGTTTACATTATCTGGAAGGAGTTATGTAGAGCTGTAAGTTTACCATTACCTAATTGCAACGCTACCCGTTTTGAAGTGATGGGGCGGTGTGAAAGGCAAGACAGAAGTAAAGTGAACAAGAACATCTCACTTCATTCTGCCAGATTCCTGTTATTGGGTGAACTGTTACATTTTCTTTGTGAATTTGACGCAGAATCAAACAAAATGTGAGCTTCGTTGGTTGGTACAGTTCCCCACCATAACCAGTCACACAACGCCGATAAGCTGACTTCTTTTATCCTGCCCAGCTAGGTAAGCAACACAGTTTCCTGTCTCCTTTTGCAACTTAACAGTAACTTCCTACACGCTTCCTTGGAGAACTGTACGTGTCGGTGGCAATACTGGTCCTCTACACAGTCTGGCACACACTCCCCCATCACCAGCGCGTGCCGTAAATTACTCCCCACCTCTAGAAGCAGTTCTCTGGAGGGTGACGACGGGACGTGGGATGACAACTGTGGGAATAGTAACATGTAAACAAACCTTGCCTAGCTCGTGCAGTGCTGCCAACTTTACACTCCCATCATAACACGTCCTATAACTTTTTACATCATATTAATTCCTTATCTATATCGTATAATTGTAAGACTGAACAAAATTGTTTAATTTAATGCATCTCCCAAAATATTTACTTTTAAACATACTTTTTTTAATGACTGATTTCTTAGCCATATATATATATATATATATATATATATATATATATATATATATATATATATATATATATATATATATATATATATATATATATATATATATATATATATATATATATATATATATATATATATATATATATAATGTGTGTGTGTGTGTGTGTGTGTGTTGCAATGAAATATAGCATTTGGATCATTCTAAGTACTGTAATATAAATGTTGGTAGATATCATGTTGGTTATGTCCTTAATTATAAACTACAAGAGTGAATGTGAAAGCGAGTAGTGTGAAAGTAGGAAGAGAGTAGTTTGTAAAATATAATTTTCTCGAGTATTTTGCAGTAAAAAGTGTGAAACACTATATATATATATATATATATATATATATATATATATATATATATATATATATATATATATATATATATATATATATATATATATATATATATATAAAGTGTGTAACACTATATAGGGTGTACCACTGAGGTCTAGAGTTCAGTGGGATGTACCGTAGGTCAGCGTACAAAAAGAGTGCGACATATTACGTCAAAGAATATAATTTTATATTAAATTTAACAAAAAAACAGAAATGTTACATACTCTCATCAAAATGTGATAAAATTATTAATACAAATCAATTTGGGATATTCTTTTATCCCTTTCTTTTAGACTTTTTAATAGCACCTTAGTGTTTTTTTGTTTTTGTTTTTGTTTTTTTCAAGTCATTTGTAACCCTAAGCAAGTGTTCCTCTAATATAAAAATAGATAAATAGATACATAATGATAAATCAGAAAAGTATGTTAATTCTCCCCTCGGCAGCAGCGGCGAGGCAGAAGGCGGAGTGTCGCGAGCAGGCGAGGCGGTAAGGACGGCAGGGTGACGCGTGACGACTCGTGACACCTGTTGGCACCGCGAAGCTGTGACATGGAACCCGACGCACTCAAGTAACATCATCACCTTTTGTTTTACATGTGGAATTTGTAGACTTGTGTCTGACGTGAAAAAATGTTGGATGTATCGCCTATTAAACAGACAAGAAATATCAAACTTTAACTACACTAGTGGCTGGCGTGAGTTGTGCACATTTCAGATTTTTACCGAAAAGTATAGCAGTTTTCCCATATTACTCATTTTTTTTCTTTCTATTAATTATATTATTATTATTTTTTTTTTTTGCTGTACAGTAAATAAGGCATACTACCAATATTTATTTATTATTTCCCATATTACGCATTTTTTTCTTTCTATTAATTTTTTTTTTTTTTGCTGCACAGTAAATAAGGCATACTACCATTATTTATTTATTTTTTTATTTTATTATTTTTTTTATTTTGTGTCCACGTATGAGGGAAATCAAGGGTGAAAGGGGAAAGAAAGGCTCTTCACTTGCTGCTCTCAAGAAAATTTCAGTTAATAATAACAATGATGATAATAATAATGATAAAATAAAAAATAATAATAATAATAACAATGTTAATATATATATATATATATATATATATATATATATATATATATATATATATATATATATATATATATATATATATATATATATATATATATATTTTTTTTTTTTTTTTTTTTTTTTATTTATTTTTTTTTTTTTATGTAGGAGGGACATCGGTCAAAGACAACAAAAAATAAATAAATAAATAAAAAGCCCATTGAGATGCCAGTCCCTGAATAGGGTCCGAAGCATTAGTCAAAAATAGAAGGATAAGTGTCTTGACACCAACTTCTTGAAGGAGTTAAAGTTATAGGAAAGTGGAAATACAGAAACAGGCGGGGAGTTTCAGAGTCTACCAGAGAAAGGGATGAATGATTGAGAATAGTGGTTAATTCTTGCATTAGAGAGGTGGACAGAATAGGGGCGAGAGAAAGAAGAAAGTCTTGTGCAGCAAGACCTGGGGGGAGGGGGGGGGGGGAGAAAAACTGACAGAGGCATCTCAAAACACCTAACTTCATAGAAGTTGTTTTAGCTAGAGATGAGATGTGAAGTTTCCAGTTTAGACTATAAGAAAAGGACAGACCAAGGATGTTCATTGTAGAATAGGGGGACAGTTGTGTGTCATTGAAGAAGAGGGGATAGTTGTCTGGAAGGTTGTGTCGAGTTGATAGATGAAGGAATTGAGTTTCTGAGGCACTGAACAATACCGAGTTTGCTCTGCCTCAATCAGAAATTTTAGAGAGATCAGAAGTCAGGCGTTCTGTGGCTTCCCTGCATGAACTGTTTACTTCCTGAAGGGTGGATGTCTACGAAAAAAAAAACGTGGGAAAGTGCATGGTGGTGTCATTTGCATTGGAGTGGATAGGACAAGAAGTTTGGTTTAGATCAGTGATGAGTGTTAGGAAGAGAGTGGATGGCAGGACAGAAACCTGAGGAACACGACTATTAATAGATTTAAGAGAACAGTTAATATATATATATATATATATATATATATATATATATATATATATATATATATATATATATATATATATATATATATATATATATTATAAACATTCAAGATTCACTGGAACAAACTCAGATGACCTTGCATGTTTGTCTCAATATACAAGTATGAACACCTACAAAATTTGACAAGGCATTTGTACATGCAAGTCTTAATTTTTTTTTTTTCTTTCTACTTCAGCCTGATGAAATATTTTGCTAGTAAGTACCATTTACAAATGGATGGTTTAGCAAAACAAGTGAAAAATGAGTAGTAATCATAAGCTTTCTGATCCCAGCTCTTCATTTTCAGTGTTTCACCTGCAGGGAAGGAAAAGTTAAATACCTAATGTAATTTTTTTTTTCTTTTTTCCTAATGTAGATGTATGAGTATAACTGTTGGTATAGTAGATGCAGTAGGTACAGGAGGTAAACTCCCAATGAAATATAGGATACAAAGTGCCACTGTAACTACATGAAAGGGAGGATGTGCAACCCATTAATGCATACTGAGTAATCAATACCACTAAGGGATACCTCCTTACCCACATAGTGACTATTTTTCAGGTCATGCCAGTGGAGTCAGTCATCATCAGAGAGCAGCAAGAGTTTGAACAGCCCTCCCAAAATCACAAGTTCATTGTGGAAACAGTTGTCTGAAGAACAAGATTTAAGTGAAACAACTTTCTTACCTTTTATAAACAGCCTCACTGACAATAATGTGTCAAGTGAATATGAAATAAATTCAAACTTTCAGTCTTCCACAAAGTACGAGGAAGTGTGGAAGTCTCCCTATGGTGACAGTGATACAGATGTGGCTCAATTAGGTATGAGAAATCCATGGGATCCCATAACCAGCACCAACCAGAGATCCAGTAATTTACATCACCTAGGATTATCAAACAGTGCCAGATATTCTAGTAACATTACAGAGGATATTTATGGAAAAAGTGAGAAGGAAAATATTTTTTTAACATGCACAAAAGCTGTGGGAAGTAAAAGCTGTTATAATCCTCTTTTAGATAAAAAAGACTCCATTTCTCTCTCCAAGGAAATGCTTTTTCCACAGCAAAGCTTATCAAGTAATGTATGGAATACTAATCCTAGAGCACCGTATGGAGGTCCCAGTCAAGATGCCCTGACTGGTAGTGATTCCTATGGGATTGGTGTCAACTCTGTGTCATGGGAGCCAGTGCATTCAGTCTTGAGACCAACAACTAAAGATATAGGAAATATATCTAATTCATTATACAGTGACTCCCAAAAGATAGATAATCTTTACCAAAGTCAAGCATCAAGTGATTTGTCCTCTCATCAAAACTCTCTTCCGTTCAGCCTTTCCCCTCGTGACTCCTATTGTAACCAGCAAGCTACCACCTCAAATTTTCAACCACAAAAGCAGCACACAGGTAACTTTGTGTTCTGGCTATGCACCAGTACATTATTATTTACCTTTTCTATAATATACTATTGACCATGAATGGTAACAATTTCTAATAATAATAATAATAATATATATATATATATATATATATATATATATATATATATATATATATATATATATATATATATATATATATATATATATATATATATATATATATATATATATATATATATATATATATATATAATTATAATACAATAAACATTTTATTGATGCCTATTTGCATGAATAAGTATATTAAATATTTATTGTTATTTACAGATTTGGTTGCCTTGATGCAGGAACTCTCATTCTTAACTGATGCAAGAGGCATGGGTAATTTATCTTACAATAATAGTGCACTGCCCACACACCCATCTCAGAAACCTGCCACAGCAACCTCATTGCCCTTGTCCACCAAAGGATGTGTGTTTTGCAAGAACAATAATTACCATTCTACCTTCTATAAATCACATGTGTTGAAGGTATACATCAAATATACATGAAATTCTAATTTTGCTTCAGGCTGATATGAATCTTTAAACAGTTGATCAAATATTAATGATCATAAAATAAAAGCTGTATTAGTTTAATGCACAATCAAATTAATTTGCAAATGCACTAACCTAAAACTAAGATATGTACTGTAGTGTGTTTGAGTTTTAGAATAAAGTGGTGGAATGAATATAAATAAGGTAAGATGGTTTACCTGTATGGAGAAGATGGAAGATGAAGTCTGTAAAATAAGATTAAGTGAAACTGAGAGTCCTAGCAGGAGAGGAAGGTAACTTTGAAAGAAGGATAGGTTAAAGGAATGCATGTGTGAAAAGAGATGTCAAGAGAGAGGAAGGGCTTGAACAAGCAAGGAGGAGGTATTTGGTTGATAGATTGGTGCTGATTCTTTTGTTGCTGTCAGTTTCTTTGGGATGCACCAACGGAAAGTGAAATGACAGAGACTGATAGATTAAATCATGTGCAAATTTGTGAAAAAAAAATCAAATTAAAAAAATAAATAAACAGATAAGCATAAAACTTGAAATTGCTCATAATGTACAACAACCTTGAATTTTATTGGTTTACTTCTGGGTGGGCTTTGATATTCATATTATACCTGCTTAGAATGCATCTTTTATGCAAACCAAGAACCTTTTATACCATAATCACTACAGATCATTAATAAATTTCTAAATATATTTCAGGAAATTTTGTAAAATTTGATAATGGAGGTGCTGTTTTCATAAATAACTATAACTCAATAATATAACCATCTTCCAGAATTAAATAAATTGCATGAACATTACAATGAACAAGTTTCAATATAAACTCAAATTTGTTCTCTATATTTCTGCTTTATAATCATATATACTGTATACCAGCCATTTAGGTATTTATTTTAACCCAATTAAGCATTAAACCTGCAAGTTAAGAGCAGTGGTTGAATTTCATTAATTTCATATTAAACAACCAGGTTCAAGATATCATTCATGTTCACATGCCATTTATTGATATACATGAATACATCCTATATACAATATATATATTTTTTTTTTCATGACTAGTACCTCTTCGATATAATTTATTGCTCACTTGTTCTTAGGATGAACGAGGTCATTGCCAGTGCCCTGTGCTAAGGATGTATGTGTGTCCCCTCTGCAATGCCACAGGTGACTCTGCTCACACTCTCAAGTACTGTCCACGCAACACAGTGACCAGAGGAGATCCCATCTCAGCAGGCCTTCCACCAGGAAAAGTCACAAACTGGAGGGAAGTGGCTAATAGAATGATGAGCCGTTATACTTCCAATAATTGTTAGATGCACTTGGCTTATATTGAAATGGAATAAGTTTTATGTATTTGTTTACTACATGGAAGATTATGTCTACAGCTTGAATTCTGGTATATTATGTATTTGATAGAGGGCATTTATATTTTACTTACTGTTCTTTACTTTGATAGTCTCATAAGTTATAAGTTATTAACTGTGTTGTGTTCTGTAGCCACACACAATATTTTTCTTACATTAAAGTCAATCAGGTTGATGGTGTGATGAGCTGGACAGCTTCTCTCCATTTTCAGAAAGTGTTCTCTTCAGCCATCTTTGACAATCTGATATTTATTAACTTATTATTTTTTCATATTTGGCAACTCTGGCAACAACTAGGCCTTGGGTGTAGATGACCAGTTTTTAATAGTTCATAGCAAGTCTAGTGTCACATTTTGTTCTGCTTTTATTATTATTATTATTATTATTATTATTATTATTTATTTTTTATTTTTTCTCAAAAATAGAGGATTACACTCTGGTTTCATCAGTATGGTGATGGCATATAAGCTGTAACATATAGGGAGTAGATCATCCTTACACACATCCCATGCAAGGTTGGTGATGCACTATTTTTAATGAGGTGAAGTGCTTAATGAACTGTTGTGTATTGGTGTAGTAGACACCACACAGCTGCCATTTACCTATCTTTTCATTTTTAATATTTATTGGCTGGTAATTCAAAGCTTACAGATGTTTGTATGTAGTACATACTTTTTTTTTACTGTAAAGATGTATCAAATGAGAAGATAAAATGATTGTTGACTGCATAGCACATTTCTCCTACAAACGCTTCATTCATTCAAACCTCCTTATAACTTGTTTTGCATTACATTTGTATGGTATACATATGAGAATTATTTCCTGTTCTGTAACATACAGCTTCAGTACATATATTAATTAAATCACCTTATTCAATGTAATGCTCAATTTAGATAAAAATCATGGCAGATAGTGAAATGTGACACAACTCATTAAATGTTGATCATCTACTTTTCTATGGAAGTAGTGCCTAGCTAATGGATGAGTTATGAGATGTAAAGAATTGAAATTATTTAGCCAACAACAGTTTTGGAATATGTTTTCTAAGAACAGAGAAAAGCTATTTAGTGCATCACACAGTTAACTTTGTTGACTTTCCTCATATATTATAAAGAGAGAAGGTTTGATGTTGATAAATTTTGTTATCCTTAGTTTATTCAGCTATTGTTTAAGTTTTCTGCAATATTATGATATAAGGGCACTGTTATAAATATGGAGTATTGTTGTTGTTATTGTTGAAGATGAAATATGTTGGCAATTTTTCAGAATATTTATTTATAGATATATATATACATATAGGTGAAGTACTCTGAAGATTCTTCAATTATGGTATAAAATGGAAAATTTATTGTAATCATATGCCCCAATTATTTTATTCATTATATTAAGTAAAATATTCTTATCTGCAGCAAAGCTGTAAAGCAGTACACACCCAGTATTGCTATTGATCCTCTGAGAACTTTATATTTGTTTGATTGTGAATTAATGCAAACATCTTTCTGGGATTCTGTGATATGTCAAGTACATATTCTCTTTTTAATTAAGTGATGCATTACTGCTAATGCTACTTAAGAACCTGCAATTTGTATAATTGTTTTAGGAGAGCATCATACTCTTCTGAATACATACATTGTTAAACACATGAAAATATTTCTTTTAAGTAAACCACACACTCATCCTTCATGATGTGTTTTATGACATTTATCCATTTTAAAGACTATGAATAGCTAGTTCACAGGCTACTCGGGCTTTACCAGGGTTTATGATTTACAGTGAAACTGAGGTTCTTGTTGCATGATTCATGTAAACTTACTTAGAATCAGCTGTTTGACATTGTCTAACTGTGTAGCTGAACTCCATTCTACATATTATTGTTTAAAATCAGAAATCTGTTAATATCCAAAATCTTCAGATGAATTGCAACCTAAGATCAGTGTTAAGAATTTGTATTAGGTTAGGATATACACCTGTGTTAATAGGTATTTACAGAATTTTATGTTTATTTCACATTTATTAGAACATTAGTTAATTTCAAGGCATGTAAATTTATTTGTTATGCATATTTGGTACACCTATTTTAATGTAAAGGATCTAGATTTTTAAATACCTAGATCATCTGTTTTTATGATTAAAAGTGCTGGGCCATTTCTCCAAAGGTAGACAAAAGTACATATAGGGTATATTTTTGTAGGCTCACTAAAACATTCACCTAGTTAATTTTCTTGTGTGATTTAAAACGAAGTGGTTAGACATCTATGTCATCATTAATGTCCACTGTTTGTTTTGATGAAGGCAAATATTTTCATTGCACATTGCACAAGTGTCTTGGTAATCCATCTGTGGAAAAGTTGTTGGAGATTGGAACTCAACAGTTTGTAATAAAAATTTCAAATTAATAAACTCCTATTGGTTACCTTCCTGTGTAACTATTCAAAAAGATAATACATGGGAAAAAATAACAAATTAAATAAATAAATGCCTACATGTAGAATATGGTGCCTAAAACAAGTTGATTGGAATCACTGGAGGTCTTATCATGACCTTAGCAGAGTTGCCATTCTATGGTACCTTGAATGATGCACAATGCATGCACATTCTGCACAAACTTTGAATACAAGAGTTTTACATGACTCCATTTTTGGAAACAAATTCTGCAAAGTCAGCAGAATGAGGAACTGATGTTGAAAGCCATCAGGTGCAAATGGCCTTTGATCAAACTGAAGATGAATATGATTTATAAATCAATATTTGTATCTTTCACTTCAAATGCTGGGCTCATGATGTCTCTGGTGATTTGTAGACTGCTAGGGTGATGCCACTGTTGCGGTGAATAAGGCACTGACTGTTGAGGAAACAATCAGGTTAATTTATGATATCACAATGGGTTTATTTTCACTTCACTTCAAAGCTAACTATGCATATCTATACATTTGGTTTTTGGAAGGTATATATTGTTGATAAGACAGTAACATTATGTAACGGGTGAATACAAAGGAAGTGTGATATAACAAATTAATTACATAGGGAAAACAAAGTCTGAGGACAGCACTGCCATGGATATTTCTTATAAGAGATTTTCAGTGTGACATAAGGGATCAAAGGTAATGCTAATAAAAGGGAGGATGTGATAAAAGGCTGGAGAGCTGATAGGTTGCAATACACAACCTCTTAAAGCAAACTTGTTACATATACTGTATACTTACATAGTACGCATACACTACCAAACTGCCAAATCTTGAACGTTTATACCCTCATAGATGTTCTAGCCAAGAGATCAGGTTTCAGTTTACACCCTGCCACCATTGTAAATGGCACACATGATGGCACACATGATAAACAAACTTTGTTTTATGGTGCAAGAAAAAGCGTCTGGCTCATGAAAATGTGGCAACACTGGCAAGCAATTTGAACATCTGTCAACCGTCACATCTCTACATGTTATCACTCAGTTGACTCTTGATCCTATTAAGGAGTACTCATATATGCCCCACTCACCTGGAAATTGTGCCAAATTTCTTCACATCAATGTAATGTTTGAAGTGTCAATGGCACATAAGCCTGAAGTATCCCAAACCAATAAAGCTCTTATTGACTCCCTACAGAAGGGTAGTTTTGAGTCTAAGTACATTTCTAAGGAGACAGATCTGCCACAAAGAACTGTGAACAGTGTGAATCATTGGCTGAAAAGATACTGTGAAAATAATGATAATTCCACCTCTGTGAAACAAACTGCTCTGAATGAAGGTGGGTTTTGTCAAAAAGAACTTTTAATAAGGTATCAGCTGAGTGCTTCACCATTTCTCAAAGCAAGAGAAATAAAGGAAAAAATATTGGTGTGTGACATGAAACATAACAAAAAGCATCACTTTCATTGGAGGTGGGTATAAACCTGGTATGCTCCAGTTAAGGCCCCTCTCACTTGTGGCCTAGCAGTGCTTCTCAGCAGAGCCAATACTTGTAAATACTAAAGTTAAATGAGGGTTTTTACACACAACCACAACCATAAAATGTAGTGCTGCAGACCCACAAATTGTTGCCTTCATTGTAACAAAAAGTAGCGTTCCTTATCACAAAACCTTCCATTCAATTGCAGATGTGCCATTTTTAGCAGTGCATAAGTGGCACAACTGTAGTGCTGCTAATGGATAGCACTCAATTTAACATCCCCTTAAATAAGCAGAGCTTCAAACATGCATTAGCATTGCCACTAATGTGCATCAGAAACACTGCTGAAGCACAACTCAAAAGCCACCATGCACCACTGCTAAATGGCATCATGAGAAAGGGGCCTAATGCTCACAGTAACACTGGTGCATATGGGTAGTGCTGATGAAGACTTACTTACATGCCACATGGCAGTGCTGTGTGAAGGTGGCTTTACTTCAGATTGAGTTATGATTCACTTACTTGCTGAGACATGATAACATGTAGGCATGGTTACTCTGCTTAGTGATGAGACTATAGACTGAACTTGCATTGTTGCAAAAATTAGACCAAAGAAAAAGAAAAAAAAAATTGCATTAGGTGAATATACCTGTTGTCACTTTCCAGTAGGATGACAGGGTCCAGGCTGCCAGGCTCTAGCATGGCTACCCTCTCGGCCAGTGCTGCCACAGTACCTGATGATGCATTGCTGGCTTTGCCTCTAACTACAAAATAGATACAATAAATACACATGAAACACAGAAGAATGTAAAAATACTAATTCATAACAACACAAAGCATATCGTCATAAATTGCTTTAATTTCTGAGAGAATATAAAAATCTGAGCAGATGGTACTGCAATGTCACCATGGTAACATTTTGTATGATAGGATATCAACAACATTGTAATCCTACAAAAGATATCAAGTAAATGGCTTTGCACCAGTCGGGTAAACATAATACCACTTATTAGTATCTGCAGAAGTAACACTAAGCATAACTTTCCAAAGGCAAGAAAGCAACAAGCATAACACTTGTGCAAGGCTCACCTCCAAGACACAGTCCCTTATGGTCGGCACACAGCACCCCGGACACTCCTGTACTGTGCGCACTGTAGTAATAATAAAGATGAGCTTACATGATCTGAGTTTGGGAAAAAATATCATCAAGTAACACAAAAATTTGGCTGGCTTTACCCCATTTATGAATTATTCTGATTAATATGTAAAGCAGTACATGAGTAAGTACCTAATCTCATATAATTGGACTGCACTACTCAACAAAATTTGATCAAAGCAAACCACTTTCATGTCAGATCTCTAAATTGGTGAAATCCTGATATATAACATTATCTGACCTAACTGCAGCAGTGAAAACTACAAGCACCTAATAACACACACACCCTTCACTCAAAAATTCAAAATTATCATGGCGACTCCTACACCAGCCACGGAATCCCCATCTGGTGAGAGGACCACAAATGTCCCCAGGTCAGACTGCTCTTCTGATAACGACCCGAAGTGTCTTGACAACCCCCTCAACTTTTTTCTTCATTAACTTCTGCAACATTTGCAGTCTAAGATCTAATTTTCAATCTGAAGAACACCACCTCTCCTCTTCTAAATCTCATCCTCTTTTCCTCACTGAAACTCGTGTCTGAAGCAACTGGCAGTAGCCCCTTTTCTGTTCCCTCCTACTTTCTGTATCCTCATTTTCAATCCAAAGCTGAATGTTGTGTTTATGTGTACAATGACTTAACCTGCTCTTGTGCCTATGCTCTTGAATCTTCCGAGTTTTCCACCATCTGGCTATGACTACAGGGTCACTCAGACTAAATTTATCTGTGCTGTATACCTCTCACCTTATTCCTCTGATTATAAGAAATTCTTTGACTACTTCACTTCCAAAGTAGAGCACATTCTGACTCTCTTCCCTTTTGCAGAGATCTCCATTCTTGGAGACTTCAATGTTCACCACCAGCTTTGGCTTTCCTCTCCCTTCACTGACCATCCTGGTGAACTAGCCTTCAACTTTGCTATCCTCCACGACCTAGAACAATTGGTGCAACACCCTACTCGTATTCCTGACTGTCTTAGAGATATGCCCAACATTCTTGACCTTTTCCTGACCTCTAATCCTTCTGCTTATGCTGTCACCCTCTCTTCTCCACTGGGGTCCTCCGATCACAATCTCATATCTGTATCTTGTCCTATCACTCTAATCCCTCCTCAGGATCCCCCTAAGTGAAGGTTCCTCTGGCTAGTTGGAGGGAGCTGAGGAGGTATTTTGCTGATTTTCCTTGGAATGACTACTGCTTCCATGTCAGAGACCCATCTTTGTGTGCTGAGCACATAACAGAGGTGATAGTGTTTGGCATGGAGGCATACATTCCTTGCTCTTTTTCTTGACCTAAACCTTCCAAACCTTGGTTTAACACAGCTTGTTCTTGTGCTATACATGATAGAGAGGTGGCCCACAAAAGGTACTTAAGCCTTCCATCACCAGAATCTCATGCACTTTATATTTCTGCCCAGAACCATGCCAAGTCTGTTCTGCAACTAGCCAAAACTCCTTTATTAATAGAAAGTGTCAAAATCTTTCAAGATCTAACTCCCCTTGTGACTTCTGGCATCTAGCCAAAAATATCTCCAATAACTTTGCTTCTTCTTCTTCTTTCACTCCTTTATTTCACCCAGATGGCACCACTGCTATCACATCTATCTCTGAAGCTGAACTCTTCAGTCAAACCTTTGCTAAAACTCTACCTTGGACAATTCAGGGCTTGTTCCTCCCTCTCCTCCACCCTCTGACTACTTCATGCTACCTATTAAAATTCTTCACAATGATGTTTTCCATGCCCTCGCTGGCCTAAACCCTCAGAAGGTTTATGGACCTGATGGGGTCCTTCCTATTGTTCTCCAAAACTGTGCCTCTGTGCTTGCACCTTACCTAGTCAAATTCTTTCAACTCTCTCTGTCAACATCTACCTTTCCTTCTTGCTGGAAGTTTGCCTACATTCAGCCTGTTCCTAAAAAAGGTGACCATTCTAATCCCTCAAACTACCGTCCCATTGCTTTAATTTCCTGTCTATCTAAAGTTTTTGAATCTATCCTCTACAGGAAGATTCTTAAACATCTATCACCTCACAACCTTCTATCTGATCGCCAGTATGGGTTCTGTCAAGGCCACTCTACTGGTGTTGTTTTGGCTTTCCTTACTGAGGCCTGGTCATCCTCTTTTAGAGATTTTGGTGAAACTTTTGCTGTTGCCTTGGGTATATCAAAAGCTTCTGACAGAGTCTTTGATTTCCAAACTACCCTCCTATGGCTTCTATCCTTCTCTCTGTAACTACATCTCAAGTTTCCTTTCTGACTGTTCTATTGGTGCTGTGGTAGATGGTCTCCTAAATCTATTAACAGTAGTATTCCTCAGGGTTCTGTCCTGTCACCCACACCCTTCTTATTATTCATGAATGACCTTCTAAACCAAACTTTTTGTCCTATCCACTCCTACGCTGATGATACCACCCTGCACTTTTCCACATCTTTTCATAGATGTCCAACACTTCAGGAAGTAAATATTTCACGCAGGGAAGCCACAAAAAGCCTGACTTCCGATCTTTCTAGAATTTCTGATTGGGGCAGAGCAAACTTGGTATTGTTCAATGCCTCAAAAACTCAATTCCTTCATCTATCAACTCGACACAACCTTCCAGACAACTATTCCCTCTTCTTCAATGACACTCAACTGTCCCCCTCTTCTACAATGAACATCCTCAGTCTGTCCTTTACATATAATCTGAACTAGAAACTTCGCATCTCATCTCTAGCTAAAACAGCTTCTACGAAGTTAGGCGTTTTGAGACGTCTCCAGTTTTCCTCACCCCCCCAGCTGCTATTTCTGTACAGGGGCCTTATCCATCCATGTATGGAGTATGCTTTACATGTTTGGGGGGGTTCCACTCATACCGCTCTTCTAGACAGGGTGGAGTCAAAAGCTTTTCGTATCATCAACTCCTCTCCTCTAACTGTCTTCAGCTTCTCTCTCATTGCCGCAATGATGCATCTCTAGCTGTCTTCTACCACTATTTTCATGCTGTTCTTCTGATCTTGCTAACTGCATGCCTTCCCTCCTCCAGTGGCCTTGCTGCACAAGACTTTCTTCTTTCTTTCACCCCTATTCTGTCCACCTCTCTAATGCAAGAGTTAACCAGTATTCTCAATCATTCATCCTTTTCTCAGGTAAACTCTGGAACTCCCTGCCTGCTTCTGTATATCCACCTTCCTATGACTTGAATTCCTTCAGGAGGGAAGTTTCAAGACACTTACCCTTCCATTTTTACTACAGCTTCAGACCCTTTTCTGGGACCGGCATCTCAGTGGGCTTTTTTTTTATTGGATTTATGTTGCCCTTGGCCAGTGTCTCTCCTAAATAAAAAAAAAATAAAATAAAAAATGTGTGGACGAGAGTTGTCATAGAGCAGCTTTGAAAACAATGAGCATTTCTTTTTTCTGTATCATTTCAGATTTACGCCATCATACATTGGGAATGTGATTATTGCATACCTTACTGGGTTCTAAGAAACTTTATCTCTCCGAGCTTCCATGGGAAAATCATAGTTTTCGACAAATAACAAACAACAAGGAAGCACTGGTAGTGGACTAGAGAAACCCACACAAACATTAGTAACTTCTATTGAAACAAGTATTGATTCCAGTTACTGCTGTTGTCCTGAAATATCATACTTACATCTCATCCAGGCATTTCTCTAGTGGCTTCTCCATGGCAGGGAAGTAAAGGGAGGTGAGGCAAGACTGAGGGCTGTAGAGTGGCTGGCTGCGTGAGGCGGGGCGTCAGCTGATCATGAGTGTCAACAACAGATACATGATCATTATACGTACAAGTTAACCACGAAGAAAATACAGCCAATCAGATCTATACACGACAAATTTTTGGCATATGTTTCTTATTACCTTATTACCTAGTGCAGTGAGATTTAATAAGAGCCAGTTAGCTCCTCCAAGCCCACATCTTTATTTTTCCACCAGTTTTTGTTTCAGACTAGCCACAGAGGATGCGGCCACAACATGTTCGAGTAAACTATTTCATACATTCGCTACTCTGGCTGAAAAAAAAATCTTACTTCTACTTTTTTTTTTTTTTTTCAGTTGGTGTCCTCTCGTTCTTTCATTTTCACTTACCAGCATCAGCTACCTATGGTTATTTTTTTTCCATGCAGCAGCTTGTACGTCTCAATTATATATATCCCTTCAGACTTCTCTTGAGAAGGGTTGTTAGTCCTAGGGCCTCAAGTCTTTCAAGGTATCTTTTCTTTCTCAGTGCAGGTTTTACTAATTTGGTCGCACAATGTATTTTATTTTGCTTCGAACTAATGATTTATATAAGAATAACAAGGTATCTCTGTTAAGTTGTTCAAAAAAACCTTTTAAATGGAATGTGGAACTTGAACTTAGCAGTTTTCTGGCCATGTAGAACATATATCGTGAATATAATTTTGCAGGCTTATTCTATCCTTATTTTCTTATACTCGGCAATATATTTTAGCATCATCCGCATTTTAGCATCATGCCTGACAACTTAAGTTGTCAGGCAGTTGTAAGTATGCTCGATTAACATACATGATGAAAAGAATAGGTCCTAGGACTGAGCCCTGCGGTAAACCACTCCATATATCAAGCAATTCGGACAAAGTTTTTTTCTTCAGTAGTCTTTGTTTTCGGTCATATAAGAATACCTCTGTTCACTTCAAAATCTGATCCCCAGTTCCATATTTCTTAAGTATATGAAACAGCCTCTTGTGTGGTACTGTATCAGATGTCTTTTTTGAGATCTAAATACAACACATCTACACCATCATCCTCATCCAACATTTGTTTCCACGCTTCTAAAACCTCCAGTAGATTCGTGAGGCACGAACGTCCACTCTTGAACCCATATTGGCCTTCATTTATGATTTTGTTAATTTTCAGGTGTTCCACTGTAGCTTCTCTCAAAATCTTTTCAATGACTTTAACATACTTGGCTGGTGAGACTTACTGGCCTATTGTTTACCAGGTCTGATTTGGATCCTTTCTTAAATATTGCATTTATATTTGTCATTTTCCAGTCTAGTGGTATTTTATTTTCCTCACGAGTTTTACAAAATAATAATAATAATGATAATAATAATAATAATAATAATTCCCAGATGTATTTTGCTTGCATCCGCAGTGTTTTTCAAAACGTAAGCACTGGAGGATTGTCTTCACTTTTATTGGGTCAACTTTCTGATATGTTAAAATCGGTGCTGGTTTTTCGAGTTAAAGACAGGGAGGCCACTTTCATTTACTCTGACAGATACTGACTGGAAAATGTGTTAAGTAAATTTGCGGTTTCTATATCAGATTTTGTTGCGTACTATACCATCAGGTGTCTGTAGATTTCCAAATCCATACATTACTTTTAGTCTGCTGTTTACATATCTGTAAAATGCTTTCCGGTTTTTAACATCTTCCTTAGCGATTCTCCTTTCATACTTTCTTTTTTGCGTATCGGTATGCTTTTGTTGCCTTGCCTCGTTCTTTTATGTAACTCATACCTTTGCGAATTTGGACTTTCAAGAAACTTTTCCATGCAAAGTATTTATTTATTTTATTTTATTTTATTTATTTATTGTTTTCTTACCTTGTGATGTCTTAGCATTCATCCACGGTGGCTTGTTGTGTCTACTTTTTCCAGCTTTTGCTACTGTATATATTCATCATAGAATTTGTACAGTTTCTGTTTATATACCTCCCACATCTCATCCAGTGCCTTTCCATCAAGTTCTCGATTCCAGTCCCACCCCCTCATCAACTTAGGATAGTCTTTTTTTTTTTTTTTTTTTATCTCCCTTAAAAAAATAAATAAAATAAAGTAGTCTGGAAACAAAATAGCCTAGCTCATTAGTATCCATTTTCTCCTCAGTGAAGCAGACATATTCAAAATCCAAAACAACTTGGTCACTTTTTCCCAATGGACTTTCCACTTTCAAATCATTAACATTATATCCTCTGAAGTAATTACCAAATCAAGGGTAGAAGACTGGTCGTTTATAAATCTTGTAGAGATGTACATGTTAGCTAAGAAGACACTCCACAAATTTAAAAGGTATACTTTCCTCACTGCCCCTAACACTATCAATGAACCAATTTACTCTTGGTAGGTTAAAATCCTCCATCACAAGGATATGACTAGTATTGAGTCATATCAATACTATATCAGTAGTTTCCAAAACTCTATCGTTTGCTTTTCTACTGCTCGTGCTTGTATAAATACATCCCCACAAGTATCTTGCCGTTCCAATTTAGGTCAATATAGCACCAAATATGATAATTAAAAATTGTTTTCTTTCATGGATTGTTCTTCATATAAATGGGGGCTTATTATTATTATTTTATTTATTTATTTATTTATTATTTTTTTTTTTTTATGTACATACCGGACAACCCCACCACCTCCATGTAAAACTCAATCATCTGTATGCACGTTATAGTCACATTAACTTAGCAGTTTGTCACTTGTATCACTTCTCCCCAGGACTCTGTTATAGTAATTATGTATAATTATAGTAATTATTCTTCAAGTTCTACTAATTTATTTGCTAGATTTTGTGCATTAGTATAAATATATCGTAATTTAGTTACTTTACCTACATTTATGTCAATTTTATGTGTTCCTTGAAGTTGAATTTCAGGTGGCTGGGAATGTACTGCAGTGGATAAAACTAGTTTCCAAGAGAAACTATTTTATTACCCTTTATAACTGTTTCTCATCCTTGTTTTTCCGCTCCCTTAATTTATCTCTCAGTAACTTTTGTTCCTTTTTCTGAGGTGGGGTTAGGTCAGGATTAACATAAATCCTATCTTTGGGTTCAGCATATGAATGGGCATCCTTTATTTTTATATTTCTATTTATTTATTTATTTATTTATTTTATTTTGTTTTATTTATTTATTCATTTATTTATTCATTGATTTTTTTTGCTTGACCAAGCAACATATTTCTTGAAATTTAATTTTGTAAGATTACCTTTTGAAGTCTAAGCCTTTGTGCACCTGCTTCCATTTTGCCGCGTCTAAAAAGAAACTTCACTTCTACTGGCTCTTCAAAATCCATGTGTTTCCAAACTAGATCCTGAAATTTTCTTTTCTTATAATAGGATTCTCAGCTGAAGAGTCGGGAATGTTGATAGAAGCAGCTTTAGATCTTCAGTTAATGAATAACCTATATACAATAGCAAGATCATGGTCTAACAATAAACATGTAGTATTTTTAATGTGTCTATTTTTTCTTCTTTATGCTAATGTTTATCACCAGCATCACTACTGTTCATTGCCCAAAGCTATCATAATGGATTTGTTGAAGTATTCCTGTAAACGCCTGTCATCATGAATCCACTTTCAGTTTCCAATGTGGTGTTGGGATATTCTCCTACGCCTTGAGGAAATATTTCATAGGATCTATTTTATGCATCACAGGGTCAAAGAACCCCTCTACCTGGACTTTTTTTGCATCACAGGGTCAAAGAACCCCTCTGCCTGACAGCCGCTGCTGGCTGCTGCTTTTTACCAGAAAGTTACTCGTTTATTTACAAAGAAAACATCGTCGATGCTTCCAGAATATTGTACTGCGTCGCTATTGTGTCACGGCCAGACATTCTCACCTGGCCATAACAGCGTTCTACTGTCTACTCCTCAACTCATTCCTATTATAAAGTGAAATTACTTATTTATTCATCATGGAAAAACTTTGACATTCACTGTACTCTACTAGATAATAACACGTTTCTATATGTACCGTCAAATAACATGCTCTATTAATGGTGACAAAACAGAACTACTTCTGATGTATAACAATAATTATAATCGTTTTGACAGTCATAATAGGTTTTTAATCTTTGACGCGCAGTTTCTCAAAATATGGAAGGTGGCGCATGTCCTTCCTCTTCCTCACGCCAACGACCTACGAACGGATACTCTCTCTCTCTCTTTCTCTCTCTCTCTTTCTCTCTCTGTCCATTGCACCAGACTCTAAAGATGATGGAAAAGGAAAAAAAAAATAATAATAACAAGAAAAGGAATGTATAAATCTAAAAAATGATGTGACAACAACAACAACAACAACAACAACAACAAATAATTCGATTGGTGAAAATAACACTATCAAGAGTCTCTTTGACAAAGTAATTTTTCATTAAAACTATATTATTCTATTTCACTTGAACAAAATTATTGGTAGCTATATATCTCCAGCCATTGTCCACTGTGTCATTCACCCCTCGTACTCTCATTCCTTAAAACTAACACGCAACGCTAAAAAGGCAGATTGAGTTTAGCTATTTTAGTATGGCGGTTGGGAGCCGAATATGTTTGCTATTGGAAATGGTAAAGTCATCCTCGCTTTATTAAAAGTCAAAATTTTATAGATATAATATACATTCTTTCTTTTGAATACGTAGTAAGCACGAAATGCACACCAAGCCAACCCGAGGCCGCCGAGCACGTAGGCTTGCGAACAGACACAGAGAAGAAGCTCTGGGGACAAGCGCGTATGTTACGTTCCGCTTCGTAAGTATCAATAATATTCACTTACTTGCTTTAAGATATACAGTGTAAACCCACTGCAGCATTCTATGTTATCCATAAATGTACCATGCAACAAAACAAATCGGGGAAGGTTTCGCTGCAAGAAGAATGTTCGAACTGATAATGGTGGCGCCTGGAGGTATTTGCCTAAATTACTTATTGCATTTTTTTGTGATTATGGCGGTGCAATGCTGAGCTAATGCATCATTCCTAACTGTAAACAATGTACATGTGGTTTTGATGCCGGGTGAGTTAAAGGGCGGTGGATTTAGACGGCAATAGTATAATAAAGCAGTAATAGTGGCAGGTACACCACCGGTGGGGAAGAGGGCGGCGGGGCGTCCCGTACTCCCGTCCCTCCCGCCGCCACTCCGCTTTCAACTTCGTGACGGAAGGGTGGGCCAGTTTTCACCCACAGAAAACAACTTAACGCGGCCTTTCACAGCATATACAAACCGAAATACAAGTTTCGCAGTGTTTACTGAATTGCTGGGCAATCTTTGGACACTCCCAAACCGGTCCTGAGAAAACTGCGGTGGTGTTGATCTGGCGTGTGAAATCGTAAAGTTCAGCCGATTATGATGTCTGTTCCGAAAGGGTAAAGTTTATACTGGTGTTACTTTCTTCCGTTGTGATGTTATGGTGTTGATTTAACAAGTGTGCTGAATATAATATGCATATAATGTTTAATGTTAGGGATAGTGTGACGAATGCAGGTGGTGTGACCTTGAACATTAGATACGTGGCTTTGGAATGAAAAATTATGGGTGGAGCTCTCTCTCTCTCTCTCTCTCTCTCTCTCTCTCTCTCTCTCTCTCTCTCTCTCTCTCTCTCTCTCTCTCTCTCTCTCTCTCTCTCTCTCTCTCTCTCTCTCTCTCTCTCTCTCTGTGTGTGTGTGTGTGTATGTATGTATGTATGTATGTATGTATGTGTGTGTGTGTGTGTGTGTGTAGAATGCGGACTCCGTTTACACACACACACACACAAATATATATATATATATATATATATATATATATATATATATATATATATATATATATATATATATATATATATATATATATATACACAGTAAATTTGCAGTTTCAACCTGTACTTCATCCCTAACCTGTTGGACCCCTCCATAAGGTAAACTAACCTAAGCTAATCTAGCATTTTGTAACCTAACTGGGTGGGGCTTCGCCCACCCAGGTCTCCCATAAGGTATATTAACCTAATCTAACATGTTGTAATGGGGGCTTCCCCCACTGGAACCCCCCATAAGGTAAACTTGTTATTAATTTTCAGCAAGGTAAAATGGTGATAGAAATACTCCAAGCAGTGAGATGTAGCCCTGCAAAGGGCTCTAGTTACATATGGTGTATTGGTTGAAACAGCAGTAAAACCACACACACACACACACACACACACACACACACACACACACACACACACACACACACACACACACACACACACACACACATATATATATATATATATATATATATATATATATATATATATATATATATATACACACACACACACACACACACACACACACACACACACACACACACACACACACACACACACATATGTATAGATGATGAAGTTATGAAATACAGTAGAGGTGAACAGAGAAAATATCCAGAGTTCTTTCTTTTCTTCACTTTATTTCTTGCAATGTTTCACCTTCACAGAAGACATCTTCAGGCTAAAATATATAATTATATTTAGTACAACATTAGAAAAAAATATAATTCAAAAATGATAAGGGCAAAAATAATAATAATTGTACTCATTATGGGTTATTGTTTTTGCTCTTATTTTTTAAAACTATATTTTCTTGATGTACTAAATATACTTATATATTTTAGCTTGAAGATGCCTTCTGTGAAGGTGAAATGTTGCAAGAAATAAAGTGAAGAAAAGAAAGAACTCTGGATGTTTTCCCTGTTCACTCTCTCTCTCTCTCTCTCTCTCTCTCTCTCTCTCTCTCTCTCTCTCTCTCTCTCTCTCTCTCTCTCTCTCTCTCTCTCTCTCTCTCTCTCTCTCTCTCTCTCTATATATATATATATATATATATATATTTGAGAGAGAGAGAGAGAGAGAGAGAGAGAGAGAGAGAGAGAGAGAGAGAGAGAGAGGTACTTGAATTAGGTGTAAAGTTTGCCTAGTTGGTAGTAATGTGTGAAGTTACCTCAGAGAATTTATTTCAGGAGGTCTTCGTCAAATTGGCTAGATTGGCTAGTCTTACTCATTATCTTTCCCTGTTCTGATTTTAAATATGGTTGACTTGTTGTTCGAATGACTGATAGTGACAGGCGGTAAGTGATGAGTCATTAATATTAGGAGTTCACAGATAATGACAACCAAGTCTAAATCCACAGCAAGACAAGGTGAAAAGACAAAATTTTCTGAAACACCTGGTTAAGTAGATCATTTCTGCTTGTTATTGATTTGTGCTGTACTTCTGTCTTGGTAACTTTCATTGATTGCTTAACTTGCTTCTTTCTTAACAGAAAAATGAGGACTGAGTGCAAAGTGTATGTGGGGAACCTTGGCAATGCTGATGCCAAGCATGAGCTGGAATCAGCTTTCTCCAAGTATGGCCCTCTGGTCAATGTGTGGGTAGCCCGCAATCCCCCTGGGTTTGCCTTTGTTGAGTTTGAGGACCCAAGGGATGCTGAGGACTCTGTGCGGGCTCTGGATGGCACGTAAGTGTTACCATCCCTTCTTGGATGTTGTTGTGTTTTGAGAGGGTGAGGTGTAGAGTTTTTTGTTTTGACAATTAGTCATTGTTCTTTAAATAATGAAAGATGTTCAGCACTGTTGAATGCTTAAGTACTTTGAAGTTGATGACATTTTCATGTGAAATATGAAATAAAATTGTGATGGCAAGACACTGGGTGCGAAGTTACAACATATTTTATGTAACTCAAAATGCCATTAGTATTTTGATCTTTTCTTTCATCCCTCTGATCTTTCTAAAATTTCTGATTGGGGCAGAGCAAACTTGGTATTGTTCAGTGCCTCATAAACAATTTCTCCATCTATCAACTTGACATAATCTTCCAGATAACTATCCCTTCTTCTTAATTGAATATCCTTGGTCTGTTCTTTACTTGTCTAAACAGGAAACTTCACATCTCATCACTAGTTAAAACAGGTTCAATGTAGTTAGGTGTTATCTGCCAGTTTTCTCTCCCCCACAGCTGCTAAGTCTGTGCAGGAACCTTATTCATCCATGTATGGAGTACACTTCACATTTATGTGGGGCTCCAGTTATACCACTCTTCTAGATAGGATGGAATCAAAAGCATGTCATCCTAACAACTCTCCTTTGTCTTCAGCCTTTCTCTCATCGCTGCAGTGATGCATCTTTTACTATATTCTATGCTATTTTCACACTAACTGCTCTTCTGATCTTGCTAACTGCATTCCTCCCCTTCTCCTACAGCCTCACTACACTAGACTTTCTACTTTGTCACATCTATTCTGTCCACCTTGCTAATGTAAGAATTAACTAGTATTCTCATTCATCCTTTTTTCTGGCAAATTCTGGAAATCCCTACCTGCTTCTGTGTTTCCTTCTTTTTATGACTTGGAACTTTTTCAAGAGGGAGGTTTCAAGACATCCTCCAATTTTGGATAAACCATTTTTGGCCTCTCTTTGGGGACCGGCAGTGTCAGTGGGCATTTTTGTTGTTGTCCTTGAACAGTGCAACTCTTATATCAGAGAAAAAAAGACAGCAGCCACAATCTTACATCACCAACATTAGCATAACACCATTAACACCACCAACACAAACTCAGCTCACAACAGTCCGCCTCCCTTGTCTGCACACAGTCGACTATGTGGTGTGAGGGTGAAGGTGGAAATGTCAACTGGACGTTCTCGCCGTGACCGCTTCCACTCTCCTCCACGGCGAGGGGGCGCCGGCGCAAGGAGATCAAGGTAAGATTGGTCCCCATTCTTTTCTCCTTGTGGGCAGGAGCTCAGGTCACTTATTTTGAAACATAATGTATTTGTTTTAAAGCTTATTGGTTTTGAGTATTTACCAAAAATGATAAAAAAAAAAACTCATGTGACTACATTTATTCTTCAGTATTCTGATTTCACATTCTGGATCATAGGTTGGCCTTTTATTTAATTTTTTTTCAATTTCCCATAGTCTTGCCAGTTAGTATAGGCAGGAGTATGTGGACACTGATGTCAGAGTTTGGTCATACAGACATGAGGGGGTGTTTGTGGGCCATTGTTCTTAATGGTATCTTTCAGCTTCCTTCAGTGAACTCTGTGGTAGAATCACAGAATCACTGATTGCATCTATTCTTTTTGCTGGATTTTCCTTTTTTTTTATGTATCATTATCATTTTTCTTTTTTTTTCTTTTTTTTTAAAGGGATGGGACAGAACACATCACCAGTGCAAATCACACAACTTGTAGGCTACTTTCTTTAGCATCACACTGTCTGGTCACAACATTATTCACATTGATTCTAGTTCTTACTCAGTTCAGAAAACTAACTGAATTATGGTGTAAGCTTCAATTAATATTTAGCCTGCCATTTTAAGTGATTATATTTCTTATCAATCTCATAATTTAAGTTGTAAACGACAAGAGAAGTGATTTTAAGAGACCATGTTAATTTTGGTGTGTGGCCCATTACAGGAATATCTGGCCCCAATTTCTTCTTGTTCCACCACCTACTCCTACTGTTGCTCCCACACCACCACCACCACCACCACCATCACCACCACCACAAGTACTGCCAACACCATCTCCATCACCACCTCTAGCAGTAGCAGCAGCAGCAGCAGTCTGTCAGCAGCCTTGCGGGTCTCCTCCAACCTTGAGCTGGTCCCGAGTTCGGATCCACTGGCCTTCCAGCCTCCTGCAACCAGCCTGACCAGAAACCAGCAGCTGGTTGTCCCTCAGAGGCACTTTCCAGTCAGCTGGGAATAATTTTTCCCCACTAACTGGGCTGGGCCAGCTGCTGGTTTCTCTTCAGTAGTGGGGGCCAATCTCACCAAATTCTCATACGCCCGACAACGCTAAAACGCAGCGTGGGCCCCCGCCCAGCACTCACCCGCCCCTGAGTACTCCATTTGACCTCCCTCCTCGCCTCTGAACCCCCGGTGCCCAGCCATCACACGGGGCTTTTCCAGCGTTGACCTGCTGTAGGCCAGCCATGCCACTGTCGGTCAAGGGTGTTTGCCCCCACTTTCTCGCGTACGGCGCACACCCACCTGGCTCAACATAACTGCTACTACTACTACCACCTACTACTACCACTACTACTACTACTACTACCACCCTGTCTGTTTGAACATCCTATCCATAGTCACAAACTACAGGTTTGTGAATGCTATTCAAATGTAGGTATTCATCCTGTGAGTAAGGATGGTGGTACCTAGAGGAGTGAGTGTTGACCCCTTGAAGAGTCATTTATAACTTAAAACTTGCCTTGAGCGAATGACTTAAACAGTTGTCATGGTTCAGCCCAGGTGGTCGGTGGGAGAGAAGTAACCACTTTGTGGCCATTAGAGAGAGAGAGAGAGTTCAGCAGTTCACTTTCCGTAGATGCAAGACTGGACATATACTTTACCCTAATCAGTTTTTTACAGCCTCATATAAAGTGGAATTCCATGTTGCTAAAGCAGTGTTGTTCCAATTTCGAGACAGTGATGACATCCAGCGTATAAAGTTTTGTTATGTTTTGGTATATTTTTTTTATTTTTGCTCTTCGGGTCATTTCAGGTCGCGCTCCCCACGGAGGTTTGGGGGCAGCCGAGGACGATCGCGCTCCCGCTCCCCCAGGCGCTCCAGGTCCCGCTCCCCAAGGTAACGGTCTTGACTTTCTTTTACTTAGAATACTCCATACAAAACCCAGGCACCTTCATCCCTTAAAACAAGCAGCAGCAAGGTTACTATTTAGCTTGGTTTCACGTCCTCATACACACACACACACACACACACACACACACACACACACACACACACACACACACACACACACACACACACACACACACACACACACACACACACACAAAACAGCCATTGATAATTATTTTCATTATAGCACCACCAACCTTAACAGGAACAACATATGTCATTGTTGGATGTTGCAGCTTACAAACACACTATGGAATTCTCCCTCCTTAGAATGCTTACTGAAAATGCTCACTTTTTTCAGGCCAGCTCGCCGTGGCTCCCCAAGGTGAGGGTTATTTCTAAATTATAAAACTGATTCTACTCAATTCCTGTAACAAGAGTCTGAGATAGGTGAGTGCTTTCAGATAAGATGGTGTTTTCAGGGATGGAGTATTCACATTTGAAATTCATAATGGAACACATTAGATGCAGCATTTCAAAGTATACATGCTGCTCTTTGGAGTCAAAAGATACCTGTATTTGTTTTTAAATCCTTGGACTAGTATTCATATTCATTGAATATTGAATAATCAGTCTGAAATTATCATTTGTTTGGTTTACTTCAGTTAGAATGAATGGAAAGGGAATTGAACATTGGTTTACTATCATGTTGGAAACTGAACTAATTCATGCAATTCTATACATGATATATTTGATATCCTACAAGTGAAACTGGCACCAGTCAATCAAGTATCATTGTATAACAACACTTATCATCTGCAAGAAGCTAGCTTTTCACTTTGACTTGTCTTGAATACTTTCTTGTAGTGTTTGCTATTTTAAAAGTATTCTTGTTCACATGTTGTGGTCTTTAGAATTACTAAACACTATCCCTGGTGCCTTGTTTTTACTCAGTGGAATATCTAATGCAGATTTTACACATGACAGGTGAGGGACAACAGAGGGAAACTATATATTGAGGTGACTGAGTGGAAGTGTCTGGTTTATAAAGACGTTGATGCTGCTTTGGAGACATTTTTTCTCCTCCTCAAGTGATGGTGTTTATGGAGATAGTCCACCTTCCCTTTCTTAGTGGCACAAGTATACACTCACTTTCTTTTTATGAACAGTATCATAATTTTCCTTTTTAAAAGAAGTGATGGGCAGTATTGTGTTGGAGAAATATTTCATTTTCATGTGTAGGAGACATGGACCTTAGTATTTTGAGAGGTTGCTGCCAAACCTTAATTTTAAGTTTGTTTGGTCTGCTTCTTGCTATTGTGCTGCTTTGATTTGTGTGCTGTTTTCATACCATTGAAAGTGTGATCTTATTAATGAAAATAGTACAGTGGTAACCTACTTTAATGAACCAACACTTATCAGATTTCCTTATAATGAACTGTTTTTATTAATTTGATTGAAGAGCTATGATGAAAATGGAGCAGGAGTGTCAGTCTTTATCATGTCTTTAATGTGGGAAGTTGTGTTGCATTTGGCTGCTGTTTGCCGGTAACTCTTATTCATGAGTTGGTTAAGTAGAGTGAGAAAATGGAAAAAGATATAGCTATAGGTGTTAAATATAGCGTGGTGGCAGTGTACACTTTAACAGCAGCTGTCACACATGTGCTGTCAGGTGCCTAGCCCCATGTTGGTCATTTCAGCACCCAAACACCATGTGGTGTCATCCTTGTCTTTTATAACTTATCACCTTGGTGGTGTTTAAGCAAGTAAAACCTGGAAGAGTGATGAGAGGGATTAGTGACCAAGGTAATCATCCTTATGTCACTAGGAAGCAGACAAAAGCCAGTTTAATGTAGAGAATATTTTCTTTTGATGGTAGCTTTCTTTAGGCAACATATCCATCTTCATGACCAGATTAATAAAAAACAAAATGAGACTATTTATTTATTTTGTACCATGTAATGGATTGTGTTGAGTGGCAAAATTAGTGTTAACTATAAGCCAGGAATAAATTATCTCCAAAGGCACACATTTCAAGACATCATAAAGAATTAAGTCTGGAGCCTACTATATTTGTTAAAGCAGTTCACCACTGTAATTATTTCATCAGTTAATGTATTTTCTTAGAAAATAACTTTGCAAGTTTTATTTTCTTAAGTCTTGTTGCCGTTAATGAATTCTTTCACAAGGTGTAATCTTTTTTATTCAGTAATATTTTGTCTGTATTTGAATTATGGGACTGAACTATTTGCAAAGATTATATTTTGTTTCCTTTCTCATATATTGAGCTAATGCTCAACATTATGGATAACATGTATGCATTGAGTGAAGTGCCGTAGATGCATTGATTGGAGTGCCTTACATGACACCTTTTCATTCAGAGATGCAGGTTTTATTGTCCTCTTGGAATCTTTTGCTGAAACCTTCACTGTCCTTGTCTTATGTGAATTGTTTTGATGGTCTTCTTGCAATGGTAGATGTTTTTTGTAGGATGCAGTTTGTTCTCTAGAATAGTATTTTGGAGAATTTATCTTATTACAATCCAGCAATGTCTGAGGATCACTACTGCCAACACTTCACTGCCATAGGTATGATGACTACCACCGCCGCAGTGAATCACCACAGCCCAAGAGGCGCTCACGCTCGAGGTCATAAGTCCAGGCTGTCTGTTGGACAAAGGCTTGGAGTGGCTGGCCACAGAAGAGGGATGTTCCAGAAAGTGGTATTTGGTGTGGCCAACACAGCGTATATTTTTTTATGGGTGGTGAGTTAAAACTGAATGGTGGTGACTGTCTAGTAAAGTTGTTTGTGGACTAACTCAGCTGATGGTCTCCAGCCAGAGGCCCTGTGTAGTCCTTGGCAGTGCACTGAGGATTGATAAGACACCACACTGCAGAAGCTGGTGGTGACTTGTATCTACTTTGCCTCTTGGATCATTCACTGTCCTCCCCCATAAGTGGTCGTTATGCATTGTCCCTTTTGATATATAAAAAAAACACCTAAGGCTTGATTATTGTAAAAGGTAGTAATAAGGTCAGCTTTCTGCTTTTTATTTTACAGAGGATCATCTCCAATTTGTGGATAAAGCTTTCTACCTGAACATTTTGTCTTTGAACATTTTTCTTCTCTTTAATAGAAGGTTTTGGCACTTGCACTTGATTTTCAGTCATGATGTTCATTTCAAATCATTAGTGTATAAGGAGATAAATGTGTTTCATTACAGCAATCTTGTAGCTTTCATGATCTTTCGGTTGTATTTACTTATAAAAACAGTACTTCTTGATGTTAGATTCATCACTCAAATTGCTAAAGATGCCCAGTGCTTCATGATGCAAGCTTTGTAACGGAACAAATCTCTTCCTAATTGCAAGGTGCACACATCAAGTTTGTGTTGTGAAGTTTTGCAAATTTGGTAAGTTTGTGTGGTGGATTATCTCAGACTTGTCATGCTTACTACATTTGTAAAATTAGAAAACAACTAACTGTTTTAGACCATAGTAGAGAACCAAATGGTATGGTCCATTTCAAACTGTGATGCTTATTATTTTTTATTATTTTTATTTATATATGTATTTTTTTTTATAGTTTGATATTGTCTTTGGTCTGCAGAAGGAATGCAGTGTTTTGCCAGTCACTTTATTGGGTGCAAAGCCCATGAGTGTGTGGCACTTGACAGCCTTCCCCCTGCCATCATACCATGTAGTTCACTTACCAGGAATTTATGTACAATTGTCTGTGGAAGTATAAAATATTCTTATGTAAGCTTTTTTTTTTTTAACTTTTTTCCATGCCAGTAGATTTTCTTTTCTAAGCATTTCAATTATGTTGAAGAAAATAGATTATCCATACCTGATCAAAAGACTTTCATTGCATGTCCTGTTTATTAGTCAAATGCTCATCAAAAGACATTAATTTCTTTAATAAGTTTGACAAAAGGCATTGTGGGAATCATGAAAATTCTTAATACTACAACTTGACATGTAATTAGAGTACGTATACGCATACATCTTTTAGTACATCTAATATCACGACCCACTGACCCTCAATGCAAGGTAGGGGCTTAAGCAGAGTAAGGGAAACATCCTTAGGTCATAAAGTTTGTAACTGCTTGCTTCTGTATTTCAAAACCAGTTCAATACACACTATGACGTAACACTCCCCATTCCTTGTAGAACGGAAATGAAGTTAGGACAGCAAGACAATGGAAAATGTAAGGGCAACATTGAATGGGTAGAAAAAGAAGATACTTTAGACAGAAGAAAGAAATGCCTATGCATAAATGATGGTGGGAGTAGAAGAAAATAATATCTTGGAATTAAGAAATAGGAAGGTCCATTAGTGGGATAAACAAAAATTAAACTGGAGTAGGTGCAAGCAAAATAGGAAGAGTAGAGAATCTATAGTGCTATACAGACAATAGTGAGCTTAGAATTTGGAATTCATGATAAAATTCAATACCAGAATTCACATATATGACAGAAGTGTATGCTTGAGGAGATGAGTGTATAAGATAACTATGTGCAAAAGCAGACTGGAGGAGAGAGAGAGAAAATGCGAACTAAATGTGCAACTATGCATTCTATGAATTGGAGATCTTCCTCACAATTGACTAGCATGTCCTGGAACTGTTGAAACTCATTGTACTTGGCTTTCACTAGATCTGTACAATTCATTGGCAGCAGAGTGTAATGCAATGCAACAAAAACCTGAGCTTTTAAGGTCAAGGGGTAAGTTCATGAATACAATGTTGAGAGTAAAACTTAAGTCAGAATGAATTGTTAGAGTAAATATGAAGGTGTTTATAAGCCGTGAAGAACCTTCTGGTGCTAACGTGAATAAATGTATGAATAAACCTTGAAGAATGGTGACACCATATGACAATGTTAAGGTGCCTAAATACAATAATTCAATCCATCAACCATGAAGAACATCCAAGAGTGAAAGAACAACAGGTCACCAGAGGGAACAGGGACTTGAGGTCCATTTCTTCCAAAATAAAACTGTAGTTCTGGTATGAGATCCTGCACCTACTGTGGTATCCCACCATAACTAAGCTTAACCAACTACATTCAGTACAAGTCTACTTGCCAACAGACCATGAGAAGCAAATTAACATCCCACCCATGACTCCCATCACAAATTAAAAGGCTGTCATGGAAGGCAGAGTAGGATCTGGCCTAATATGTGGCAAGGACATAGATGAATTAGAATATCACTGCAAGATAAAGCCAATACTCACTCATGCAGGGACAGTCCACTTGTGGCTTAAATCTTTATGTCTGAAACAAAAGACTACACAAAATACATTTTTCTTAAATGAGAGAAGAAGCAGGATACACAAATGGACAAGTAAAAAAATGTCTCTTTTGCTGCCACACTTGACATCAAACTCATCAATCAGAGTAGTGAAGTATTAAAAGATATCAAAAAGAGGGAAAGATGCCTTCATAGGATTCAGGAGATCAGCAACAAAGCAAACGGTGCCTCCCACACCCTCAAACAGGCTGTATGGGTTGTCAGGGGTGCGTGCCTGCTTGAATTCCTCAGTGTTGATGAAGTGGTAAAACTGTATGGCTCGGTGCAGGTGTTTTGGGTCTTGGGTCAGTCTGTAGAGGGTTAAGAACACGTACCCAGAGCCAGCCACACCATGACAGATACCTGCATGAAATACAAAAAGATCAGTTACAAAGTAGTTATACTCCTACAGTTACAGTTCATATATATATATATATATATATATATATATATATATATATATATATATATATATATATATATATATATATATATATATATATATATATATATATATATATATATATGTGTGTGTGTGTGTGTGTGTGTGTGTGTGTGTGTGTGTGGTTGAATTCAGTAAACCATATATTACTTTGCCTTACCTGGTCCTTTGGTCAACAAGCCTTTCTCCCAAGTAACTTCTCCACACCTTAAAGCAGAGTCCAAGTACTTCTTGTCTTCAAAAACCATGTAACCCTTGGCCAGCATATACACAAACCCTATACAAAGATTAAGGGAGGGATGAGACACTACTACAGATAATTTTTTTCAGTAATGCCAAAGTTAAATTAAATGACACTGGCTGAAAAGTTACTGATCATATTGCCTCATACTGTAAGATATCACCTTGTGCATCTCTGTGAGTGAAGTCCAAGATCTTTCCATATTTTCATAAAGCATATTAAGTGTTTCATAAAAAAAAAAAAATAAATAAATAAATATTTGTCACAACAACAGTTTTCCAGCCTCAAAATCACAATGCTAGATTTTGTTTTATATTTATAGACTCAAGAAGGTCTGTAATCCTACATTAATAATCTTGTTACCAAAAACGTAGCATCAGTGACTATCCTGAACGCAGTCAGTGTTCAGATTGATCTGAGACCTTTAGGTAAGTCAAGTGGCCATGAGAGAGCCCCATGTTTAAGAAGGTAGATAATTCTGTTCTGGTCTGTTTCATGACCTCCTCACCTGGGGCCCCATGACACCAGTGGACCAACTCATCCCTTCTCCGCCCTCTGCTCACCCCAACCTCATCCATGGATGCTGGAAAGTTGCCATTAGGTTGCTGCAAGGCTACAAGAGCATCCAGAGCCTTCTTAATCAACAGTTTGAACTCTGGACGTCTGGAAAGCCATTCTGGAAAACTGTACCAAGCTTAATTGAAATGAGGATCTTAACACCTGGAAAGCAATGTTGACAAGATAGATGTTGTGTCAAATTTAATGATAAGAAAGTTCTTCATAATGCCTAAGGGGATTAATTTACAACAATAAAACTTATATGGACATCTTTGACATTAATGTCAAACATGCTGATTAATGGTCAAATAATCTGTCATTGTATCAAAAGTATTCAAGAAGTATGAAAACTACTCAAAAATGCAAATTCTGATGTAGAGGACAGGTGCTTCCATCATACACAAAAAAATCTTGGAGGAGCAAGCAGTGACTCACCACAGCAGCATGGTCAGAATGCCCGACACCCCATGTGCAGCCCCCAAATACTCAGTTTCATAGTACTGGTACATGAGGGGCACACAACTATTGTGAGCCTTTGAATACTTCTGGCCAGACTCAACCATGCAGTCCAAGATGGCAAACAGATGCTCATCCTCAAGAATCTGGTAAATTTTCAAAGATGGAGAACATAGTCCAGCTGACATTCTTGATATACAAGACATCCAAGTGTATCATTTCAAGGTCCAGAAAGCAACATGATGTATTATGAAAATATAAAAATCAAGTATAGTGATAAAAACAGTATTATGTACAGTGGGACAAATATACGTACACACACTACAATGCCTTCCCTGACATTTGCCACCATAAGGGCATAATTACCTTTCCACCCAACTTAGCTCTGAGCCAGAGAACACCTGCAAGGTAGCCTGCCCGGCCCACCAGGAACTCATCACCACCACATGAGAGCCAGTCGACAGGTATCAGTATTGGGGCCAGGGCAGTGAACTTGTCCAGATAGGCTTTGCTCTCCTCCATGTTGCCTGCACAAAAGGAAAGGTGCTGCAGAGGAGCCTCAGTGGGTTCTGAACATTAGTATCTATTTTACCACTGCTAAATATGCAGATACCTTCATTAAAACAAAGAAAAAAATAATTATACATCAACAAAAATTTGAAAAAGTTATGCAAGCTACTGGAAGGTATAAACACAAAAAAGGCAGAAATTAACTTGAATCCTGATTGAAATTACTACATCTTGATGGCACAGAACACAATTTCATTTAGTCCTTAAGTCACTAGCATTTTAATGAAATGTTCAATATCATAGTGTAGGTATCTTGGAGAGAGAGAGGAAAAACAAATATTAGCTTTGTTTGGTTCTTTAAAATGCCATAATTAGATTTTAACAACATATCATTGTAAATTTTTGTTTTGTTTTGTAACTAATATGCCAAGTTTCCTACAAATATTTTAGAATAAAAAGTACCATAAATGACATCTTGAAGGAATAGTAATACCTTTACTTTACATGGCTTGTGTTTCAGTCTACGTCTCTTTTTTTGTGATGCATTATTTTGTAGGGAAAACAAAGATAATGGAACATCCACAAGAGAATAAAGTGAGATAGCATGCATTTTGGTACAAAGCTGTATAGTAAATGCTTAATGAAATCATGAAGCTTAAACTTCAACACTTTCACATTAACTCAAGAACTCACCAAGCTCTTTACTGACAACAGCACTGACAGCATATGTGCCCGCATTTCCTAGAATGAAGGCAGCTACCTCAAGCCTGTGGTTGCTGAGGTGGTGATTGATTACTGGAAGGAGGTCCCTGGCCAGCTCCAGCAGGCGATCCCTCTCTGGGGCCAGCTGGGTCACACCTGCCAATCGCTCATAGGTGTAGACAGCGCCTGTCAGCCCAACATACAGTCCTCCATCACAGTTCTGCAGATTGGCACATAACCCAAAGTAATAGCTGCATCATGTTCATCCCATCAACTCAGTCCAGCTTCTTTGATCTCCCTATTACCAAATGTATTATAGGAATCTATTAGCATATAATACAAAGGACACAAAATACTTTTAATGTAAAAGTGGATAGATTTTTAAGAGTTTTTAAGTTTCTTCTAAAAAAAAAAAAAATGAAATTGATTAAATCTGGCTGGAACACACCTGCAAAGAAAATGAATAAATAAATAAAATAAAATACATAAATTGTCATGAAAGTTCATGACATGACTGGTTAATCCTTCTGGGCGATGTATGATACTACCCTCCTCCTCTTCCTAACGTCCCAAGCGGGCACTGAATACTGCAGCAGCATTCCACCCCACCTAGCAGCATCAGCATCCAGCAAGCAATACTGATCATCTGGACCACTGTCACTAATCTGAGAACACCACGAATCTTACACTAAATTTGCCTATGAACCTCACACTTCCTTAGTGAATAAATGGAGGTCCTAACCCATCAGAAAACACCCGAAGACAGCAGCAGCACTCACCCTTGCCTTTTTGTCCCATTTGGTGCTGATGTCCTTCACGTAGTCCAGCACACGCCTCGTCAGCAGCTCGGGGTTCTTCACAGTGACATCCCCACCAGTGTAGTCCGGCAGCTGGTTAATGAAGTGCCTCCGCGTGGCGTCCATGCTGCAGCGTGCTGTGTGGAGTAAAATCAATGGTAACACGGGAGAAGGGTGAGTGCTGGGGGAAGGTTTGGTGGTCGGGCGTGGGGGAAGTGACGTCACGAGGGTAAACACCAACACCTTCATGTGTGCACCTTTATTTGCAAAGGACGCCAACCGGGTTTTGCCAGGTGCACTTAAACCAACGCATCGATTTAAATGAAAGTTTGCAGAATGATAGCCAATATATATATATATATATATATATATATATATATATATATATATATATATATATATATATATATATATATATATATATATATATATATATATATATATATATATATATATATATATATATATATATATTTTTTTTTTCTTCTTTATTTATTTATATATTTATTGATGCGTAAGAAGTTTGAGTTGTGTGTGATTCGTGGAAAGTAAATGTACATATTTGTTTATTTATTCATGAATAAAAGAAAATACAACAAAATACTTTAAAATTAATAAAAATAACATCAATATCATAAAAGAAGTAAACAATCAAAGAAAAAATCAACCGTTACAAATTCCTAAGGTAACAGCAATCTTCATTACTTAAATTAATACACCATTATATCATTAAATATTGTTTAAAAATGACTCATTATATAATATAAACGTTTACACTGGAATGCACCAAGGGAGCATTATTACGCAGCATTGTGCAGATAACTACAACAACAGAAATATCAATACAGTTTGACACTCACAAAATAAAAACATTACATTTTTCATATACATTTCCCACCATATTCAGCCCGTGAATCACAACAGCAAATCAAATCAATTGTAGTAAAATCGTGCAGTTTAGAATGCGCCGCTCCCTAAAATGGCTGATTCGGTGAGTGTATGTTTCCGTTTGTTTTTATGGCTATTGTGCGTGATGTAGAGCGTGTGGTGAGGCGTGGGCTGCATTGCTGGTAAATACACGAAGGCACCTGCCCCCTGGATGAACGAGGACGAGGGGAAGAGGGTGAGGAAGGAGACGAGGACGAGGTGACGTGAGGGAAGGAGGGGCGAGGAGAGCACTGGTCTCTGTCCTCAGTTTGTGCCTCCATTGCTGACGCTAATTTCTCCTCGCCGGACACGAGAGCGAGGAGGATAACTTAGCGCAGTGCCTTGACCCACAGTGGTATTTCTCGAGGATAACCACCAGGGATTGGGCAGTGAGATGCGGTGGGATGCTGGGCTTGTGTGTGATGCGGACCTTCGCTTGCTGCTTGCTTGTTTGCTTATTATTATTATTATTATTATTTTACTCCTTCAGATCTCGGCGACTTGTTCCTGCCATGGACATTCTTCCTTCCTGATGCCATGACTTGTTTCACACCTAGACATTTTCCAGTGTGGTGTTTCCTCGTGGTTAATCCTTCCCCTTCTCCCTCACCCAGCCCTGGATATTTTTACTTCCGTGGATTGTTCCCCTCCAGAAGATTTTATTGTACACTGATTCACCTGCCGACATTTTCATTTCCTTGACGTTAATTTCCCCGGATTTTCTCCCATAGATGTTAAATGTCCTTCCCCACCAAGCCTTAACATCCCCCCTGCAAAATTCTCCCCGTAACTTTTCCTCCTGGAGCGTTTCCTATTTAAGCCTCCCCCTGTAAAGTTTCTGTTCTTAGTTCTTTGGTCACTGACACGTTTGCTTGACTCGCCCATTATTGAAGTTTCAGGTTGAATGTTAATCTTGTGGAATTGAGACAAATGCTGTTCCTTGGAGCTTTTATATCTCGTGGCATGGGCATGTCAATCATGATTTGCTTTCTTCATTCTGAATTTCACATTTAGCACAACAGTGAAGGCTAACCAGAATTCTCTTAGATCTGAGTGATTTTGACTTGATTATGTGCATTGCTTGTTAGAAACTGAATATGTTATCTTCTACACTTCTCTCCATTGTGGCTAGTGTTCTCATTAATCCTGAGACCTTTGAGCTGATAAGAAATGGTCAGGATTCATTAGTAACTTTTCCTCAGCAGATTTTATAACTTTAAGATTGTGGTAAGACACCTGTCACTGGAAACAAATGTATTGTTACTTAACTGTTGACCATAATTTTATCTTAATAGCTTTTTCAAAAGCTTCAGATATTGCCACCCTACCAATACGCATCAGCTTTTATAATTTAGCCCCATATAAGTTTTTCTGTGTATCAAGAGATGAGAGGTAGCTGATTCAGATGCAAGGGAGGTGAAGATACTCGCTGTAGTATGACTTGTGTCCCATGTGCTTTGTGTCTTGATTGCTGCACTTATGCTGATGGAACAGTAATTCTCTTCATACATTGAAGTTTTTACATCTTCATCTATTTGAATCCATTATTTATCATAATTTTGTCTATTGGTCATTTGTTGGCACAACATAATTATGGTGCATATTCCTTTTGGTAAAAATGCAGAACACTGCCTTCATTCTTTTCATCCATATCTCCCTCCCTATTCCCAACAAGCTTGGGGACCTGGTGGGAAAGTGAGCTTTGTGGATGGGGGAGGGCAAAATAGATGAGATATGGGCACTTAAAAAAATCCAGGGACAGAACCTGTCACTTTTGAGGGAAATTTCAATATATTTGCAGTTTCCATCAATATCCCCAATCTTTTTTTTCTCCCCCAACAAGCCTGGGGGACCTAAAGGGAATTGGGTTTTGGGGAGAAGACACGAAAAGTGAGGTTTCATGGTGGGGGAAGTCAAATTAGGCCAGGTTTGGACATTCATGAAAAAGTCTAAGGATAAGATGCCATGTTTTAACAAGTGGGAAAGTTTATAGCCTAACTTATCTTTATTTTACCTAACCTGACCTGGGGGATAAAGCCCCCATGGAACTCCTATTGGAACACTAACCTAACCTAGCATTACTTAACCTAACATTACCTAACTTAACCAGGGGACCTTCACCTGCCCCCACTCCCCTTTGGACCCATCCTTAAGGACACTAACCTAACCTAGCATTACCTAACATAACATTACATAGCATTGCCTAACCTAACTGGGGGGCTTTGCTCACCCAGGACCCTCCCTGTATGATACTAACCTAACCTGGGGGGGGCTTTGGCATCCCACCCCCCCCCTGGGCCCTTCACCTTAAGGACACTAACTTGATCTAACATTACTAACCTAACCAGGGGAGGGGGCTTTGCCCCCTGGACCCCCACCCCCCCCTTTAAGAATACTAACCTAACTAACCAGTGTATACTGTGGCAGTTGCATGCTATTCCTCAAGGCTTGGCATCTGAAATCATCATATATTAATAAATAAGATCACTAACGCTTGCCAAGAGAAAATAAATAGTGCCAAACTTCAAGGCTGTGAAGATTAAAGTGGCCATTTTCAAAGGCATAACAACAAACGTAGATCACAATCTTCCAAAGTTTCCATGATGATGGCTGGAGTCAAACTGTCATGGTGCTGTGATGCCCTCCCTCACTGGGCAGTGTGTAGTAATACCCTCGTAGTGTCCTTTATATATCTCGCAAATAAAATGTACCTCATAATAAAATGTTCATAATAAAATGCTTATCATTCATTAGTTTTGATACAATGAACAAGCTGAGCTTATATATGGTCAAAAAAACTTTATATATTTCATCCACATATTAACTACTGAGGCGCATAGGAAGTGTTCCAGGGTTCAGTGTGTGAACACAATTTGTGGCTCTGGGAGGCACTTCTGATTTCAACATGGATTTGTGAGTTAATTATAGGAGGGGGGCTGTCTAAAACTTTTACAGACATACACTACAGTGAGTATACTAGCTTTGTTTAAAAGTCTTTTACAGATTGTTAAAAAGGTGGTGTTCGGCATATTTATGTTTCATTCTTCCAAGTGTCATGGTAGTGTTCTTCACTTGTCTTGACTTTTGGATTTTTAATATTCTTCTTTTCTTCTTAGTAGTAGTAGTAGTAGTAGTAGTAGTAGTAGTAGCAGTAGTAGCAGTTGTTATTGTTGCAGCAGCAGCAGCAGCAGCAGCAGTAGTAGTAGTAGTAGTAGTAGTAGTAGTAGTAGTAGTATCATTATTATTATCATTATTATTATTATTTTATTTTATTTATTTATTATTTTTTTTTTCATGTTCATGGCCTGTAGTGCTGGTAGGAAATACTGCTAATGTTTTTTTCTGTTTGGTGGCTTAGTTGGTAATCTTTTACTCAGTCAAGTCTTAGTTTGTTGGCCCTCACTCATCATGGTGGTACAGACAGGATTTTTATTGGAGTTGCTCATGCCACCCTGCCCCCTCTTGCTCCCTGATGCAGTCACCATTGAAGATAGGGTTGATAGGAAGCATTTGGGTGTTCTGTGGCCTCTCAACAATAGGCTGAAAAATGGTCCGCTTCTGGCAGGACATCAACTCAGGTCACCAAAATCGCTTCGCTTGAGTGCTGACCACTTGGCCACCTCCTTGTCTTTCTGAGTTAAAGAGCGGAAGTCAAATTCAGTATTATATCTATTTGTTTTGCCAAGTATGGGATGTGTTCAAAATCCTTAATCTCTCTCTCTCTCTCTCTCTCTCTCTCTCTCTCTCTCTCTCTCTCTCTCTCTCTCTCTCTCTCTCTCTCTCTCTCTCTCTCTCTCTCTCTCTCTCTCTCTCTCTCTCTCTCATATATATATATATATATATATATATATATATATATATATATATATATATATATATATATATATATATATATATATATATATTATCATTCAGTTTATTACTATCTGTATCTTTCCAATTATAAGTGCATGTGTTATTGCTCAAATGGGTATTGTCATATATATATATATATATATATATATATATATATATATATATATATATATAATATATGCTGATGGTATGCTTACTTGTACTATTGATGGAAGGGAACTATGGTAAAGAACCATGTGCAGTGCTTAATCTCTCCTCAGACATTTGCATATAACAACACTGAAAGAAAAAAAGCCTTATTATTACATGATAAAGTCATTTACATGTTGTCCATTATGCCATTTTATGTATCACATTTTGTGTAGGAACAGCATGCACATGTACACAAAACTTACTGCTGTAGACACACAAAAAGTCAGAGCTGTTTGGTGAGGAAGGTAGGTGGTGTGGTGCATTGCTGTGTGAGGAATGGAGGGACATATTTCATGGATGGCAGAAGCCACAAGGCATTATTACTTAGTATAAATGTGTCACTGTATTTAAAAGTAACTTTAATAGTCTGCATTGTGTCAGAATTGTCCTATAACAAACTTGTCATTTCTGTTGCAATTGAATTTTTTTAATTGGTAATGATTTTAAGTTTGTCGGTTTCATAGCTTTAAGGCTTTTGTGGTGAGTGTACTTGATCACACTAATGAGTGACTATGTCTCAAAGAACTTACACCCCTTAACCATAAAGGTACAAATTTTGCTCCATTGAGTGTGTGTGTGTGTGTGTGTGTGTGTGTGTGTGTGTGTGTGTGTGTGTGTGTGCATTGTTCTGAATGGTTTGTGTAAAGTAGTTTAGCTGAATAGAAGGGTCAGTGTGGCTCACCCTTGCCACTGTTCACTGTGCAGGAGGAGAGAGATGATGACAGTCAGGGAGGCAACAGCGATGATGAGATAGCCGAGCTACGCATCCAGGCACTGCTGAGCAAGCGCGTCAATGAGGCCGAGGTCTCTCCAGCACATGATCCACCACAAGAAAAGCACCTCAGTGTCAACAAGCCACTGCCCATTGGTCGGCCGCAGTCCTTCCGGCCAGCACAGGTAGGGGCTGTGGAGTGATGGAATGACTGGTGGAGGAAAGGAGGAACTTGTGTGAATGGATCTAAAGGGAAGGAAGATAGGCATGAAAGCAGAGGGTAAGGTGTATAAATGGATCTAAAGGGAAGGAGGATAGCCATGCAAGCAGAGGGTAAGGTAGGATGCAGGGTTGGTAGTGATGCAAGAAGAGGGTAAGGTAGGATAGAAAGGAGGAAGTATTGCTGTTCTTCTTGCCTCATGATATACTTGCTTTATTTCTTAGTTGTTCATTTATTTGTTTATTGATTTGTCCATGTGAGTTGAAGATAGATCTGGGGCACAATTTTCTCATAGTGCCTCACTATTTATTGAAGTCATTAGTGCATGTGTAAAACCTTAATGCAGCATAATGTTTGATTTACCAGTGCATTTATGTTCAGTCTGTGGCAGCCCAGGGCCTCTTGCCCCAGGCCATGCTGTCCTCTGTTTCTGACACTCAAATGTTACAAAGTTTGGTGTAATGGACAACATGGCAATTTTTCTTGAACCACTTGCCACATCAATGTACATACCCAGATCTTGTGGTGCAGGATGCCAAGCATTTATATACTGACTACCCTATCTGATTATTGCACATTTGATAAGCTTGTATGTAGCAGTGTAATAAAAAAAAACTAGCAAAGAAAATGTTCCTGTATAGCAGCATGAAGTGTGTGTGTGTGTGTGTGTGTGTGTGTGTGTGTTAAGATTTTTATATTATTTGAAATTTAAGGAAGTGTGTGTAGATTTTCATAAATAAGCAGGTTGTTTTGTTGCTTTATAGAAATGGATGTAAATTGGTGAACTGTGCTTGTGTCTTTATTATGGTAGATGTAGGAATTAGATGAGTTTTGGATAAGCTTTAGCAAACTGAGTAATTCTTTTTGAAGTGTGTTTCTTTGAATGCACTGTTTTGATTTTCAGAACTATGAGAAGAGTCACCCCATGGGCAACAATATAACCACCATCCCTGTGCTTGGTGCTCCTAACTACAACAGAAATTTCCAGCCTCACTTTAATAGACAGAACCAAGGACATAACTTCCAGGGTGGTGGAGGAAATTATTACAGTGGTGGGCCGGGCAGGAACAGGCAGCAGTGGAACCAGGGGCAGGGCAGAGGAGGTAGGGGTGGGAAACTAAACTATGGTGCCAGGGGTCCCCAGCCCATGCAGTCAAAGTCTTCAGTGACGCAGCTAGTCTTGCCGCAGGACAAGTACTCAGTGAAAGCATCCCCTGAGCCCAACAAAACCAAGGAAAAGATGAGTGCTCGGTGGCGGAGAATACAGGGCTCAGACAGTGAGAGTGAGAGTGAGGACAGCGAGTCAGACAGTAGTGATAGCAGCAGTGACAGTTCAGGAAGCAGCAGTGGCAGCAGCTCTGGGAGCTCCAGTGGATCAGACTCTGAGAGTGAGACCAGCTCAGTTGACAAGCACAAGAATGTCAAGGACACGAAGAAAGAAGCAGCAAGTGAGAGGAAGCCTGCTCCACCCTCTGGGGCCAATGCACGGCAGAGGCAGTTGTCCAGGAGCTCTCAGGGCAAGTCCCCTCCACCAAGCCAAGATCTTAGGTCTTCACCCCTCAAGCCTCCATCCTCAGGCAGGAGAGGCTCTGTCAGCCCACCCAAAAAGTACCCCTTTACAGGGCAGATGTCCCCTCGATCTTCCCTCAAACGAAGACCCTCAGCCAGCCCACCTGACCACAGGGCTCCCTGGGCCCCGCCTGGAACCAAGGGTCGGAGTCCTTTCCGTCACCAGGGATCCCGCAGTCCCCCACCTAACAGAGGTTCCCTGAAGAGTCCAGGTCGCCCTAGTTCAAGAAGTCCCCCTCCAAGAAGGTCAAGGAGTCCCCTTCCATGGGGCAAGTCCAGAGGTCCTCCACGAGGCTCTAGAAGCCCTCTACCAAGACTCAGATCCAGAAGTCCTTACCCAAGAAGAGGTTCTAGGAGTCCAATCCCAAGGAGGAGTTCGAGAAGTCCGCTCCCCAGAAGACTTTCCCGCAGTCCACCACCAAGATGCTCCCGCAGCCCGTACGCAAGGAGGGGCAGCCGCAGTCCATACATGAGGCGGGGCTCCCGCAGCCCCTTGCACAAGAGAGGCTCACACAGCCCCCTTCCCAGAAGGAGCTCCAGAAGCCCTCTTCCCCTGAGGCGAGGGTCCCGTAGTCCCCTGCCTCGGAGAGGTTCGAGGAGTCCTCATCCCAGGAGATTCTCATCCAGGAGTCCACCACCAAGGAGGGGCTCACGCAGTCCTCTGCCAAGACGGAGCACAAGCAGGAGTCCAGGACCCAGAAGGAGTCCCCACAGCCCGGGTGGGAGGCTTCCTCTGAGGAGCAGCTCACGCAGACTGTCCAGAAGTCCCCTCAGAGGGAGACTGAAGAGTCCTTTCAGAGGTAGAAGCAGGAGTCCCCTTCCCAGAGCAAGAAGTCGCAGCCTTGGCTCTCGAAAGTCCAGAAGTCCAGGGATGCGGAGGAGTCCCTTAGCCAGGAGGGGCTCCAGGAGTCCTCTCCTTCGCAGGATGTCACGCAGCCCACCCTATCACAGGTCTTCAAGGAGTCCGTTGCCTCCCCGCAGAGGTTCTCGGAGTCCTGGACTGCGCAGGGGATCAAGGAGCCCATTGCCACGTAGGATATCCAGGAGTCCACTTGGGAGGAGGCACTCCAGAAGTCCCCTCAGGAAGCACTCCAGAACACCTCCTAGAAACCTCTCCCGCAGTCCCTTGCCTCGCCGGGAACCTCTGTCCCATAAGCTCTCCAAGTCTCCTCCACACTCCACCAAGAGCCCACACCTCCACAGCCCATCCCGCAGGATGTCCCGCAGTCCTCTCCGCAGGCTGTCTAGGAGCCCCCTCAGGCAGTACTCCCACAGTCCTCACACCCGCAGGTTCTCCAGTAGGAGTCCTCTACCCCGGAGACTGTCCCGGAGCCCCAGGCCCCTAAGGACCCACCGGGGCTCTCCATTACCAAGATTTTCCCGCAGCCCACCCCACCACCCCCTCTCCAGAAGTCCTGGCCCACGTCGTCTTTCCAGGAGTCCTCCACCACCCAGGAGGATGTCCAAGAGTCCTCCAGGTCACATGCTGCCTAGGAGTCCAGTCCTTCGCCACCACTCCAAGAGTCCCATTGGTATGGGACGCCAGAGGAACCTTTCCCCACACCACAACAGGAGTCCTTCCCCGAGGCGGCTCCTCAGAAGTCCTCCAGGCACACACAGGTCCCTCAGCCCTGACCGCAGGATGCCCAGGTTCTCCAGGAGTCCAGGTCTTGAAAGAAACAGCACACTGGGACCTGCCTTCAGAAATTCCAAAAGTCCTGGGCCAGGAAGAGGACCCCCAATGTCCATGCGGCCCCACAGCCCTGTGCCCCGTTCCCCCAGTCCCGGCATGAGGAGAGAGTGGAACCAAAGGGGCAGGAGGTCCAGGTCACCCCCCGGGACCTTTAGGAGATCCCTTAGTCCTTATGGGCGACCTGCCAGGAGCCTGTCCCCCAGGTCCCGGCTGGAGGGCATGCCACCACCCCTCATGGAACGGTCCCCGAGAGGCACCTTCCACCGCCCTGGTTATGGCCGTCCTGGGGCAGAGGGCGGCATGCAGGGTGACAGGTTTTCACCTCCAAGCCTCATGCTGCAGCCTGGACGATCTCATGAGTATCCCAATGACTTTGGCCATTTTCCTACCCACCGTCCACCCCCACAGGGCCCCATGAATGGTGGTCAACACTACCAGGACTACAACAAGGCTGGACCACCGGGTGGCCCTCCCTGGTCTGGTGCAGGAAGGAGGGATGGCAGGGAACACTTTTCTCCAGAAAGACTGTTGCCAGAAGCTGCCTGGCAGAGTCATTTCCATCAGAGGGACAGACCCGAGCCTCATGTGTACCCACACCCAGACCATCACTTTGGCAGGGATCAGCCCTTCACTTCTGCAGGAAGGGGTCGCCAGGGACCAGGAGGCATGTTGCCTCATGGAAGGGGTGGGCTGGGAGCCATGCATGGACCAAGGCGAGGATCTCCAGGTCCACCAAGACGAGGGAGAAGTCCACAACCTTTAATGGAGCCATCAGAAAGATTTGGTTGGGACCGTCCTGCACCTGGCCCTGCTCCCCACCAGATGTCACCACCACGGCCTCTCATGCGTCCACGCTCACGCTCTGGGTCTCCATTCTCTGGCCGCCAGCAGGCCTTCCCTCCCTCTGTGGGACGGGGAGGCCAAATGTCTCCACGAGGCAGAGCTAATGCTATGATGGGTGGCCGGCGCGGCCCCAGGACACCTCCAATGCCTGGGCGGAAGATGTCACCCCACCCAGGTCCCAGGGAAGGACTCCGGTCACCTCGAGGACCTCCCTCATATCAGGACACCAACAAGCTGTCAGGGATGCCAAGCAGACCAAACCCTCTTCTTGCACTTCCCCACGAAAGACCACCACAGTCCCGCGGAGGTCCTGGCCAACCACAGCAGGGACCCAATCCCATGGCAGGAGTTCGAACCCAGGACCCCTCACTCCACAAGCAGCGTCCTCAGGCCCCAAGAGGGCGTTCACCTCTCCTTGGGAAAAGGGAAGGAAAGCAGACAGAAGAGGCTAGGGATAGAGTCCGAGAGGACACCACTGGTCCTTCCCAACATGACAAGAGAGACAACCGTAGGCATGAGTCACCAAGGAGGATGGAGAGTAAGCAGAGGTCACCAGGTCGAGACAAGGCTCCCACAAGGCCCCATGGAGCTAAGAATGGTGACAGTTCTTCATCCAGAGGACGAAGCAGCAGGGGAGGCAGGAGCCCAATCAACAGGAGTCGACGACATGCGGGTACAAAGTCAGAGGCCTCCTCTAGCCGGCACCAGTCTAGGAGTCCTGGAGCCAAGGACCGGCCATCCTCATCTTCCTCATGGGAAAAGAAAGAGTCTGGCAGAAATTCCCGTGCAGATAAGATAACCAAACCTGAGGGGAAGGTGAGTCAGGTTCGGAGGCAGTCTCAGTCTCCACAAAGACAGGGACGCAATGGTAGCCCCTGGCTTGACCCTGTTACACCAGAGAAGCAAGACCAGAATGCAGGGGATCGACCTGGCTCAGATTCTGTTGGGCAGGAGAGTGAGGACCGAGGAAAACAAGAGACAAAGAAGGATGTGGTTCCTGAACTAACCTCAGGGAGAGACAGGATGGAAGTGAAAGAAGAAAAATTGGACAAATCTCCACCTGAAGACCAACCAAAGCAGCAGCAACAGAAGCAACATGAACAAAAGCAGGAGAAACAGAAGCACCATCCACAGCAGCAGCACCAAATAGTTAAACAGGAGGGTAGAGCTGTAGAAGAAGAGAAGAAGAATGATGCTCAACGTAAGAAAATGGAAAACAGTAAGCCATCTCAGCTTTCCCAAGAATCACAGAGGTCTTCTCAGAAATCCTCAGCTGTTCCCTCCAAGGAAATGGAGGAAGACAAAAAAATTAAGAAGGAAGAGAAGCCAAGAGAAGATCTGGATGAAAGACGTAAAAAGAAGAAAAAGAAGAAGAATAGGGAGGATGATGATGAAAAAGATTCAGTCAAAAGTAAGTCATCCAAAAAGAAGAAAAAGGAAAAGAAAAAGAAAAAAGAGAGTAAGAAGAAGAAGAAGAAGCATAAGAAAGCAGATTCTGACAGTGAGGAAGAAGAGAAGCAATCAACACATACCAAGACATCAAAGGAAGGTAAGAAACTCATCATGTTGATACACATCAACATGGCTCTGTATTGCCTCTGTGTGTGGTCCTTAACTAAATCCCCTAAGATCTTCAATTCCAATTCTGCTTGTAAATATAATGTATCAGGATGGTAATATATTTTTTAGCCATGAGAGATAGTAATAGACAAGATCAGTTATATACTTTCACCAAACTCTTCATTGCCCATACCACTTCCTCCACCTGTAGGGAAGAAAAACAGCATTGACACTACTGACCTGAGGCACATGCTGAAGCGCAAAGCAGTCACTGACACGTCGTTGGAGAGGAGAAGCGCTGGGAAGGCCAGCAGCAGCAGCGGTGGGGACAGAGACAACAAGCGCCGTAGGAAGGAGCGAGACGAGCCCCCGAGGCAGGTCATGACAGGCAAGGGCAGACAAGCAGACAACAAAAGGAAAAAGCAGCATGGTAAGTTTTGCCTCAAGTTTGTTATGTGTTGTTTATCAGGTACAATGTTTGTATATGATGGATGATGATGCAGCAATTCATGGAAGATGGTGAATGGTATGTGAAGTGAAATGTATGTTGTGTTACAGAAGGGAAGCCTCTTCTGGTGACTGTTGGCTCTGGTGAGGACAGACAGGTCACCTCAGGCAAGAACTCAGAGCCACGCAGTGAGTATATTTCTTCCCTCATCTTGTCTACATTCAGATAAAGAGGCTATATTTATCCTCCATAGATAAAGAACTACTGTATATCCATTTTTTGATACGTGGATAAACCAGATTTGTATAGAAGTTTAAGAGTTGCAATATAAATGTCTAAGAAGTGATGGCATTTTGTTTTGCAGCCTCTGAGGGGAAGGGCTCCCAGCGCTTGTCTGTCCACCTTCGTCTTGGCCCAGCCAAAAGCTCCTGGGACGACAAGAAGTCTGGCAGTGGGCGAGGCAGTGGTGGTGGTGGTGGTGGTGGTAGTGGAGGTGCTGGTGGCGGCAGCAGTGGCACAAGCAGAAACAGGCGGCGAGACAAATCCAAGGGACGACATGGTGGCGGTGGTGGAGGTGGAGGCAACAGCAGCAACAGAGTCAAGCTGAGGCGATGATGAAGGGGTGACTTTTCTGTCAACTTGGGATGCAGGTAACGTCTCCTTGGTCTACTCCTCCTCCTCCTCCTCCTCCTGCCCCAGTGACTCAGGTTGAGGGGATGAGCTGCAGTGTGGCTGGCTGGGTGGGTTACTGGTGGTGTGGGGCTTGTGGAGATGAAGGAGGGAGGTGTGGAGTTGTGCTGGTAGTGAGGCTAGGCTGGGGAATAGTGGTGTCCTGTAAATACCATAAGGACTAGCAGTTTCAGTGAAGTCTTTCAAATATATCTTATATTTCCCTGCATTGACTTAAGGACAGTGACTTGACATTTTTATTTTGCCACCAAGTTGTCACTGTAAATATTGGATTCACTTAGAATCATATTGACTTTCATCAAATGACTTAGTCTTGCAACTGTCTGTGATATATAACTGTGAATATTAGGGTAGTCACATTTGGAAGAGTATATGTTGATGTAGGCAGTACTTTACACCTAAAACTCGGGTGTATTTTTATCTCAGGGACCTAGATGTTGAATTTTAATAGTTTTATATAATGCCTGGGGAGTGGTATCTGGCCATGTGTGTGTCTGTACATAGTAGTTCTGTGTGCCAGGAATTTACATTCATTTTCAGCAGATTTTCAGGTTCCTTCAAGCTTGGAAAGCAATTTTTTGCATTCTTGAAGTATTTATTCAGTGAGAATGTTTACCTAATCCTGGCATTACATATAAACACAAAAAAAAATCGTAAAAGGTGAATAATGAATTGAAAGTTTGAATTTGAAATTTTTTGAAAATTGAAATCCAAAGTAGTGGTGTGGAAAATCCTGGATATTTTATCCTCTGAATATCGAGTGTAAAGAAGAAAAGAAGTTTGTGTGGTGTTAGTGTGTGTCTTCTGTCTTCAGTCTCAATAGTTTACTTCAAGGAGGTGGTACTTTCCCCATTTTGAATAATTGTACAGTATATAAGATTATACAAAAAGCTTCAATAATTTTATACTGGATACATAAAGGAATAGTGATGTGTGAAAATTGTGCGAGTCTCAATAGATGAGATATTTACCCATGTGATCATATCTCAAGGTGCACCACCACTGCATTTCCAAGAATGAGTCAAGAAAGTGAAGTAAAGGAAGCAAGTGTTGGCACTTTGGATCAGTGCTCAAGTGAAGGGAGTGATGTGGCATCATCTCAAGAAGACTACATTGTTGTCATAATGTGTAGTCTCTCTCTCTCTCTCTCTCTCTCTCTCTCTCTCTCTCTCTCTCTCTCTCTCTCTCTCTCTCTCTCTCTCTCTCTCTCTCTCTCTCTCTCTCTCTCTCTCTCTCTCTCTCTCTCTCTCTCTCATGCTTGCAGGTCACAGAATTACATGAACTTCTTTACAGTGTCTGTGAATCTATAATTATGTTAACCATGTTAAGTCAACAGAAATAGAGAACCATCTTTGTTTTATTGTTTGAAAGATAAATAGATAGCCATCTTTGTTTTATTGTTTGAAAGATGGATACTGTATTTTATAGTTTTATTGTAGTTTTCATTATAGTGTGGGATCTGTAATAATAAAACATTACCTGTAAAGTTCAACATGAAACCAAAGAGTTATAATGATTATGATTATTATTATTATTTGTTTTGTTGTTGTTGTTATTATTATTATTATTATTATTATTATTATTATTATTATTATTATTATTATTATTATTATTATTATTATTAATTTATTGTACTTTTTTCCCTTTATTATTACAAGATATTCCCTTATATCCTCACATGTGTGATGTGACGTGGGTTTAGGTTGTGCACACCAATGGTGGATTTATGGTGCAGGGGTCCTGGGCTGGAGGGAATGAAGTTGCGATTCTTGCCTGTGATAATTCTTGGTTGTGATCTACTCAGCTCCCTAAGTCCATTGCTGGTGCTTGTGGTGTTGTGCTTGGTGTTCCCAACACACAAGTTTTTCAGTATGATGTACTGGAAGAACAAACCTTTACTCTGATGAGATCACTTATTTGTCAAATATTACTTTAAATTAAATAAATCAAATATTCAGATTTGTAAATGAAATAAATCAAATATTCACATTTGCAAGACACTTCTCCACAACTTGGACATGAAAAGCTAATCAGACTAAAGTCTTTACTTTTCATGAATCTGAAGAAAAAAAAAAAAAAATAGGCTAAGTCCTTATACTTTTCATGAATCTGAAAACCAAAAAAAAAGGCCATCTAAGTCCTTAGCTCAAAATTTAGCTTACAGATATTTCATACATTTTGTTCACAGTATGATACTGAAAAATTGTTTTGATGAGCTATTTAGTTGTACAAACATATTGTAACAACCAGATGTTTTGTAGTCAGTGACTAGATAGTTCATAAGGGAATTAACAAAACAGCTGGTTGTGTTGTGTCCCATAGTGAGCATAGACCCCTTAGTGCTGAGATGTTAAGAATTTGATCCCAAAACCCATACTTGTGTGGTGATCTCTTTAACTGAAGAATGGACAAATTTTCTGAGTTGGTGGACTAAACTATGAGATAATTTCCCTCTTGGCCGATTCTAAAGATACATTTTTCACTACTACAATCAAGTTTATCAAGATTACTGACATATTCAGTTACATCAGCAAAAATAAATATTTGCAAGTAATATCTGATGGTCAGTAACATTTAGCATATTGCATATATGTACTAATTGCATTTTAATATTTTGCCAAGATAAAAATTAATTGACTGAACAATATATGTAGCAAAAATAGTTGAAAATAGAAAATACAGTTAGATATGAAAGAAAAGACACTATGTATGACCTCAAGAAAAATAAGTTGCTTTAAGTCTAAGAACAGTTTTGTTAGAGTTTGAGAGAATGGGGATTAGTTGGGTCAGAGAGATATGTGAAAACTGGTATGTGTTGCTGGAGAGAACACATACGGGAGTGCTGAAGTGTTGTGGTCTTACAAATAGAATGGAGAAAGGGAGAACTATGTACTGATCCTAGTAGAAATAGACCAAGAAGATAATAGAGTGGTTAGGTGAATGAAGTGTTGAGTCAGGAGCCTGAAGTTCAAATAGGATAAAGGGTTTGTGTGAGAAGATGAATTTGTACAGTGGTCTACATAGAGGTGATGTGCTACTGAGACCTGGGACTTTCAGAAGTGTGAAATGACTTGGGTAAACTATGTACTAACATTATAATGTTGATGTGGATGAATCTTAGAGTCCCAGATTTAAAGAATAAAACATCTTATAATAAAGTACATGAATGAGTAGAGGTATGTCAATGGAAGTATCTTATATGCATACATATTGTGTATCTATATAATGAGTAAATTGGGTTGCCAACACAAGGCATCTACATACATATATTTATCCATATTCATAAGTATTCTAGTCTTTAGATGTTAGTGGAAGAGAAGACTATCATGCTTCATAATGTTGAGATTAGTTGTATAGCATATTGGGCAGTCTCCACAGCAGGGCCCAACAGCAGAGCTGGTTTATGCATCCTGCAGCTACACAGTTCAGTGGGTCACATGGAAGTGCCATCAAGCCACGTGTGACCCACAGGCTGCTGGTTGTCTTTGCCTGACATAAACAATACATCATTGGTTTCACAAAATAGTTGTCTGCATTACAAAAATGGAATGAATCCTAAAATGAAACAAAAGACTTTTCTTAATTTTGAGAGGATAAAAGTAAAGGATCTAAAAAATTTTTACTTTCAGATTTTACTCGATAATATGAATTTAGGAACATATTTCCACATAAACCTGTGAGTGTCGGTATATCAGTACATTGTATGACAGCTGGAGAAACCCATGATGTTACTTCACAATGCTTTACCAAATTGTATTTAGAAATTTAGAAGAATTCACATGGCTCCATTTTATGTGTTCTGAAAAGCTATATTTTTATGCAGTACTTTATTTTGAGTTGCATGTTTAGAATAGTAGGAAATAGATGAGCATTTCACTTATATTTTACTTATAATGACATCTTTCCTAGTCTCCTCCCCTTTGTTTAGCTTACCATGGACTAGGAACATTCTGCATTTGATTGTGGGTAATTATGAATATGTTAAGTCAGCATGTTCCACAGGGAATATTGTTAGGCTGTCTGTCTGTCTCTCGGTCAAAACTATTGGAAGGTTACTGTGCTGTGTCTCATGTCCTAAGTGTTTCACATGCACTCTTCTATTCAAAACCTGAAGCTGTCCAAATTACACCCTGCTTACCTAGGTAGTTTTCCAGTGAGTTGGTATTGTTTACTTTTCATTTGGTTATTATTATATATATATATATATATATATATATATATATATATATATATATATATATATATATATATATATATATATATATATATATAACTGCTGCCTCTCATCTAATTCAATAATGTGAATTAAGTTGAGATTTTATAAATAAGCGTTCTTGATAATCTAGATTCTCTGAATGATTATATATGCAATGTTTTTACTTTGAAAGAATACAAAGAAGCAGCATTTCGGTCATAGACTGACAATAATTTTGCAGTTACTTATAGTCTTTATACATAAATAATATTAAAGCTAGGTATTCATTGAGTCTACAGATAATTTGTACTACATCAGTATTGCAGCAGAAGATAACAGTTTCAAGCCTGTTAGACATTTATTGTAATGATGAGTGATACAAGATGGTATTTGAAAAATGGTATCAAGAGCTTTTGTAATTACATCATGTTACAGAATATGTATGTGGCAGTGTTAACTCATCAACCATTTCTTTCTACATTATTACAGAATGTGTATCTGTGGCAGTGTTAATGTCTCGGCCATTTCTTGCTACTTTATCTTGCAACTTTTTCAGTTTGATTCATGTCTTTTGAAAATGTGACCACTCTTTTATGTTGAACTCACTATTGTAACTCTAGTATTATGTTTAGTTGTAGCATGTTAGTAGTTGACCTCCAGCAACTCCAGCAATCCAGGATATGTTTGTCACACACACACACACACACACACACACACACACACACACACACACACACACACACACACACACACACACACACACACACACACACACACACACACACTATTATTATTATTATTATTATTATTATTATTATTATTATTATTATTATTATTATTATTATTATTATTATTATTACATATTATACTGTTTTATTGTCATACTTTTATATCTGGGAGGTTTTTGAGTATTAAGATCAAACCCCTTTCATATTTCATTCATATATGATAATCAAGAACTCATGTTTTTTGAGAAGTAAATGTTGATATTTATTTGTTATTTGTAGGAAAACTAAGAAAAATGACCTCATATTCTCCTCCATTGGTGCTTTCAGTCGTGCAAATGTTTCTCATTATCCAAACAACACTTCACAGTCATTTGTAACAGGATTGTCAATTTTGTTTCTCAGTTTTGAATTTGCTATAATAAAAGTAGTTTGTACTGAGCATTTAGGTGTGGCTTCCATGGGGATTCTCTTGCCCATCAGTGCCATGCCAGTCATGATTCTTAACTTTGTGTGATTTGTTAACTATTTATTGTTTCAACATGAATCTGAATACAGTCACTTTTTAATAAGGAAAATCATTGATTTTTTAATTTTTTAAATTAATTGATTAATTAGTTTATTTATTAATTAATTTATTATTTATTTATTATTTTTTGGGGATAATAGCATTGATCCTGGTGTGCCACAATGCTTGCCATGCTGCTTTCTGACATTGCCGAGGTGATAGGCCATGGCCACACACCACACCATGGGTCAGGTGGAATTAGGTAACTGAGATAACTTCCTCAAACCATCAGCAGTAAAAAACTTCCTTTCTGCACTAGCCACACATCCTCATGTATTTCACAGTAGCCAGAAAAAAAAAAAAAAAAAAAAAAACCATACTATGAAAGGAATACCAATTTCCTAGAAGAAAAAGCCAATACAGAACCTTTAATTGAAGGCAAGGGTATTGTCAGATTACCTAAGGTGTGGCACAGGTGGATTTTGCAGGGCAGTGAAAAGCTAAATCACCAAGGGAGCCTCACCTAAATGCTCAGTACAAGATAGTTTTACACTTGAAATGTGATTATTTCTGGACCAAAGGCTAATTACTTTTACTTGAGTTCCCTTAAAAAAAAAAAGAAATATTATTTCTGGACCAAAGGCTAATTACTTCTCTGAAATGTGATTACTTCTCGACCAAAAGCTAATTATTTTTACTTTGAGTTTCCTTAATGTTTGTGGTGAAGTGGTTCTCATCTGGATAATATTATGAAGTCCAAGAAAGTGGAGCTGAAAAGAGATATGGTTGTTGCAAGGTTAGTTTATTCTTGATTAGTTCTACCATTGCCTCTTCAGGAGAACTAAGAGTAACTAAGAAGCAGTAATAAAAACGAGTCAAGAATAAGGGAACAAGCTCACCTCGTGGCACCTCTGTCTTTTATCATCTCAGTTTTCTACCTTGTGTAAAATATTTTTAAGTTCCAAGTTTCTGCATGTTATGCAGGATACTTATGATTAGGATTGCAACTGTTTATTATTACAACTAGTTTCTTGAGTAGTTGCTCAACAGGATTACCTCTTGGTAACATTGTCATTACAACACTAAAATAGTGATATGCAGTGTTGCCTCAACCTTGCTTAGTGATCATGATTACATGTGTCATGTTCAAGTATTTCCACAACATAGATTTCTTTACATACTTTAATGCATCATTATGGATATGAAGAATGAACAAAAGTCAGTTTTACTGTGACAGTTAATGTCACCAGGAGTAAACTGGAGATCTGACAACTACCTGTGAGCTTCCTGATATGTAATCATAATTCATTAAATTCATTCCTACATCATCATAAGTGCCTAATGGGACAAGAACAGTCAACTGTTCAGTTGAATGACAGATTTCCATCAACTACATCCTAGCAGACTGGACATGAATGAACCTAATAGTATATATTATATTTTGTGGATTTATGGTAATCTATTTTTGGTTTGTATTTTTTTTGCTCTGGATTTTAGTTCAGAATCCATTGCTTGTTGATATGACAAGTTTGACTGGTGATGATAGGCTTTCAGGTGTTTTGCAGGTGTGAGACATTTGTAAGGACACAGACACGAGTGATTTTTCAAATATAAAACTTGAACATTTTCGTGATCTGTCTAATCAACTTTAATAGTTGTTGCAACCTTACATATGATGCTAGTATAAAGTCATGGTTTAATGAATGAAGTCTCTTGCTCAATATTTAAACAATTTTTGACTTGTTGAACAAAACGTGCATTTAACACAAAAGTTTAATGAAGTACCTGTTATATAAGGCTGTCTTAATTTTATATGAAACACATTTATTACTTGGCAGTAGTTGCCTGTGGATGTCATTCCTAGTATTGTGTACAGTACATTTGCTTTGACCTATTTATTGATAGTGGTGACAGGAACCTTGCGTCATGTGTGTCTCAGCAAGTGTCAAACTAACAAACGTAGAACTTTTAAATATTTTTGTTCGTTAATATTTGATAAACTAAACAGCAAAACAGTTCAAGGGTTCTTTTGAGAAGTAATATATTTGTACTATATTACAGAGGTGGTAATGGTTTTACTCTGAATGAATTAAGAAACTAATTAAGATTTTATTGGTTTTAGATGATTTTTATTTAATTAATTTATTTTTAATGTTCTTTGGGAGTCATTTAATGCATAAACATGTGAATAATGACTTATGAATGAATTATATTTCTTGAAAACATTTTGTAAGTTGAAATTTTGTAAATTGGGTCTATAAAATGTTCGTATGAATTTTCTCCTTACAGTGTATTTTCATTGATTTTGAGGTAATGGTAATTAAATTTTTATTAGTTGATTTGAATTTGCTTTTGAAAATTATAATTGCTGACAATTTTTGTCACTTAAAAATTCTTAATGTCAAAAATTTGTATGTTGATTCTCATAGTGATTCATAATTTTTTGGCAGCATCATCAATTTTAACTAAATAATATTTATAATATATGGCATTACAAATTTTCTATATAGTCTGTGACTATCAGCCTCCCCAGGATTCACAGCCACAAACCAATCTCTGCAACATCGGTCACATTTTAAATTTTTCATTATCTTGAGAATGGCATTTGAACAGTTTATAATATTAATATTGCCATCACTTTCAGCCAAATATGTTTGAAATCATCCTGCCCATATACTCTCTCTCTCTCTCTCTCTCTCTCTCTCTCTCTCTCTCTCTCTCTCTCTCTCTCTCTCTCTCTCTCTCTCTCTCTCTCTCTCTCTCTCTCTCTCTCTCTCTCTCTCTCTCTCTCTCTCTCTCTCTCTCTCTCTCTCTCTCTCTCTCTCTCTCTCTCTCTCTCTCTCTCTCTCTCTCTCTCTCTCTCTCTCTCTCTCTCTCTCTCTCTCTCTCTCTCTCTCTCGATACATACAAGATCCTTTTATGTTTGCCAGTTCTTTTGTTCAGGGAATCTCACCTGCTTAGTCAAGGTTCACCACAAATTGTTCAATAATTTAAAATAATTGTATTTCTTTTTAGTTGTTAAATTATCATGGTTATTTTAGATTGCATCCTTATTGATGCATTTTCTCATATTTTTCATATAAAAATGTAGAAGGGGCATATGGAACAGCACTATACTCATAAAATATTGTGCTGGTTAATTATTAAATTAATTTCAGTGTGGTTGATTGGAATGAAAGGTACCTGTATTATTTGGGACATAAGTGCAAACCACTTCCTTGCCAAAGGTGTACCTTTGTATGTAGAACTTATGTACGAATTTTGTTCCAGTTTATGGTATTATGTATTAAAATTTTCTTGAAATAACATGAAACTAGTGATTTTTTCTTTTTTTCATAACTTTGTACGAGGTATTCAGTTTACTTCATGGTTGTTATAGTTGTCATTAGTGCATTCATTATCACAGCATGTCAGTAATTCACAACCTAGTGTTATGACCCAGATCAGGCTGATGGGGTCATGGTTCCCTCATACAGTATGGCTCATCACAATGGATATCAATATTTATCATGTTCTTCAGTTAAAAATCTATCACTACATTCAAGATACTAACAAAAAAGTCTGAGAACTACTGAGTAGTAGGAAATATTAGGCCATGAGTGTGTCATCATGTTGCACTTGTGTTAAGAACCTTTGAGAAATCAACAACAGTTGAGATGGTAGACATTGCAGGTTAAGTGATGCTGAAGTGATTATTCATATCCCATTGTAATACACCTCAGCCTGTCTTAATGGTGCTGACTATATGATAGTGTTGAAATTGAAATGAAAGAAAAAGTGATAAATGCAAAGGCTTATATTTTTTGAAAAAGAAAGCGTGGAAGCAATGAAAAATATGGGGCAAGTGGCTAGTGTGTGCATTACAGTGCTGAGGCCAGTGTCAGTGATGTCATCTTGATCACTTTCTCAAGAAAATTAAGTGTGCGTACTTTTTTCTGGATGAGGAAAAAAACTTAAGTTCATGACCAAAATAAATTTGAGGAATTTAATTAAAGTTCTATTTATATGTCTTTAGGATAAAATATTGCTATTGATTAATCAGTTTATATTTATTCACTCATCAGAACTGTTGATTCATATTGCTTTGTCTGTGTTTGTTAAGATGTTAGGTGTTTTAAAGTTAAGCTTTACGGCAAGAAATCATACCTGAAAATATTTTTGTGTTTGATGCACCGCAAAGAACTTTGAGTAGAATTTTCAGAATCTGTAGACAAGAATTGTTTCTCATTAATATACTATTGAACACAATGTACAACAACTATGTATTTGAGTATGTAACCTTGTAAAAAACCTGGAGAGTTTAATGTGTCAATGTAAATTTCTGTTGTAATGTGTGTTGAGCAGTTTTGTGTGAGTAATCATTATTTTCTCCCACAGTTCTCTGGAGGTGTGACTCACTGACCATGTGCATCTGTCATTCTTGTCTTTGCAGTTTCTAGGTCGGCGTGTTGCTGGTCTCCCCCCACATGAGTTGGGTGGTTCCCAACTCCCCCTTCTGTACCTGGGCCATGTCCCTGCCTCAGTGCTAGCGTGCCACAGCCACAAGTATGACAGGGGGACATGGGTGTATATACTCTAGGTTTAGTTGTATGGTAGGCAAGTTGACTTACCAACTCACACATTTCATGAACTTGTCCAATCAAATTGCATTGTCTTATTTGGTTTGCCATAATCCATTCACTTTGTGTGTGTGTGTGTGTGTGTGTGTGTGTGTGTGTGTGTGTGTGTGTGTGTGTGTGTGTGTGTGTGAGAGAGAGAGAGAGAGAGAGAGAGAGAGAGAGAGAGAGAGAGAGAGAGAGAGAGAGAGAGAGAGAGAGAGAGACTGCAAGCATACATTTTGTGTGTGTGTGTGTGTGTGTGTGTGTGTGTGTGTGTGTGTGTGTGTGTGTGTGTGTGTGTGTGTGTGTGTGTGTGTGTGTGTGTATATGAGAGAAAGTGAGACTGCATGTATGTGTGTGTGTGTGTGTGTGTGTGTGTGTGTGTGTGTGTGTGTGTGTGTGTGTGTGTGTGTGTGTGTAAAAGTACATCTGTGCATTCAGTGTTTGGTTGTAGGTTAAATGAAGTACATATATTTTTATCATGTGTTTCATAAACATTAAATTTATATTTTTACATCAGTCAAATAAAAGGATTATGAATTACATAGCCAAAGACTTAATGGTGATGGCTGGGATTTCTTAATTTGTATCTCAAGTCAAATAATACTCGGGTTGATAAATTGCCAATAAGTTTGGGGCTGCTCAATACTCACTTATTGTCACCAGCCAAATTAGGTTAGAAGGAACATTGATGTGTATTGATCTTCTTTGTTTTGTTTATTATTTCTTTTGCCCACTGAAGGGAATAACCACAATGTTATGGCTATGTACATCACATGAGAAAATTGTTATGTAGCAGATATTTAAGTTCAACAGAAAGTTTTGAGTAACAAATCCTAGCCTCAAAGTTTGTCATCCCTACTGATCTCATTAACAAAGCTTATTGGGTTGAATGTTTTTTTTTTTTTTTTTTTAGTTTCCTTTGTGTTTTTAGGTTTATCAGGTAGGCAGGACATCTTAAGAAAAAACTGAAGCCCTCAACTTAAATTTGTAACTGATCAAATTTACTCTCAAAAACTTTATTCCACTCGAAAGGTTATGATGTTCACTGTATCTTGTTTTTATACTCTTTATTTACACACCAGCTTGCAAGATTGTGTGTCAGGTTGTGCATGTCTTGCATGAGTATTTGTGACATCTCATCATCATAATCAGCAGTCAGTCATACATTTATTTTTCACGTTATTAGTAATCTGATGTGAGAACTTCAGATAGTGCCAGTAAGCATCACTTGCCATGTTAGTGTTGCTAGAGAGTATGTCAAAGGTTTATATGTACAGACTACTTAGTTTGAATGTGACCTGGTTATGATTAAAAGTGATTGGTTAAACATGTGTTTCATTTATTGCTTGTTCATGCTCTCTCTCTCTCTCTCTCTCTCTCTCTCTCTCTCTCTCTCTCTCTCCCTCTCTCTCTCTCTCTCTCTCTCTCTCTCTCTCTCTCTCTCTCTCTCTCTCTCTCTCTCCTCCTCTCTCTCCTCTCTCTCCTCTCCTCTCACTCTCTCTCCTCTCTCTTTGTACAAGAGACTAATACCAAGGGTTTCAAAATACAGATAACATCTACCTGATATTTGCCTCTGGATAGAGGCATCATCTCAACCCTGTCTCTGGCATACTTCACACACTCCAGCATCACATGCTCCCAGGATTGGCCTTAAACAGCCTGTTTTTTTTTGGGAGGGGGTTTATTGAAAATATTTTGCATATCAAAATTTATTTCTATATCATATTGATATGGTCTATATGTACATATACATGAAAAATGCAAAAGTAGTCAAGCCTGACCCATTCATTTCCTATACAGTACAAGTTAACACAGGCTTTGTCTAACCGGACCAGCCTGTGTCAGCATGACCTAAACAAGTGTCTGTTCTTCATTAATAGAAAATCAAAATCTTTCAAGATCTAACTCCCCTTGTGATTTCTGGCACCTAGCCAAGAACATCTCCAATAACTTTGCTTCTTCATCTTTCCCTCCTTTATTTCAACCAGATGGCACCACTGCCATCTCATCTATTTCTAAAGCTGAATTCTTCACTCAAACCTTTGCTAAAAACTCTACCTTGGAAGATTCAGGGCTTGTTTCCTTCCTCTCTTCTACCCTCTGACTACTTCATGCTACTCATTAAAATCCGTTGCAGTGATGTTTTCCATGCCCTTGCTAGCCTAAAACCTCAGAAGGCTTATGGATCTGGGTCCCTCCTACTGTTCTCGAAAACTATGCCTTCGTGCTTACACCTTGCGTAGTCAAACTCTTCCAACTCTGTCAACATCTACCTTTCCTTCTCACTGGAAGTTTGCCTAAATTCAGCCTGTTCTTAAGAAAGGGTTACCATTCTAGTTCCTCAAACTACTGTCCTATTGCTTTAATTTCCTGCTTCTCAAAGTTCTGAACTCCTCAACAGCAAGATTCTTAAAGATCTGTCACTTCACGGCCTTCCATCTGATCGCCAGTATGGGTTCCGTCAAGGCAGCTCTACTGGTGATCTGGCTTTCCTTACCGAGTCTTGGTCATCCTCTTTTAGGGATTTTTGTGAAACTTTTGCTGTTGCCTTAGACATATCAAAAGCTTTTGATAGTCTGGCATAAAGCATTGATTTCCAGACTACCCTCCTATGGCTTCTATCCTCTCTGTAGCTTCATCTCAAGTTTCCTTTCTGACCATTCTATTGCTGATGTGATAGACGGTCACTATTCTTCTCCTAAATCTATTAACAGTGGTGTTCCTCAGGGTTCTGTCCTGTCACCTACTCTCTGTTATTCATTAATGATCTTCAAAACCAAACTTCTTGTCCTATCCACTCCTACGCTGATGATACCACCCACCCACATCTTTTCATAGACGTCCAACCCTTCAGGAAGTAAACAGTTCACGCAGGGAACCCACAGGACGCCTGACTTCTGATATCTCGAAAATTTCTGATTGGAGGAGAGCAAATTTAGCATTGCTCAATGCCTCAAAAAACTAAATTCCTCCAGAAACAGAGGGAGTAACAGAGTTTACCAGTATAAGGGATGAAAGATAGAGAATAATGGTTAACTTTCTCCATTAGAGTTTGGATGAACAAGACTTTTAAGCCTCCTGTTGACAGCAGCCATCTGGTATCTCATCTATGTATACATTTGTCTTATTTTGCCTCAAATAACACTTCCTTAGTAATAATGTGAGCATGAACACAAGGTAGATAGCCATGGCTTATTGCATTAGGGACGGTGGAGTGCTGAAAATAACTGTATGGGAGAAATGAGCGGTGCAGGGCTGAGGGCTTGTACCCTTCCCTTGGTGATGTCTAAAGTTCCTGCAGAATACACAGTGGTGGGTTGTTACTCAGGGTAGGTCACTCCGTTGGTGGTGTGTGAAGGGAGCAGTCTGAGGCGGGAAGTGGGTTAAATTTTGAGGCAACAGTGTGGGTTGCGGCAATGTTGCTTGTTCCAGTCTTGCCTCGGATGCGGTTTCCTTGTGGTGGCGATTCATTCTCTGGCATATTCCTATGCTTACTTTATTTCACACGTATGCTAATTGTATTTGCATATATCGCTATTACAATAATTTGGAGCAAAAAAAAAAAAATATATTAAATGCTTTTGTCATCCGCTGATACTGATTCATGCATTGAGGCGCGTCCACACCATGCCTCATGACGCAAAACACGCTGCGCGGCAATGAGGGAGAGGAACGTGGTGTGTATGCATGTGTGTGTGTTGTGTGTGTGTGTGACTTTATTATTTTCATAGTTTTAGATTTTTTACTTGACCTGTGTTATTCTGTTTCTCTCTCACTTTCAAGGTCTGACTGAGTAGGACAGATTTAAGAGCCATGTAGCCAGCCAGGACGAAAAAAACCAGGGAAGGCCGAGGGTGTGTGTGTGTCCTTTCATTTTTTTTTTCTCACACATCCCATAAATATTGTTTAAGTCCCCTCCTAGCAAACCAGCCCTTACACATTTACCATTTTAATGAGAGAGAGAGAGAGAGAGAGAGAGAGAGAGAGAGAGAGAGAGAGAGAGAGAGAGAGAGAGAGAGAGAGAGAGAGACGCACGCACGCACACACAAGAAGAACAAAAAGAAGGGAAAAAAAAGCACCACCACCACCATCAGGGGAAGAAGAAAAAGCAGCACCCTCACTATCAACGGAAGAAATAGAAGAAGCACCGCCACCACCATCAGAGGAAGAAGAAAAAGAACCAGCACCACCATCAGAAGAAGAAGCACGACCATCAGAGGAAGAGAAAAAAGTATCACCACCATCAGGGGAAGAAGAAGCACCACCGTCAGAGGAAAAAGAAGTACGACCATCAGAGGAAGAAAAAGAAGCAGCACCACTATCAAAGGAAAAATAAAAAGCACCACCATTAGAGGAGTAACAAGAAGCAGCACCACCACCATCAGAGGAAGAAGAAAAAGTATCACCACTATCAGAGGAAGAAGAAGCACCACCATCAGAGGAAGAAAAGGAAGCAGCAGCACCACCATCAGAGGAAGAAGAAGAAGCAGCAGCACCACTATCAGAGGAAGAAGAAGAAGCAGCAGCACCACTATCAGAGGAAGAAGAAGAAGCAGCAGCACCACCATCAGAGGAAGAAGAAGAAGAAGAAGAAGAAGCAGCACCACCACCATCAGAGGAAGAAGAAGAAGAAGAAGCAGTACCACCACCATCAGGGGAAGAAGAAGAACCAGCACCACTATTTTCATCATCATCATCATCATCATCAGAAGAAGAAGCAGCACCACTGCCATCAGAGGAAGAAGAAGAAGAAGAAGAAGAAGAAGAAGAAGAAGAAGAAGAAGAAGAAGAAGAAGCACCATCACTATCAGAGGAAGAAAAAGAAGAAGAAGAAGCAGCACCACCACCATCAGAGTAAGAAGAAGAAGAAGCAGCACCACTACCATCAGAAGAAGAAGAAGAAGAAGAAGAAGAAGAAGAAGAAGCACCACCACCATCAGAGTAAGAAGAAGAAGAAGCAGCACCACTACCATCAGAAGAAGAAGAAGAAGAAGAAGAAGAAGAAGAAGAAGAAGAAGAAGAAGCACCACCACCATCAGAGGAAGAAGAAGAAGAAGCAGCACCACTATCATCAGAGGAAGAAGATGAAGAAGAAGAAGAAGAAGAAGAAGAAGAAGCACCACCACCACCATCAGAGGAAGAAGAAGAAGAAGAAGAAGAAGAAGCACCACTACCATCAGAGGAAGAAGAAGAAGAAGAAGAAGAAGCAACAGCACCACTACCATCAGAGGAAGAAGAAGCAGCACCACTGCCATCAGAGGAGGAAGAAGAAGAAGAAGAAGAAGCACCACTGCCATCAGAGGAATAAGAAGCAGCAGCACCACTGCCATCAGAGGAGGAAGAAGAAGAAGCATCGCTACCATCAGAGAAAGAAGAAGAAGAAGCAGCACCACTGCCATCAGAGGAGGAAGAAGAAGAAGCATCGCTACCATCAGAGAAAGAAGAAGAAGAAGCAGCACCACTGCCATCAGAGGAGGAAGAAGAAGAAGCATCGCTACCATCAGAGAAAGAAGAAGAAGAAGCAGCACCACTGCCATCAGAGGAGGAAGAAGAAGAAGCACCACTGCCATCAGAGGAAGAAGAAGAAGAAGAAGCAGCAACACCACTACCATCAGAGGAAGAAGAAGCAGCAGTACCACTACCATCAGAGGAAGAAGAGGAAAAAGAAGCACCACCACCATCAGAAGAAAAAGAAGCACCACCACCACCAGAGGAAAAAAGAAGCACTACCACCATCAAAAGAAGAAGAAAAAGAAGCACCACCACCATCAGAGGAAAAAGAAGCACCACCACCACCAGAGGAAAAAAGAAGCACTACCACCATCAGAGGGAGAAGAAGCAGCACCACTACCATTAGAGGAAGTAGAAGAAGCAGCAGCACTACCAATAGAGGAAGAAGAAGCAGCACTACCATCAGAGGGAGAAGAAGAAGCAGCACCACCACCATCAGAGGAAAAAGTATCACCACCACCGTCAGAGGAAGAAGGAGAAGCAACACCACCATCAGAGGAAGAAGAAGAAACAACACTACCGTCACAGGAAGAAGAGGAAGCAACACCACCACCATCCGAGGAGGAGGAGGAGGAGGAGGAGGAGGAGGAGGAGGAAGAAGAAGAAGAAGAAAAAGAAGAAGAAGAAGAAGAAGAAGAAGAAGAAGAAGAAGAAGAAGAAGAAGAAGACCATGAAGTACCACCACCATCGGAGGAAGAAGAAGAGGAAGAAGAAGAAGAAGAAGAAGAAGAAGAAGAAGAAGAAAAGAAGAAGAAGAAGACGATGAAATGTATAGATTTGGTTTTGGCATCACTGTTTGATGAGGTTCTTGGTATTGTGGCGGTTGCTCTGGAAGACCTGGTAGTAGCTGGATATTGTTGGTGGCGTGGAGGTCGTGGGTAGTGGTTTGGATTATGGTTGACTGTGCGAGTAAAAGAACACAAAGTTTATAAGATTTCTTCTTGATTTAATGATGGACAAAGATGCATACGTGTGATACCGAGGCACAGATTACGACGGACGTGACGATACTTGGTTTTCTCTCTCTCTGAAGACTGACTGTCAACTCTCTGTGAACCGACTGATGAACTGATGTGCTCTCTCTCTGGACTGACTGAACTCTGGACTGACCTCTAGTTTACTTTTACTTTTACTTTGATTAGAGAAAGAAGGTGAATGAAGAAGAGTTTGGACAGAGGAAGGTGTATAGTTAGAAATGGAAAGACTGTAGAGAGAAAAGATTGTGGGCAGACCACATTGCTATTTTTATATAGGAGTTTGGATATTTCTGTTTGTACTACTTGCACACATGTGAAAAAAATTAACTTAGGTATAATAACCCTACCTAGAAGGTTGCGTCTTGCGTCTTAATGCTATTTTTTTTCTTTTTTTACCTCTAGCTACGCGCACGGCTCTATTTATGTGAAATGAAGTGGATCAGGTTTCAGAATCTGAAATGAAGAAATGACCAATGAGGTGCCTGAAAATGGGGTGAAGGAGCCAATCACAGAGCTGCTTATTCTGGCCAATGACCAGGAAGGAACGACAGGAAGGCGATGCAGGTGTTTTCCTTAAGTGGCAAGAATGTAGGGAATGTGTGTTATTCCCTTGAGAGGGCGATACGGAGGAGAAAGGTTAAAATAGACTGGCCACGTGAGCATGTGAGATGAAATGTACGAATGATTTTTTTTTTTTTTTTTATGTAGGAAGGATACTGGCCAAGGGCAACAAAAATCTAATAAAAAAAATGCCCACTGAAATGCCAGTCCCTTAAAAGATTCAAAGCAGTGGTCATAAATTGGTGGATAAGTGTCTTGAAACCTCCCTCTTGAAGGAATTCAAGTCATAGGAAGGTGGAAATACAGAAGCAGGCAAGGAGTTCCAGAGTTTACCAGAGAAAGGGATGAATGATTGAGAATACTGGTTAACTCTTGCATTAGAGAGGTGGACAGAATAGGGGTGAGAGAAAGAAGAAAGTCTTGTGCAGCGAGGCCGCGGAAGGAGGGGAGGCATGCAGTTAGCAAGATCAGAAGAGCAGTTGGCATGAAAATAGCGGTAGAAGACAGCTAGATATGCAACATTGCGGCGGTGAGAGAGGGGCTGAAGACAGTCAGTTAGAGGAGAGGAGTTGATGAGACGAAAAGCTTTTGATTCCACCCTGTCTAGAAGAGCAGTATGAGTGGAACCCCCCCAGACATGTGAAGCATACTCCATACATGGACGGATAAGGCCCTTGTACAGAGTTAGCAGCTGGGGATGTGAGAAAAACTGGCGGAGACGTCTCAGAACACCTAACTTCATAGAAGCTGTTTTAGCTAGAGATGAGATGTGAAGTTTCCAGTTCAGATTATAAGTAAAGGACAGACCGAGGATGTTCAGTGTAGAAGAGGGGGACAGTTGAGTGTCATTGAAGAAGAGGGGATAGTTGTCTGGAAGATTGTGTTGAGTTGATAGATGGAGGAATTGAGTTTTTGAGGCATTGAACAATACCGAGTTTGCTCTGCCCCAATCAGAAATTTTAGAAAGATCAGAAGTCAGGCGTTCTGTGGCTTCCCTGCGTGATATGTTTACCTCCTGAAGGGTTGGACGTCTATGAAAAGACGTGGAAAAGTGCAGGGTGGTATCATCAGCATAAGAGTGGATAGGACAAGAAGTTTGGTTTAGAAGATCATTAATGAATAATAAGAAGAGAGTGGGTGATAGGACAGAACCCTGAGGAACACCACTGTTAATAGATTTAGGAGAAGAACAGTGACCGTCTACCACAGCAGCAATAGAACGGTCAGAAAGGAAACTTGAGATGAAGTTACAGAGAGAAGGATAGAAACCGTAGGAGGGTAGTTTGGAAATCAAAGCTTTGTGCCAGACTCTATCAAAAGCTTTTGATATGTCCAAGGCAACAGCAAAAGTTTCACCAAAGTCTCTAAAAGAGGATGACCAAGACTCAGTAAGGAAAGCCAGAAGATCACCAGTAGAGCGGCCTTGACGGAACCCATACTGGCGATCAGATAGAAGGTTGTGAAGTGATAGATGTTTAAGAATCTTCCTGTTGAGGATAGATTCAAAAACTTTAGATAAGCAGGAAATTAAAGCAATAGGACGGTAGTTTGAGGGATTAGAGCGGTCACCCTTTTTAGGAACAGGTTGAATGTAGGCAAACTTCCAGCAAGAAGGAAAGGTAGATGTTGACAGACAGAGCTGAAAGAGTTTGACTAGACAAGGTGCAAGCACGGAGGCACAGTTTCGGAGAACAATAGGAGGGACCCCATCAGGTCTATAAGCCTTCCGAGGGTTTAGGCCAGCGAGGGCATGGAAAACATCATTACGAAGAATTTTAATACGTGGCATGAAGTAGTCAGAGGGTGGAGGAGAGGGAGGAACAAGCCCAGAATCGTCCAAGGTAGAGTTTTTAGCAAAGGTTTGAGCAAAGAGTTCAGCTTTAGAAATAGATGTGATAGCAGTGGTGCCATCTGGTTGAAGTAGAGGAGGGAAAGAAGAAGAAGTAAAGTTATTGGAGATATTTTTGGCTAGATGCCAGAAATCGCGAGGGGAGTTAGATCTTGAAAGGTTTTGACATTTTCTGTTAATGAAGGAGTTTTTGGCTAGTTGGAGAACAGACTTGGCATGGTTCCGGGGAGAAATATAAAGTGCATGAGATTCTGGTGAAGGAAGGCTTAAGTACCTTTTGTGGGCCACCTCTCTATCATGTATAGCACGAGAACAGGCTGTGTTAAACCAATGTTTAGAAGGTTTAGGATGAGAAAAAGAGTGAGGAATGTACGCCTCCATGCCAGACACTATCACCTCTGTTATGCGCTCAGCACACAAAGACGGATCCCTGACACGGAAGCAGTAGTCATTCCAAGGAAAATCAGCAAAATACCTCCTCAGGTCCCCCCAACTAGCAGAGGCAAAACGCCAGAGGCACCTTCGCTTAGGGGGATCCTGAGGAGGGATTGGAGTGATAGGACAAGATAAAGATATGAGATTGTGATCGGAGGAGCCCAACGGAGAAGAAAGGGTGACAGCATAAGCAGAAGGATTAGAGGTCAGGAAAAGGTCAAGAATGTTGGGCGTATCTCCAAGACGGTCAGGTATACGAGTAGGGTGTTGCACCAATTGCTCTAGGTCATGGAGGATAGCAAAGTTGTAGGCTAGTTCACCAGGATGGTCAGTGAAGGGAGAGGAAAGCCAAAGCTGGTGGTGAACATTGAAGTCTCCAAGAATGGAGATCTCTGCAAAAGGGAAGAGGGTCAGAATGTGCTCCACTTTGGAAGTTAAGTAGTCAAAGAATTTCTTATAGTCAGAGGAGTTAGGAGAGAGGTATACAGCACAGATAAATTTAGTATGAGAATGACTCTGTAGTCGTAGCCAGATGGTGGAAAACTCAGAAGATTCAAGAGCGTGGGCACGAGAGCAGGTTAAGTCATTGCGCACATAAACGCAGCATCCAGCTTTGGATCGAAAATGAGGATAGAGAAAGTAGGAGGGAACAGAAAAGGGGCTACTGTCAGTTGCCTCAGACACCTGAGTTTCAGTGAGGAAAAGAAGATGAGGTTTAGAAGAGGAGAGGTAGTGTTCTACAGATTGAAAATTAGATCTTAGACCGCGAATGTTGCAGAAGTTAATGAAGAAAAAGTTGAGGGGGGTGTCAAGACACTTAGGGTCGTCGACGGAAAGGCAGTCCGACCTGGGGACATTTATGGTCCCCTCCCCAGATGGGGACTCCGAGGCTGGTGTAGGAGTCGCCATGATTTTAAAATTTTTTGAGTGAAGGGTGTGTGTGTTATTAGATGCTTGTAGTTTTGTGTGGAGGAAGAGAGTTGTCTTTAGAGGGCAGGCTGTGACTACCCCCTTGTGTTGTGAGACACAAAGGGAAACGTTCAGTGAGGTCACAGCTGGGTTTAATGATAAGTTCACAGCACCCCCTGAACAGTGCTTTAGACCTCATTGGGAGTAATTATCGTTTCGGCAGGTGTCTACTGCCTCCTCCTGCCAACACACCGCACGTGAAAATGAAATATATGAATGATGAATATATATAATAATAACTGTTATGACTGATGCGAGTGATACAGAAGAAGAAGAAGAAGAAAAAGAAGAAGAAGAGGAAGAAGAAGAAGAAGAAGAAGAAGAAGAAGAAGAAGAAGAAGAAGAAGAAGAAGAAGAAGATGCTGCAGCAGCATCAGTGGAGAAAACAATATAATAATAATAATAATAATAATAATAATAATAATAATAATAAGAAGAAGAAGAAGAAGAAGAAGAAAAAGAAGAAGAGGAGGAGGAGGAGGAAGAAGAAGAAGCGGAAGAAGAAGGTATATGAGTAGCAGCAGCATCAGTGGAGGAAGCAACATAAGAACAACAACAACAACAACAACAACAACAACAACAACAACAACAACAACAATAACAACAAGGAGCATCAGAGGAAGAAGGAGAAGAAGCATCAGAGGAAGAAGAAGCAGTATCAGAGGAAGAAGAGGCAGCGTCAGAGGAAGAAGAAGAGGCAGCATCAGAGGAAGAAAAAGGAAAAGAAGCATCAGAGGAAGAAGAGGCAACATCAGAGGAAGAAGAGGCAGCGTCAGAGGAAGAAGAAGAAGAAGCATCAGAGGAAGAAGAAAGAGAAGAAGCATCAGAGGAAGAAGAGGCAGCATCAGAGGAATACACACACCTTCGGTCTCCGCTGGTTCCCCTATCCTTTTTTTTTTTTTTTTTTTTTCATGTAAGAGGGGCGCTGGCCAAGGGCAACAAAATTTATGTAAAAAAGCTCCCACTAAGGTGTCAGTCCCCAAAGAAAAAGAGTCAAAAAGATTAAACAAAACTATTGGTAAATTTTGAATTTTGAGTGAAGGGTGTGCGTGTATTAGGTGCCTGTAGAGTTGTGGGAAGGAAAAGAGTTGTCCTTAGAGGGCAGGCTGCCCCCTCGTGTTGTGAGACACAGAAGAAAACGTTCAAGGAGGGCACAGCTTGGTTGTAGATAAGTTCGCATAAGTTCGCAGCATCCCATTTGTGAAACCTCCCTGAGAGTAATTACTGTTTCGACAGATATCTACTGTCTCCTTTCTTTCATAATCCCTCCTCCCAGCGCCCTTCCTTTCTCGTCGGAAACTTTCTTCCTGTTGATAAGTAAATCCCCTGTGAAGAATAAGTGAGTGGTTCAAGAGCATTCGGCTGCCAAGAAGAAGGTCACGAACTTTTTGGACGCCAGTACCAGACAGCACCACTACTTCCAGTATAGGGGGGCTCACACGGTCCTCCTGCAATACTATCTGGCTACTTCCATGGCCAAATCGATGTATGGCAACACCATTTATGGCTCAGCAGCACCATCCATCCTGCCATTTCATCCAAAATGCTGCCCTAAGGATTTCACTGAGGGCCGTGAAATCCTCACCGCTAAATCTAACCACGCAGAGGCCAGCATACTCCCCCTGAGCAACCACAGAAAAGAAGTGTCAACACTTCCACCACATCAGGAGCTTGCAGCCCTCCCACCCACTCTCTGAACTCTACATCACCTCACGAGTGGATGGACAGGGACCTCGCTGGCACCCCAGAGCCAGACAGCCACCATTGGTGAGAGGCTTGGTGGCCCACAACACCCTGGGACTAAGCCTGTGACGGAGATGAAAATGGAGCCAGCAGCGGGACAAGAGACAGGGTCCAGCACCCAGGTGCAGACACCAAATACTCTAAGGGGAGGCGTAAGGTACCGCAGGAAGTTTGGTGCGACGCTCAGTTCCCTGTTTGTGGCAAGTACCCACATCAATCAGGAGTATTGTTGCTCATTAGAGATCGTTGTTGGAAGATAAAATTGAACTGTATGGGCTACAAATACAATCCAACAACAGTGTACTGAGTGACTAATTCGTGAAGCTTAGACAAACAATATGTTGGACGACAGGTGTGTTACCAGAGAGTAAAACTATCTAGATGCGAAGTGCTAAGACTTTACGGGAAGACTCAGTAAATTTGTGCTATTGTCGCAGACACGCAGTAACTTATAGACAGTGGGAAATGAGAATCAATGTGAGCAGGGTGAGAATGGAGACTGATTCACTGATAGACATGGTGCAGTTGAGGGGGAAAAAATAATAATGCAATTTGTCATTTTTATTAGTTTGTGTACAGACTCTGTTTGAACTAATGTAAGCCATGAGATGGAATAAGAGCCAGTGCCAGTGGTAACCCTTAACAGCCAGCTTTAGCATTACCGAGCGCATCTTACAGAGTAGAGGTATAGGATATCACAATTTTTGCTTCACTCAGATGATGGTGTACATAACATTATTAGTCTGGTACCGCCTACAGCAGCTCATGCACGCGTCACAGTTTTATTATGAGGAGTTAAGGTAAACAGTATTAATATCAGCGACAGAACAAGCGGTAATAAATCCCAACAGGCACACAAGACGCAGCAGCCAAGCATCACATACAATTATTGTCACTGACAAACACAGCATTGCGCTCCTGACAGAGAAGCTCACTCTACCTTGGAGAACAATAACAATATATATATATATATATATATATATATATATATATATATATATATATATATATATATATATATATATATATATATATATATATATATATATATAACTCAGTGAGATTACGAAGCCATAAAATGTAATGAAGCTCGGGAACGTTGTCTTTTCTGAATGGAGTTCAGTGAGACACACCAAGAAGGACGAGCAGCATACGTATACATTGGGCAAGGTTGCGTTACATTCTGCCTTCCACAGTCGTCTGGCAGCTACTACTGCACTTGGCAAGCTCACATTGAAAGCACCACACAGTGACAATACACACCAGAGTCCAAACGTGAAGAAGACAACACTAACACGCGGACACCAGCGACCTTCACTTGAAGCTCTAAACTGACGTGAGTTACTAATGACCATGTATGGAATGTGTGTACTTCTATCCTATGTTACCTTATGCTACGGTAGCACTGTTATAGTGAAGTAACAGGAGCAGTACTAACACTAGCCGTAGTAGTAGTGGTTAAGAGGATGGACCTCCAGTAATGGGAATAACCGGCCGCTCCTGCATGAACAAGGCAGTCACTCCACCTCACCGCCTGTCCCACCGCGGAAAGGAGGGAATTTTGTGACTCATTGTGATTTTATGGCGAACAGTATGAAGTCTGGACCATCACGCACCGGAGTGAATGATTAGCACCTACAGTGTGTTACTCTACATACATCAAGCCGCGGCGTGAGCCGCCTTGAGGAGACAAGAGCCTGACGGAGTGCTGCCATTTTTGTGTACTCGATATTTTTCTAAATATGTATTACATTGCATTTGATATCAAGATGTTTTATCACATTTGAAAATATTTAGACAAGAATGATAACTGAATTCAAGCCTATCATAAACAAATGCAATAGTTAAATGTTGCAAAGTACTTAGTGTGCACTGACACACCCGTCTCTGTGAGAGGGCACTAAATTAATAATACAGTCCTTGTTCAAATGGTGTGCTACGATTCGATGGCTACATTAGAAACCTCCACAAATGGCTCACGTCGCTCCCCTGTCCCTCCTCCCTCTGCCCTTGCAAGTCGGAGTAACTGCCAAGCTTCAGTGTTACCCCACGCAGTAGTGGAGGGTATTTTCAAAACTAGATCCAACCAAACTTTGTAATTCCCTAGCTTAGGGACGGCCATGAGGCAATAACAGGACATTTTTACTGTTTATACAACCATCATTCTCACCGCATCAGAAAACAAAAGGTGTAATTTTGACAATATGTGCTTTCATTCATTAGTGAGATCGAGTTTTATGTATATATATATATATATATATATATATATATATATATATATATATATATATATATATATATATATATATATATATATATATATATAATGACAAAATATTCCACCTCTCCCAGCACTACTGCAGCTTGCCTCCGCTGCCTTCTGCCAGGAGCTCTAGTTATTGTACTACCTTTTGTTAGACTACTTTGGAGACATATTCAAAGAGAACCAGTTGGAGTGAGAGAAGTACGTGATGTCGGGGACAAGCCGCATGGCAGCTAATCAAACGAAATTCTCTTGAGGGATGATATTACACACGACTCGGTTTAAAATTGTCTTCATTTCAAGCAGATTCAGTGTGTGTGTGTGTGTGTGTGTGTGTGTGTGTGTGTGTGTGTGTGTGTGTGTGTGTGTGTGTGTGTGTTCTGCGAAGAACTGCCTTCAGACCACATCAAATCTTGTTTTAAGCATAGCTACGCAACTGTACAAATGTTTGTGAAACGCGGATTTCTTCTCTCTATACCAAACTATTCATATTGAGAAAGCTGTCTTATGATTAGGAAAAAGGAAAGAGATAGATAGATAGACAGATAGATAGATAGATAGATGGATAGATAGATAAATAGATAGATAGATAGATAGATAGAGAGAGAGAGAGAGAGAGAGAGAGAGAGAGAGAGAGAGAGAGAGAGAGAGAGAGAGAGATTGATTTTCCGTTCACCACAGTAAGGTAGCATGTGGTTACAAACTCCACACGGTTATCAGCACCGCAGGATTGAAGCCAAGGTTAGGAGCCCGTAGGGTTAGGTTTAGCTTACCTTAGTTATTATTATTGTTATTACTATTATTACTATTATTATTATTATTCAATTTATTATATTTAACTGATTAATTTAATAATTTCTATTGATCAGTTAGTAAATTTGTTTATTTATTCATGTTTTAGTTCATAGTTATTTTGGTTGTCTATGTATGATGAAATCTATCGCAAGTTAGTTTTTACGCAATTTGACTCGCCCTTTTAGACTTTTCTGCTTTTCGCCTCAGTGTCCCTCCCTCCTCGTCCTGCCCGCTGGCATTATCTTTGCACTTATCGGATAATGAGTCGATCGGTATGGATTAAAAAAGAAAAAAGAAAAAAATAGTGACACGTTTCTTTATACAAAACAACCAAACCTCTTGAAAAATATAATGATGAAATGGAATAACGAACGAAAGCATTGCCCATCATATTTATTTATGTATTTATTATTTATTTATTTTTTTTCTACGGACTCATTATTCTTAAAACAGTAAAGCAGTTCAAGGTACCATAATACTCCCTGTCTATCTATTAGAATATATTTATGATAGGACTGATTTTTGTTACTATTATTGTCTTCAAATGAGATAAAACATTGTACTTCTAAAGACAGTGAAGCAGCAACACCAGTCAGGGAATTGTGAGCGAAGGTAGCAGCTCGCCAACACTCGGTGTCCTCGCTCAACGCGGCACAGGCTGCGTGTGTGCCTCAGTGAGGAGACACTAGTATAATACAGAGGCACACTCCTCGCCAGGCAGAGAACCCACGTGCGTGAACTCATGGAATGCTGAGGCACACGACACTTGTTATTGTGGTGCCTCGCTGGTGACTTGCTCCCTCTGGGTTGACAGATTTATCATATAGAAAAAAAAAAAAAAAAAAAAAAAAAAAAAAAAAAAAAAAAAAAAAAAAATATATATATATATATATATATATATATATATATATATATATATATATATATATATATATATATATATATATATATATATATATATATATATATATATATATATATATATATATATATATATATATATGAAGTAAACAAAAACTACCTTATAATACCGTAATAATTAATACTACTTGTAGTGGCTTACGCAACGCGTCACGTTGGCCTTAGTCGCGTCGTTTATTTGTGTTATTGTGATCAATAAAGGGTGATACCGAGCAGAGTGGTAACTCGGAGGGACCCGTGGTTGTACACCGGGGACGGCAGTGTGGCTCCGCAAGCATGGTGTCACCACGGCCCGCGCCCGCCATCACACACACGCATATTGTTATAGGTATCATAGTAAAGATAACCAGCGTGTATTAATCCAGTAATGTTTTAAAATAAATCAGTAAACTAACTTTGGGTTGCGATTGTCCAGATCTCGCACTGTTACTAAAAAAAAAAAAAAAAAAAAAATGATGTTAACGAATAAAACCGTGGGCTGCCTTTTCTCACCACTAAGGGTAACAGTTTTAGCAAGAAACTTAAACAGGAACAACCTTACTTCATTCAACACGACCCGTAAGAGCTCCGCCTTACGTAACAGCACGACAATGTACCACACGTTTCTTCATGCAGCAAACACACACACACACACACACACACACACACACAGACACTCGTCAAGTAGCGCGGGAATCATCCTTCTCGGCATCAAGCGGGTAGGCGCGGATCAGGGCTGCGTCAACTCCCGCACTTACTCCTTCCCGCCACTTTATTGTACGGTTAGCACAGCGCCACACTTGTTGCAGTGAAAGAGTGTTTCAGGCCGCCCGTTGAGTTCCCGTGTCTTCTTAGTCGTGTCTGCCTCTGGGGATGAGGATTCACCCTCGTCCTCGTCTATGGCGTCTTGCAGGGCGACGCTCTTGAGGTCCGGGGTGAAGATGCCCTCGTCCACACTCCGAGAACGGCCGCGTGATGGACTGAACGCCTCGTCAGTCTGAACGCCTGAAGAGGAAGGTGTGGTGTGTCACGCGAGGAACATTAGGGAGCATTTAGACAAACATAACTTCGTAAATCAGTCACAGCGTGACTTCACGAAGGTCTTGCCTTACGGATTTGCTGAGTTTTTACAGGAAAGTTTACGAGGCGGCAGATAATGGAGATAATTATGATATCCTATACCTGGACGTTAGTAAGGCATTCCACAAGGTACTCCATCAAAGGCTCTTCAGAAAGGTTAGGGCACATGGGATAGACGGGAAGGTGTAAGGTTTGATAATGTTGTGGTTAGGCAACAGGCGACAGAGTTGTAATAAACGGCTCTAAATCCGAGTAGGGTCAAGTTATTAGTGGGGTGCCACAGGGATAAGTTTTAGTAACATTGCTGTTTTAATATATATGAATGACCTAGATAGTGAGATCAATAGTAATATTAGTAAATTTGCGGATGACACAAAGATAGGTAGGTCAATTAGGTCAGATTCAGATTCCATTGCCTTGCAGGCAGACTTTAATATTTAATATTAGCAAATGCAAAGCGCTCAGCGTAAGTAGGAAAAACCCACACAATAGCTACACCATAAACAACGAAGCTTTGGTAAGTTCAGGAAACGAAAAAGATTTAGGAGTTATAGTTAGCTTTAATATCCGTCTAAGATAACAATGTATAGAGGCCAGAAATAAAGCAAATCGGTTATTAGATTAATTTTTAGGAGTGTTAAAAGTAGAAATCCAGAAGTAATATTAAATTTATATTTGAGCGCTGGTCAGACCTCATCTAGACAGTTCTGGTCTTCATATTACAGGAAAGATATAGGTCTATTAGAATCAGTACAAAAGAGAATGACTAAAAGGATACAGGGGATAAGGGGTATTCCTTACGAAACGAGACTGAAGCTATTAAATTTACATCCCTTAGAGAGGCGTAGGTTAAGAAGGGATCTGATAGAAGTCTTTAAGTGGTATAGGGGGTATAACAAAGGTGACGTAAACAAAATTCTCAGGATCAGTAATCAGGTAGAACAAGGAATAATGGGTTCAAACTTGAAAAATTCAGGTTCAAGAAAAAAAAAAAAAAAAAAAAAAGGAATTGGTTCTCAAACAGAATTGTAGATGAATGGAATGGACTCAGTAATCAGATTGCTAGTGTTGAGTCATTAGGGATCTTTAACAGATTAGACAAATTTACAGATGGAGATGATAGGTGGAATTAGGTAGGTATGTTTCATACAGCGACTGCCACGTGTAGGTCTGGTGGCTTCTTGCAACTTCTCTTAATTTCTTATGTTCTTATGTTAACTAATTCTCTCTCTCTCTCTCTCACCCGTGTCGTGGCAGTCGGGCTGCTCCATGCTGTTCTCCCTCATAGTGGGCATGTCGGATGGCCGCGCGGACTGCACCAGGGTCGTCACCAAATCCATGCGGGAGTCCAGAGAGTACTGCTTGCCCGCCATCAACATCCCGCGGATACGGCGACGCATGGCTGGCCGGGCACGCGGGAGGAGGAAAAATGTTTACTCATGTTGGTGAGTAAATGTTCTGTTGATCCTTTAACTCTTATAGTATTTTTATTTTTTTATTTTTTTTATTATTGACATTCAGAGCATTGTAAAATATCTTTTGTTTTATGTAAGAGAGGGGATGGCCAAGGACAACATAAAGAGTGTAAAGAAATGCTCAGTGAGAGTGCCAGTCCCAAAAGAAAGATCAAAAGGATCATCCAGAATTGAAGAAGTGTCTTGTTTCTTGTTTAATGATGTTGGCACGTAAATGTTCTGTTGATTCTTCAATTGCTATGTTTGTTTTTTATTAACATTCAGAGTAAAGTAAAAAAGTACTTGGTCACACAGAAAACGAGAGAATTTGAAGTTATTTTTTATTTATTATTATTATTTTTATTATTATTATTAATATTATTATTATTATTATTATTATTATTATTATTATTTTAGCGCCTAAGAGAGTACAGTATAGAAATAAGTGATTAAGAAGTTGAAGGAGATTATGAGGATAAACTGTTTAGCATTATAAGAGTTAATTAAATGATGCGAGTCGGCTGACAACATTAAGAGAAATTAAAGAGCCTGGTGCTGCATTTCCAGCGTATTTTTCTTTTCTTATGTACATTTGGATAAAAAAATGATGTGTTTAATTTAAAAGGAAATCAAGGACAAGAATTATGGTACTGTCGCATATTAGAAAAGAAAGGAAAATTTTAAGATACAGAGAGTTTCATTGTCAATCGAGCTACATGGACTAGGATGCAATACGTCTATTTCCTTAATCCTAGCCTTTGCTAAATTTCCCTAAAGATATCTGATTCTTCCCTTTCTTAGACTTCCTCCATTGTCTTCAAGAAAATTTCCAGTCTTTCATACCTCCTTTTCTAAAATAAACTTCACTAACTTCAAACTTCTTTCAACGTCTTTCATTCCTCCTGTTCTTAAAATAAACTTCATCCACCACCTTCAAAGCTTCTTCCAATGTCTTCAATTCTTTCCTTTCCTAAGCCTCCTTCAACGTCTACAACTTCTCCCTTCACCACACCTGCCGAAACGATAATTACTCCCAGTGAGGTCTAAAGCACTGTTCAGGGGGTGCTGTGAACTTATCATTAAACCCAGCTGTGACCTCACTGAACGTTTCCCTTTGTGTCTCACAACACAAGGGGGCAGTCACAGCCTGCCCTCTAAAGACAACTCTTTTCCTCCACACAAAACTACAAGCACCTAATAACACACACACCCTTCACTCAAAAATTTTAAAATCATCATGGCGACTCCTACACCAGCCTCGGAGTCCCCATCTGGGGAGGGGACCATAAATGTCCCCAGGTCGGACTGCCTTTCTGTCGACGACCCTAAGTGTCTTGACACCCCGCTCAACTTTTTCTTCATTAACTTCTGCAACATTCGCGGTCTAAGATCTAATTTTCAATCTGTAGAACACTACCTCTCCTCTTCTAAAGCTCATCTTCTTTTCCTCACTGAAACTCAGGTGTCTGAGGCAACTGACAGTAGCCCCTTTTCTGTTCCCTCCTACTTTTTCTATCCTCATTTTCGATCCAAAGCTGGATGCTGCGTTTATGTGCTCAATGACTTAACCTGCTCTCGTGCCCACGCTCTTGAATCTTCCGAGTTTTCCACCATCTGGCTACGACTACAGAGTCACTCTCATACTAAATTTATCTGTGCTGTATACCTCTCACCTAACTCCTCTGACTATAAGAAATTCTTTGACTACTTAACTTCCAAAGTGGAGCACATTCTGACCCTCTTCCCTTTCGCAGAGATCTCCATTCTTGGAGACTTCAGTGTTCACCACCAGCTTTGGCTTTCCTCTCCCTTCACTGACCATCCTGGTGAACTAGCCTACAACTTTGCTATCCTCCATGACCTAGAGCAATTGGTGCAACACCCTACTCGTATTCCTGACCGTCTTGGAGATACGCCCAACATTCTTGACCTTTTCCTGACCTCTAATCCTTCTGCTTATGCTGTCACCCTTTCTTCTCCGTTGGGCTCCTCCGATCACAATCTCATATCTTTATCTTGTCCTATTGCTCCAATCCCTCCTCAGGATCCCCCTAAGCGAAGGTGCCTCTGGCGTTTTGCCTCTGCTAGTTGGGGGGATCTGAGGAGGTATTTTGCTGATTTTCCTTGGAATGACTACTGCTTCCGTGTCAGAGACCCGTCTTTGTGTGCTGAACGCATAACAGAGGTAATAGTCTGGCATGGAGGCGTACATTCCTCACT
>NC_087183.1:6112367-6114867 GCF_035594125.1 Scylla paramamosain
TAATAATATCAATAATAATAATAATAATAATAATAATAATAATAACAATAATAATAATAATATCAATAATAATAATAATAATAATGATAATGATAATAATAATAATGATTGTGGCGGGACGCTTCGCCAGCCGCCCGCATTCCATTCTCCGGTACCCTGGGACCTGACGCCAGCCTCGGTCAACCATGTGGTGTGAGGGCAAGCCTCACACCCTTTGTCTCCTGACGCCAGTCCTGTCAGTGACCTGACTCAGCCATGCTGCGGACATGCGTGTCCGTGTCCGCCTGGCTTCGGTGGCGGACATGCGACACGCGGGCAGCTACTATATAATTTTGTAAAGTATTATTTTATTAATACACTGAAGCTGATTTTTACCACCGTATTTTCTTTGGTCACCACCTATACTCAGTACTATAGTTTGTTCAGAGCATGAAGTCCGTTCAAAGTGGGGCAAGTATGTTGGTTTACCTCTGGCCATGCTGCCAAATCAATCTTCGTACATGGGCCTGTCTCTTTTGTCTCCCATCCGTGTGCTGTTTGAAAGTGATATTTTATGTATTCTGTATATAGTAAAGGAAGCTACATAGTACTATGAGAGTCGATGTTTAGGATTATTAATACGATTTGTATAAATTATATGATGTGGCAAATGTTTTTCCCCATGTTGCCACGTTTTCCTGGTAGTGGTGGTGGTGGTGGTGGGGTATCATTAAAAGGGATTAGCACTCCCACGTGTGTGTGTGTGTGTGTGTGTGTGTGTGTGTGTGTATATATATATATATATATATATATATATATATATATATATATATATATATATATATATATATATATATATATATATATATATATATATATATATATATATATATATGAGAGGAGGAGGCAGTAGACACCTGCCGAAACGATAATTACTCCCAGTGAGGTCTAAAGCACTGTTCAGGGGGTGCTGTGAACTTATCATTAAACCCAGCTGTGACCTCACTGAACGTTTCCCTTTGTGTCTCACAACACAAGGGGGTAGTCACAGCCTGCCCTCTAAAGACAACTCTCTTCCTCCACACAAAACTACAAGCACCTAATAACACACACACCCTTCACTCAAAAAAAATTTAAAATCATGGCGACTCCTACAACAGCCTCGGAGTCCCCATCTGGGGAGGGGACCATAAATGTCCCCAGGTCGGACTGCCTTTCCGTCGACGACCCTAAGTGTCTTGACACCCCCCTCAACTTTTTCTTCATTAACTTCTGCAACATTCGCGGTCTAAGATCTAATTTTCAATCTGTAGAACACCACCTCTCCTCTTCTAAACCTCATCTTCTTTTCCTCACTGAAACTCAGGTGTCTGAGGCAACTGACAGTAGCCCCTTTTCTGTTCCCTCCTACTTTCTCTATCCTCATTTTCGATCCAAAGCTGGATGCTGCGTTTATGTGCGCAATGACTTAACCTGCTCTCGTGCCCACGCTCTTGAATCTTCCGAGTTTTCCACCATCTGGCTACGACTACAGAGTCATTCTCATACTAAATTTATCTGTGCTGTATACCTCTCTCCTAACTCCTCTGACTATAAGAAATTCTTTGACTACTTAACTTCCAAAGTGGAGCACATTCTGACCCTCTTCCCTTTTGCAGAGATCTCCATTCTTGGAGACTTCAATGTTCACCACCAGCTTTGGCTTTCCTCTCCCTTCACTGACCATCCTGGTGAACTAGCCTACAACTTTGCTATCCTCCATGACCTAGAGCAATTGGTGCAACACCCTACTCGTATTCCTGACCGTCTTGGAGATACGCCCAACATTCTTGACCTTTTCCTGACCTCTAATCCTTCTGCTTATGCTGTCACCCTTTCTTCTCCGTTGGGCTCCTCCGATCACAATCTCATATCTTTATCTTGTCCTATCACTCCAATCCCTCCTCAGGATCCCCCTAAGCGAAGGTGCCTCTGGCGTTTTGCCTCTGCTAGTTGGGGGGACCTGAGGAGGTATTTTGCTGATTTTCCTTGGAATGACTACTGCTTCCGTGTCAGAGACCCGTCTTTGTGTGCTGAGCACATAACAGAGGTGATAGTGTCTGGCATGGAGGCGTACATTCCTCACTCTTTTTCTCGTCCTAAACCTTCTAAACCTTGGTTTAACACAGCTTGTTCTCGTGCTATACATGATAGAGAGGTGGCCCACAAAAGGTACTTAAGCCTTCCTTCACCAGAATCTCATGCACTTTATATTTCTGCCCGGAACCATGCCAAGTCTGTTCTCCAACTAGCCAAAAACTCCTTCATTAACAGAAAATGTCAAAACCTTTCAAGACCTAACTCCCCTCGTGATTTCTGGCATCTAGCCAAAAATATCTCCAATAACTTTGCTTCTTCTTCTTTCCCTCCTCTACTTCAACCAGATGGCACCACTGCTATCACATCTATTTCTAAAGCTGAACTCTTTGCTCAAACCTTTGCTAAAAGCTCTACCTTGGACGATTCTGGGCTTGTTCCTCCC
>NC_087183.1:6124867-6139867 GCF_035594125.1 Scylla paramamosain
GGGCTCAGTATGTGAAAGAAGCTGTACTGTGCACACAATTTGTGGACTTAGGCTCTGGGAGGCACCTTTGATTTCAACGCGGATTTGTGAGTTAACTATAGGAGGGTGCTGTCTAAAACTTTTACAGACGTACACTACAGTGAGTAATACTGCATAATCATGTCAGTCTTCAACAACAAAGTAACAAGGAGCTATTGTAAAGATGACCGGTTGATGATTTCCTACTTCGTGTAAGAGTCGTGAAATTGTGTGTGTGTGTGTGTGTGTGTGTGTGTGTGTGTGTGTGGAGGGGGAGGTGTAGCAAGAAAGGGTAAAAAGATGTGGTGTACTTTTCTTGTGGTGGTGGTAAATATTGTATAAGTAATAGTGGTAGTGGGAGTCGTGGTGATCAGATCCCCTCTTAACCTAGCCTACGCCGGGTGTATATTCAAAAGTTTCAATCCTTTTTCGTAAGGAATGTTTTTCATCTCTTGTATCTTTTTAGTCATTCTCCTTTGTACTGATTTTAACAAGGCTTATACGTTTCCTGTAATATGAGGACCAGAACTGCACAGTATAATCTAGATGAGGTCTGACCAGTCCTAATTATAATTCTTATATTACTTTGGAATTTCTACTTTTAACCCTTCTAAATATGAATCCTAATTAATAATTGATTTGTCTTACGAATATTTCTGGCCTCTATGCACTGTTTGTTGGTTTTTGTCTTTCTTTATTGACGGAGATCAAAGCTAAATAAAACTTTTAAAGCTTTTTCGTCCTCTGATCTTACCACGGCCTCGTTCTTTATAGTGTATTTATTGAGAACGTATTATTATTATTAGTAGTAGTAGTAGTAAAAGAAGAACTGTTAGCAATGATAATAAGAGTAGCGATAATAGCAGTAGATAGAATAGTGTGAACAACAGCAGTAGTCAGCAGCAGAAATAGTTGCAGCAATATCAGCCTCATTAACACTGCCCAAAGACATAACACACGAGAAACTCCTAGACTCAAGGCCCATGTTCAGGTACGCTTTGCTGTCTCACCACGACTATGTTCAAAGGCCCCTGAGATGTTTAGCCAAGTTCTCAAGAGTATTTTTAGTTAATTATGTAGAAATTACGTTAATCTGTCACTAGAACGATGAAAATCCTCAAAAACCCGTGTAGCTTCAACTAGAGCTTTTATGAGAGGTGCGCCGTAGGTGTTTCAGAATATAGTCCATGGAAGGCTAGACGTGGCACTCCTATACAAAACACACCGTACGTTCACTACTCGTATATATCCACTTATCGTCTCTATCCAGTCTGATCCCAAGCAACGCACCACATGGCCGTGCAGTCGAAGTGGACCATCATCCACTTGGAGGGGTTGAAGGCGAGGGAGTGAGCGTACTCTATGCCGGCCATGAAGTGTCGGAACTCTGGGCACATGAAGGCAGTTCCGGCGTATGCGGCGTCCACGTGCATCCACAGCTCCTCCTGGGCGCCTGTGTGAGGGAGAGAAGAGGTGGCGAGATGGTGGGCTGGCGAGGAGTGTTGTAAAGGAGGGAAGGTGGAAGGAAGGTGTGTGTTTGGTGGTTAGGGAGGTGTGAAGTGTGTTAAAGTGACTGGGAAGGAGGGAAGCTGTAAGGAAAAGAGTGGCAAGGAGTGTTCGGGAAGGAGGGAAGGTGTAAGGAACGGTTGTGTTAAGGATGTGGAAGATATGGAGAAGTGTTAAGGGCTTGGGAAGGAGAGGAGGTTTAAGGAAAATATGTGTTGAGGGAGAGGAAGATGTAAGGAAGGTGCGTGTTACTGTTAGTAATGTGTTAAGTGTGTTAAGGAAGGTGTGTGTGTGTGTATGTGTGTGTGGCTAGAGAATGAATGCGTTAAAAGATGAATGTTTGTTCTGTTTGTTCTGTTCTCATTCGTATTTATATTCTTTCTCCTCCTCCTCCTCCCCCTCCTCCTCCTCCTCCTCCTCCTCCTCCTCCTCCTCCTCCTCCTCCTCCTCCTCCTCCTCCCCTTCCCCTTCATACTTACAGATGGGTCCTAGTTCCTGAAGATTATCGAAAGCGCAAGCACCAGTAGTCCCTAGCGTGGCGCAGAGCTGGATTGAGAGAGAGAGAGAGAGAGAGAGAGAGAGAGAGAGAGAGAGAGAGAGAGAGAGAGAGAGAGAGAGAGAGAGAGAGAGAGAGAGAGGGAGAGAGAGAGTACAGATAAAAAAAAGTGATAGAAGTGAAAAAACAATAAAGAATGGAAGAGAACAAAAAAGAAGGAAAGAAACAAAGAAGGCATGGAAGAAAAAAAGAAAGTTTACGTTAAAGAATATTTAGTTTTTTCATGTACAACTGTTAATTAATCTGATTATCAACTGAGATTAAATATAAGACTGAAGTGGAAATAGTGATTGATTAAACTGAAACTATCATCACTACCACCACCACCACCACCACTACCACCACCACCACCACCACCACCACCACTATCATTAATGTCTAGTACCCACCACCACTACTGGCTTCATTCCAACCACCGAAAAGAAGGTTGTGACTAAATCGCCACCAGTCATCACCACCAGTCATCACCAAGCACCACTAGACCAAGAAATTACATAATCACCAGTACCACTATACCAAATTAATGATTACCACAACTTTTCATCACCACAGATATCCACACCACAAACAGCAATAATTACTACTACTACTACTGCTACTGCTACTACTACTACTACTACTGCTACTACTACTACTACTACTACTACTACTACTACTACTACTACTACTACTACTACTACTACTCCCTGATGTTTTTTGGTCTGTTTTTTTTTTTTTTTTTCAATTTATCATACTAATCCGCTGTTCTCTCTTCTTTCACATTTCATACACTGCTGTCTTCGTTTCCTGCCCTTGTTTTTCATTAAATAGCAGTTCTTCAATTACACTGCCTTCCTCCTCTATTACAAGGTGCATTTAACTGTATTATTCTTATTCTGAGATCTGGATAGCCTGGGCACCTTAACAGAGTGTGGTTTCAGAATCCCAGTCACACATCATGAACTGTGTATTTCCCTTCCTATGGCTGTTTCCTTTCTGGCTCTATTTAATATTTCTGCTGCCACTACTACTACTACTACTACTACTACTACTACTGTCCGTTTTTGTCAATTAACCTGAGATTATTATTCCTGGTTCTATATAATATTTCTACTGCTACTACTACTGCTACAACCACCACCACCACCACCACCACCACCAATACTCACAAAGAAGGGAATGAGGCCCTTCTCCCTGTCGTTCTGAATGGCCTCCAGCACTTTGTCGCCTCGCATGCTCAAATTGTCATCACTCTCAATGTATCGCATCTTGACCAGCCCGATTAGCCCCGCCTTCTCCACCGACGAGTGAGCCTGTGGAGAATTAAGAGTAGTGAAGGTAGAGTGGAGGATTGAAGCAGGTGGAGTGAATGATGGATGGGTGGAAAGTACGTGGGATAGATGAGTGATTGATGGGTGGATGGGTGGGTGGATTTGAGGGTCCAGCAAAGGGTTAATGTGATTTTGTGGATGGTTATGTGGAAGAGCATGTGGAGAAGTGGAGTGTGTGCTAGAGGTGGACGTGTGCTCCTCCTCCTCCTCCTCCTCCTCCTCCTCTTCTTCTTTTTCTTCTTCTTCTTCTTCTTCTTCTTCTTCTTCTTCTTCTTCTTCTTCTTCTTTCTTTTCTTTTCTTTTCTTTTCTTTTCTTTTCTTTTCTTTTCTTTTCTTTTCTTTTCTTTTCTTCTTCTTCTTCTTCTTCTTCTTATTATTATTATTATTATTATTATTTTTCTTCTTCTTCTTCTTTTCTTTGTTTCAGTTCTTGTTCTTTTCTTCTTCTTCTTCTGTCTTCTCTTTTGTTATTGTTGTTGTTGTTTTTCTTGTCTTTCTTTCCTTCTTCCTTCCTTCTTCTGTCTTTTCTTTTTTCTTTTCTTCGTTCTTTCCTTCCTTCCTTTTTTCCTCCGCCTTCTTCTTCTTCTTCTTCTTCATCTTCTTCTTCTTCTCCTCTTTTCTTCGTGTTATTTCTGTTATTGTTTTTTCTTCTTGTTTCAATACATTTACGTAGTTAAATTTTGATAGAGCATCTTTATTAAAAAAATATATATGTGTGGACTGAAGATTTTAGGTCATTATGTTTTGGTTAATGTGTGTGTGTGTGTGTGTGTGTGTGTGTGTGTATGTATGTATGCGCGCGTGCGCGTGTACCCCTTGACCTATTCCTCCCTCTCTCTCCTTTCTTTTCCTTCTCTCTCTCTCTCTCTCTCTCTCTCTCTCTCTCTCTCTCTCTCTCTCTCTCTCTCTCTCTCTCTCTCTCTCTCTCTCTCTCTCTGTCTTTCATTTCCTTCCCTTTCATACAAGTAGAGAGAGAGAGAGAGAGAGAGAGAGAGAGAGAGAGAGAGAGAGAGAGAGAGAGAGAGAGAGAGAGAGAGAGTCTGCCTACCTGCCTACCTGCCTGCCTGCCTGAAACTTGGCAATGGAAATACTGACGCTGTTGGACACTATTATGCTTTGGTTCTATGATGATCACTGATGGGACGCGCCGGGGATGAGGGAATGCAGTAGTGGCTCGTATTCTGGAACGTTTTACTCTCATCGCGACTATTTTCAAAGGCCATAGAGACGATTAGCCGGTTTCTCAAGAGTGTTTCTCCTGTTAATAATGTAGAAATCTTGTTCATCTGTCACTAGAACCGTTGAAGCAGCCTTAAAACTCGTGTAACTTCAACTAAAGCCTTTTTGAATGAAGTGTTGAACGTAGCGGAGGTGTGGTGCAGAAGTGTTTCAGAGTATGGTGCAGTGTTCGGCCGCCAAGGATCAGACAAACAACTACACAGGTTTGTCAGTGTCATTACAAAACCAAAACATTACAAAACTGCCTTGCATATCTTACCTCTCCCCCTCTTCTTCCCTTCCTCTCCCTGCCTTTCCACTACCTTTGTCACCCCTTGCCTGTCGATACACGCCCCCACACACCTCTCATCCCCTTCACTTCTCCCTTCCTCCTCCTCCTCCTCCTCCTCCCTCTCATGTTCCCTCAACCTCCCGTATTTCCCCTCCATCCTTATCATTGCCTTCATCTTCCTCTTCCTCCTCCTCCTCCTCCTCCTCCTCCTCCTCCTCCTCCTCCTCCTCCTCACACACCTTCAACTTACCTGTCATCCCTGTAACCTGGTCTTCTCATGTTTCCCTTTCCCGTTCCTCCTTTATTTCCCTAACTATACTTTACAGTTATTAGTTTCTCTTATTTCTCCTCTTTATTCCCCTCTCCTTTTTTTCTCACTTCTTTTCGTCTTCGTTTTTTTTATCTTACTCTACAGTCTACACGCTATTTTTTTCTTTTCCTTCTTCCCGTTCTTCTTCTTACTTTCCTCTTTTTTCCTCTTTCCTCTTATTATTCGTCTCTTCTCCCTTCTCTGTTTTCGCCATATCCCTCCCTTTTATCGTTCCTCTTCTTTTCCTTTCCCTGCCTTTCTCTCATCTTTCTCTTCATCTTTCCTCTTCTATATTTCTTTCCTCTTTTCTCCCCCATTCCTTCATCCTTCATCTCACCTTCACTTTTTACTCTTCCCCTTCCTTTCCTCTTTCGTTGTTGCGGTAACGAAATCTCAATCAGTCATTTTATCCCTTCCTTCTCCTCTTCCCTTCTTCCTTCCTCTTCCCTCTTTCTCATCTCCATTTTCTTTCTCCTCTCCTCCCACTCTTCTGTTTTTTCAATCTCCTTTCTCCTCATTTTTCCCTCATTTGCTTTCCGTCTCTTCTTCCTTTTCCTTTCTTTCCCCTTTACTTCTTCTATATATTTCCTTTCTTCTGTTCACTTTTCCCTCCCTTTCCTTCCTTTTTCCCGCTTTTCCATTTTCTTCTCTCCCTTTCCTTGCAGTTCCCCTCTTCTTCTAAGATATTCTTTCTTTTTTCCTTCTTTTCTTTATTTTTCCCCTCACTTTCCCTCCTTAATTTCCCTTTTCTTCCATTTCTCCGTCTTTTCCTTTCTTTCCCTTCTTTCCATTCCCTTTTACTTCCTCTCTACCTTCCGTTCATTCTTTTCCTCCCTCCTTCCCCTCATCTCTTTTCCTACTTCTCTTTCCTTCTTTCTTCCCTTCCCTTCCTTTCCCTTAATTTTCTTACCTCTTTTCTTTTTCTTTCCTTTACTTCTATACATTCTCTCGTCTTCCTTTCCTTTTTTCTTTCTATTCCTTCTCTTCCTTTCCTTTCCTTTCCTCCCCTTTTTCCCTTCATCTGCCTTGTCTTCATCCTTTTCTCCGTCCTTCCCTTCCTCATTCACTTTCCTGCTTCCTTTCCTTCTTTCTTCCCTTCTATTTCATTCCTCTCCTCTCGTCTTTTTCTTCCCCTTCCTCTTTACCTTCTCTATAACTTCCGTTCAACTTTTCTCTCTCTCCTCCACTTCCTCATTCCCTCCACTACTTCTGTTTCCGTCTATCGTTCCTTTCCTTCCATTTCTTTCCTGCCCTCTTTTCCTTTCCCTTCTCTCTACCTTCCCTTCATCATGCCGTCTACTGCTTCCCTTCCTTCACCCTTTCACTTCAGTATGCAATAATTCACATCCCTAAAACCAATGTGACGAAACTTCATTAGCATCTACGAGAAAGGAGATAAAAGAGCAGAGATTTTGCAACTTCCAGCCAGTGCAATGTTTGGAGGTGGCGATAGAGCAAGAAAATATGTGTCAGAGTGGTTAGTAATTAAGGAAAGGTGCGTCAAATAGTACAAAAAAAGGGTTAACACTACAACTATATCTTCTTCAAAAGACTCGAATGTTCTTTCTTTGTGTTCCCGTGTGTTCCCTACCCCGGTACCTGGTCGGAGCAGTAGGCCACCAGTCTGGAGTTGATCTCGGCGTCCTCAATCTCCGGGTCATCCTGCTGGTACCTCTGTATGGCCTCCGTCCGCGCCGCCAGCAGGCACACAAAGGTGGCCTCGGAAGCTGTGGTCTGGGGGGAGAGAGAGTTACATAGAGTTACATAGAAAAACAGGCCACAACAGACCTTGCAGTCCTTACGAGATGACCTGACCCAAGACTACTAAGATGATAGTAGAAGAAAGGGACAGGAAAGCAGAAGGCTCTCTCCCAACCCTCCACTCCCTCTGGCATAAGCCGTACAGGAAAACAGGTCGGAAAGAAATATCTTAAGGGGTAAGAAAATAAAAAAAACCCGAAGGAAATTTTATAGGCAAGAAAGAAAATAGATGAAGTGAGGTGCCCCCATTTCCTGAAGGCAAGGAAGTTAATCACTAACAAACAAACGCTGTTAGCCGCGGACTGCAGGCAAAATATTTATCAAGACGGCGTTTAAAAGTCTCAACGGTGTTGCAGTCTATCACGTCTAGAGGAAGGCCATTCCATAGATTTCCTACTCGGTGAGAAAAAAAAAAAAAATCTGATTCGTGAGAGTTGAAGGATTTTCCAACAATTATGCAACCATTTCCTCGCGTGTAATGTGAAGAGTCTATCATGAAATATTTACTGCAGTCCATGTTATCAATGCCTTTGATGATTTTAAACACCTGTATTAAGTCGCCTCTTAGTCTTCTTTGTGTTAATGGGAATAAATTTAATTCTTTAAGACGCTCTTTGTATGATTTTTTTTCTTAGGCTTGGTATAACATTTGTTACTCTACGCTGAACGCGTTTTAATTTATCAGTGTTTTTCTGGTAGTAGGGCACCATGCTTGAACACAATATTCCAAAAGGGGACGGGCTAAAGAGTTATACAAAGTGAGGATTGTATCCTTAGATTTATATTCAAAAATCTGCCGATTAAGCTAATTACTTTGTTTGCTTTCTTTACGACTTCTGAACATTTTTTTGCTAGGTTTTAAGTTACTTGATATTGTTACTCCTAAATCAGTTTCGTTGTCAACATTTTTAAGTTGGGTGCCATTTAAAACATACTTTGCTTTCTCGTTTCTATACCCTATGTGAAGCACTTTGCACTTATCTGCATCAAAACTCATTTGCCAGGTTTGCCCCCCACTCTATCATTTTGTCTAGATTTTTCTGCATTTCTATTACTTGTTCGTTAGAGACAACGGAATTGGCAATTTTGGTGTCATCAGCAAACTTCGATATTATACTGGTAACACCCTCATTTATGTCGTTGATATAAACAAGGAAGAGAACAAGTCCTAAAACTGATCCCTGTGGTACCCCGCTGGTTACGTTAGTCCACTTGGATGCTTTTCCATTTATTACTACTCTTTGTTTACGGTTGTTTAGCCAGTTTTCAACCCATCGCAACACGTCGCCTTGGATATCATGTGATTTTACTTTAATTAGTAAACATTTGTGGGGGACTTTATCGAAGGCCTTTTGAAAATCAAGATATTTACTTTATTCTCGTCGTACTGGTTCAGAGTATCATAGAAGAAGTCTAAGGTTTGTCAAACAAGAGCGTTTGTTGCGGAAGCCGTGTTGAGTATTTTTAAGTAAATTGTTTTCTCCTAAGTGATTAACGAGTTTATCTCTTATTAGTGTTTCAGGCATTTTGCATATGACTGAGGTTAAGTTAACTGGCCGGTAATTACACTGTAAAGATTTACTGCCTTTTTTGAAAATCGGAGTTACGTTAGCGAGCTTCCATTCATCAGGCATTGCACCGGACTGCAAGGATTTATTGAACAATACGGTTAGTTGTTTAACGAATTCGGATCTTTTAAGATGCGGGGTGAGATCGTGTCAGGCCAGGGTGACTTGCTTACTGTAAGTTTATCGAAGCATTTTGACACGTCACTTTCTGTTATATTGATGCTGCTTAGGACGTCGTTGTTATTAATTTGCCGCCGCCGCCGTAGGGATGTCGCTGAGGTCTTCTGCTGTAAATACTGAAGCAAAGAAAGTATTTAGAATGTTACTAATTTGCTTCTCGTCGTTGGTGTAATCTCCATTTACGTCAATTATGGGTCCAATAGTTGAAGTAATCACTCTGTTTTGCCTGATGAAGCTATAAAATTCCTTCGGGTGCGTTTTACTCTGGTTCGCAACATGCAACTCGGTGGACCTGTTGCTGTGTTTGAGAGAGAGAGAGAGAGAGAGAGAGAGAGAGAGAGAGAGAGAGAGAGAGAGAGAGAGAGAGAGAGAGAGAAAGAAAGAAAGAAAGAAAGAAAGAAAGAAAGAAAGAAAGAAAGAAAGAAAGAAAGAAAGAAAGAAAGAAAGAAAGAAAGAAAGAAAGAAAGAAAGAAAGAAAGGAGAGGAGGAGGTGGAGGAATGTTGTTACAAGAGAAATAAGAGAAGGGGGGAGGGAAGGAAGAAGTTATGAAGTGATGGGTGATAAGAAAGAGGAGGAGGAGGGGGAAGAGGAGGAGGATGAGGAATACAAAGGACTACAAAGTAAAGCCAAACAGCAACAAACCTTTTGGTCCTTGCAAGGCTGTTTGGTAACTACTTCTAACTAGCTACAGGGAAGAGAGACAGGACAGCATAGCAGAAGGCTCCTCCCCACCCACCACTCCCTCCAGCTTGCGCTGGCATGGAAATAGTTGGGAAAAGTACCATGCAGTATGGAAAAACTGACATGGAATTTTCATAGGAAAGGATGAAAGGAAGTTCTACTATTCACCCTACGGTGAACTCTATACTCCTATCTGAAAGTTAATATAATTTATATTAAAACTGGTGTCTGTAAAATAAGAGTTTATTAGTGAATTTAGTAATTATTCGGACAAGAAGAGAGCTTGTTGGGGATTTGCTTTTAAATATTTGTCTATTTTATTTTTGAACGATTCAATAGTATTGCTATTCACAGTTTCGGCAGGAAGTTTATTCCTTAGATTTACTATACGATTAAAGAAAAAAATGTTTGGCCTCGTGGGATTTAAAACGTCTGGGTATAATCTTGAATCCATTATTTCTTTTTAGGTTAGAATGATCAGTGGTAAAATATTTATGTGCATCAATGTTACTATATCCTTTGAAAATTTTGAACACTTCAATTAGGTCTCCTCTTATCCTGCGCTTTGTTAAACTAAATAGGTTTAGTTCTTCCAGTCGTTCCTCATACGGCTTATTGCGCAATCTTGGAATCATCTTTGTGACTCTGCGCTGTATCTTTTCTAGTTTTTCAATGTCTTTTTTGTAGTACGGTGACCAGAACTGTACACAGTATTCTAGATGAGGGCGCACCAGTGAGTTATATAAGGCAAGTATAACCTTTTCTGATTTAAATTCAAAGGTTCTTCCATTGAACCCTACTAATTTATTTGCCGTCTTTACTGTTTCTGTGCAGTGTTGTCTCGGCTTTAGGTCGTTTGACACAACGACACCAAGATCTTTTTCTTTATCGGTGCTTGACAGTGGCATGTTATTCATTACTTATCTCGCCTGAACATTGTTGCTTCCGGTATGTAGAATTTTACACTTTTCTATATTGAATCTCATCTGCCATTTTTCTGCCCAGCTTGTTAATTTATTGAGATCACACTGCAGTTCCTGCCATTGTGACACAGAAGTTACTCTACTTGTTATTTTGGTGTCGTCTGCAAATTTACTTATTTTGCAGTTTATCCCTTCATCAATATCATTAATGTACATTATGAAGAGTACTGGTCCTAATACAGAGCCTTGAGGAACGCCGCTATTTTACCTTATGCCACTCTGACTCTTTTCCATTTATCACAACACGCTGTTTTCTGTCAGAGAGCCAGTCTCTCAGCCATTTCAGGGTGTTTCCGGCAATGCCGTGAGCTTTTACTTTACTGATGAGTCTATTATGGGGAACAGTGTCGAAAGCTTTCTGGAAATCAAGGTAGATAATATCAACAGCTTTTGTCTCGTCATACGAGTTAAATACTTCATAAAAGAAGTCTAGTAAGTTTGTTAAGCAGGAACGCTTGGTTCTGAAACTGTGTTAATCCTTTATGACTTTTTCTTCTTCTAAATATTTAACAATTTTATCTCTGATTATTGTTTCCATCAGCTTGCACACTACTGAAGTGAGACTGATCGTCCTGTAATTAATTGGCTGGGAGAGATTTATTTCCTTTTCTAAAGATTGGCGTGACATTTGCTAGTTTCCATTCGTGGGGAACTTTATCCGCTAGTAAAGTTTTATTGAATAAAATTGTAAGCGGTTTCACGAGCTCATTTCTTGCTTCTTTAAGAAGCCTGGGTGATATCTTGTCTGGCCCGGTTGTTTTGTTTACGTTCATGCTCTTCGTGACTGAGAGGATTTCACTTTCCGTGATGGTGAAGTCTGGCAGCGTGGTGCCTCGTGACTGAGGCGTGGGATCGGCAGACTGCCCTGAACATCCTCAGTCGTGAAGACTGTTGAAAGGTACTCGTTCAGGGTATTCGCCATGTCTGTTTCGCTTACTATTTGTTTACCATTTTCTGTTATTAGTGGACCAATCGTTGATGTTAAGACCCTTTTTGCTTTTACATAACTGTAAAATTCTTTTGGGTTCGTTTTACATGAGTTCGCGATCTGAGCTTTGACAGATTTTTTGCTACATTTGATCAGCTTTTTAGTTCTTCTACGTAATCTGTCGTGCTCTAGTTTATCATTATTATTTTGTGTTAGTATGTATTTGTGGTACGCATTTTTCTTAGCCAGAAGGCAGCATCTAATTTCATTATTCCACCATTTCGGTTTGGTGTTTTTTACCTACCGTCTGTTTCGTTGCGGTACACACAAAAACGCAGTTTCATTTAACTTTTTAGCAAACACTTCCCATGCGTTGTTTATGTCTGGTGTTCCCAGCAGTTCATTCCAGTCTATGGATGCAAGCTGCATGCGAAGTCACTGAAAGTTAGCACGCCGATAGTCTAGCACTTTTTCTTTACTTTCGCTTACTTTAGCTTTGTCAAAATTTATGGTGAAAAATAAGCTACTATGATCGCTGGAACTCAGTTCTGATCCAATTTTTAGGTCTTTTACTGACTCTTCACCAGTTGTTAAAACAATATCTAGGATATTGTTACCTCTCGTCGGATGCATGACATGCTGGGTGGAGGGAGCTTTCAAGGATACACCCGTAGAAATGCTGGCCTGCGTGAGCCGTCAGTGGTTCACCCCACCTCGTGACTGGAAGATTAAAGTCCCCCTAATTATTTCATTATTAACGCAGCAAATGTCCGCGATAAGGTCATAAAATTTTTCGTCTATAGCGGGTGACTGGGCTGGAGGACGATAGACGAGACCTAAAATACGTGACCTCGGAGTGACACGAACACCCAGCCTTCTGATCTGGAGTCAGACGCGCTACCATTGCGCCACGAGGCCGATGGAGGAGGAGGAGGAAGAAGAGGAGGAGGAGGAGGAGGAGGAGGAGGAGGAGGAGGAGGAGGAGGAGGAGGAGGAGGAGGAGGAGGAGGAGGAGGAGATGCAGCAATGTAGGGAAGGGGCGAAGGAGGTGCAGAGCAAGAGAGAGAGAGAGAGAGCGAGAGAGAGAGAGAGAGAGGAGTACATTCAGCATATCAGTCAAACTACGAGCAATAATGGAATCTAAATTAGCAGTCAAGCCTACCTCAATGCATCCTCCTCCTCTTCCTCTTCCTCCTCCTCCTCCCATCCGTTTCCTTACATAACCGTGCTTCATCTACGCATTCTCCCACGCATACACACACATACACACACACGTAGTTACACACTCGTACATCCATACATTGATATACATACATACATACATACTTATTAGTTAATTAAACGATATGGAGTCTCTCTCTCTCTCTCTCTCTCTCTCTCTCTCTCTCTCTCTCTCTCTCTCCTCTCTCTCTCTCTCTCTCTCTCTCTCTCTCTCTCTCTCCCTCCCTTCCTTCCTTCCTTCCTTCCTTCCTTCCTACATTTCATCCCGTCTTTATTTTCCATGTTTTAAAATTCTTTCTTACATTCCCTCCACCCCTATCCCTCTCCACCCCACCTCCCTCCCTCACCTGGATGACTCCCCCGCCGGGCGCGTCCTTGCAGGAGTGGAGGAAGTGGTCGGGCAGCCCCAGCATGCGCGCCAGCCAGTCCATCACCATAATCTCAAGCTCCGTGCAGGCGGGTGACGAGGCCTGGCGGGGGGAGTGGAAAGGAGGAGGGGGAAGAGAGGGAGAGGAGGGTAGAGAGGGAAGGGGTACCGAGGGAGGATGGGAGAGGGGGTTAGAGAGGGAAGAGTTACAGAGGCAAGGGTGAAGAGTGAGGGAGCGGGGAGCGGAGAGGAAGGGGTGGAGAGGGAAGAGTACAAAGAGAGGGAAGGAAAAAAGGGGTAGGGATGAGAGGGGAAGAATGTGTGGAGAAGGAAGGGAAGGAGTAGAGAGGGAGTGGAGAGGGAAGGGGTAGAAAGGGAGAGGAATGGAGAAAGAAGTGGGTTAGATATGAGAGGAGAAGGAAAAAGAATGTTTTGGAGAAGGGAGGGAATGGTAGAAAAGCATGGGATGGAGGGATGGAGGGATGGAGGAAACCAGCAAGAAGGAAGGTAAGGATGGGAAGATTTATAGGGAGGAAGGAATGGGGGGAAAAGTAAGGAATTGAGGGATGGGGGCGGTGAAAGGAAACAGGGATCAAGGGATGCAGAAATAAGGGAGGGGTGGAGAGGAGGGAAGTAAGAAGGGAGAGATGGAGGAAAAACATGGAGAAGTGAGGAAGAGGAAGGGATGGAGGAAGGGAGGCAAGGATGGATGCAAGGAGAAGGGGGGAAGGGAGAGATAGAGAGAAGCACGGAGGATAGAAGATAAATTAGAATGGATAAACAAAGCAGATTATAGGAGAATAATACTCGTAATGCAAAGACAACAAACTTTTTTTTTTTTTTTTTTTTTTTGATGCTCTGACTACTGTTATCTCTCCTCAGCCTCGATCAGACAGTCTGGTGCAAGTTTGAAGCATCATTTCAACAAACATAAATGATAAAAAAAGAGCGAGCGAGAAACTGAAACTATTTACTGCTTGCAGTTAGAAATTTATCTTGAGTAGGATGACTGTTTTTTTTGTATGTGAGTGGGGTATTGGCCAATGTCTACAAAAAAAAAAAAAAAGCCTACTAAGGTACCAATCCCTAAAGAAAAAAGACGAAAAGGATTATTCCAAAATTAATAAAGTCACAAGTGTCAACAATGAAAGGCTTACAGTAACACCAATACTACTAACAATAAAACAACAGCAGTCCTAACCACTGTCCAAAGTTAGAACAAACCGCATCCATTTTCCCACCAACAAGAAGAGCGGGATACAAACCCAAGTGAAGCCTATGCAGTTGATAGCGTCCGCCAGCATGTCAGCGAGTAGAGAGGGGTAGGAGTTGAGGGCAGGAAAGTAGGCGTGCATGTAGGGGGACTGCCAATGCGTCATCTGAGGGAGGGGCAGAAGGAGGCTTCTAGTGATGAATGTGAAGGAAAAGGACGAGGAGGAGGAGGTGGAGAAGTAAAGGGAAAGAATGTTGAGAGAGGGGATATGAAGGAGAAAAAAACGTGGATAGTAGAAGACAAAGTTGAAGATGAGAGGGAGGAAAAATAGTTTGCTTGTAATAGTAGTAGTAGTAGTAGTAGAAGTTGGAAGAGGAGGAATAAAGGAAAGAATGTTGAGAGAGGAAAAGTGAAGGAGGATGAAGAGAATAGTAGAAGACAAAGTTGAGGAATAGAGGGAGGAGGGACCTGCCTGTAGTAGTAATAGTAATAGGAGGAGGAGAGGAGGAGGAGGAGGGGCATAGCTTGGGTACCCTCTCAGTTTAGCAAAAAGAAAGGAGGAAAAATCAAGAGTGAAATACATATAAAAACAGCTTTCACTATGATGATTCTCTCTCTCTCTCTCTCTCTCTCTCTCTCTCTCTCTCTCTCTCTCTCTCTCTCTCTCTCTCTCTCTCTCTCTCTCTCTCTCTCTCTCTCTCTCTCTCTCTCTCTCTCTCTCTCTCTCTCTCTCTCTCTCTCTCTCTCTCCTCACCGTTCACCCCCTACCCCTTCACACAACACTCACCCCGGGCATCACCACCCTCTCGATGTCGTTGAAGATGTTTTGCCAGGGCTCGGGGTGCTCGGGGGCCTCGTCTGGCATCAAGTCTCGCATGTAGCCCGGC
>NC_087183.1:6142367-6149867 GCF_035594125.1 Scylla paramamosain
AATAATAATAATAATAATAATAATAAAAATAATGATAGATTTTTTTTTCAACCATTAGAAACTACAAGCTTTTTTCATATCACAAAATCCTTGCAGTAGGATTTCCCAGCCCTCCTTGGTCCCTCGCACAGTAACACTACTACTCGAGGCAAACCAATGCCTGTATTCTGACACCAGGACTTTTCTTACCAGGACTATTTTCAAAGGCCACAAAAATGATCAGTCAGGTTCTCACGAGTGTTTCTCCTGTTAATAATGTGGAAATATTGTTCGTCTGTCACTACAACCACGAAAAGCGTATTCAGAAACGCTTTGCTCTCTCTCACCACGACCATTTTCCTTGGCCAAAACCGGGTTCTCGAGACTATTTCTTATGTTAATGATGTAGAAATCTTGTTCATCTTTCACATGAACTATAAGAACAAAAAAACCGTGTCACTTCAACTTTTCAATGCAGTGGAGATGCCGCGCAAGAAATGCTTCAGATGGTCCCAAAACCCTGGCCTTGGTGTTCGCTGGTTCGGTTAGATGTCGTGTGCTGACAGAGGCTCGATTCCCAGTAGAAAATCCTTCACAGTTAATGTATCCTGCCATTAATTTCTCAGTGTCTCCATGATGTTTTGCTTTGCCCTGAGGTGTAGTAAGGTGATCCACGAGACTGCCTCTCTCCACCAGAGGACAAAGGAGTTAAGAGTGTGAATGATATACGTATGAGTGTGTGGTGCTTTGTCTGGTCCACCCCGTGAGGGATTGCTGGCCTGCCAAGTAGACAGATAGAGTCTCCATGATTTTTGAAGAAAGGTGTTACTCAGTGATCAAGTTGTTAATGTCGAATCACTCGGGAGCTTTAAAAGAAGATAAGTTAAATTCATGGATGTGGATGATGTGGGGAAAGAGATAGGTGTGTTTCATGAAGGGACCGCCACGTGTAGGCCTGATGGCTTCTTGCAGCTTCCCTTGTGTTATTATGTTTCTATGAATATAACGAAGAAAACTCCGAAGACTGTTTCTCCCCGTCATCAGCAGAGCCCAAGCAGTCGTCTTACACAGAACACCACACATGTCCTTGTCGCCTAACACAAACACCAAATATTTAATTAGGGAGTATTTAATTATTCCTTTCTGCCTTGTAATTAAATGCGCACACTATTAGTTTGCTTGCGTCTAAAAGTAATGAGACATTTTCGTGCATTTTGATATTATCATTATTATTATTATTATATCTTCTTCTTCTTCTTCTTCTTCTTCTTCTTCTTCTTCTTCTTCTTCTTCTTCTTCTTCTTCTTCTTCTTCTTCTTCTTCTTCTTCTTCTTCTTCTTCTTCTTCTTCTTCTTCTTCTTCTTCTTCTTCTTCTTCTTCTTCTTCTTCTTCTTCTTCTTCTTCTTCTTCTTCTTCTTCTTCTTCTTCTTCTTCTTCTTCTTCTTCTTCTTCTTCTTCTTCTTCTTCTTCTTCTTCTTCTTCTTCTTCTTCTTCTTCTTCTTCTTCTTCTTCTTCTTCTTCTTCTTCTTCTTCTTCTTCTTCTTCTTCTTCTTCTTCTTCTTCTTCTTCTTCTTCTTCTTCTTCTTCTTCTTCTTCTTCTTCTTCTTCTTCTTCTTCTTCTTCTTCTTCTTCTTCTTCTTCTTCTTCTTCTTCTTCTTCTTCTTCTTCTTCTTCTTCTTCTTCTTCTTCTTCTTCTTCTTCTTCTTCTTCTTCTTCTTCTTCTTCTTCTTCTTCTTCTTCTTCTTCTTCTTCTTCTTCTTCTTCTTCTTCTTCTTCTTCTTCTTCTTCTTCTTCTTCTTCTTCTTCTTCTTCTTCTTCTTCTTCTTCTTCTTCTTCTTCTTCTTCTTCTTCTTCTTCTTCTTCTTCTTCTTCTTCTTCTTCTTCTTCTTCTTCTTCTTCTTCTTCTTCTTCTTCTTCTTCTTCTTCTTCTTCTTCTTCTTCTTCTTCTTCTTCTTCTTCTTCTTCTTCTTCTTCTTCTTCTTCTTCTTCTTCTTCTTCTTCTTCTTCTTCTTCTTCTTCTTCTTCTTCTTCTTCTTCTTCTTCTTCTTCTTCTTCTTCTTCTTCTTCTTCTTCTTCTTCTTCTTCTTCTTCTTCTTCTTCTTCTTCTTCTTCTTCTTCTTCTTCTTCTTCTTCTTCTTCTTCTTCTTCTTCTTCTTCTTCTTCTTCTTCTTCTTCTTCTTCTTCTTCTTCTTCTTCTTCTTCTTCTTCTTCTTCTTCTTCTTCTTCTTCTTCTTCTTCTTCTTCTTCTTCTTCTTCTTCTTCTTCTTCTTCTTCTTCTTCTTCTTCTTCTTCTTCTTCTTCTTCTTCTTCTTCTTCTTCTTCTTCTTCTTCTTCTTCTTCTTCTTCTTCTTCTTCTTCTTCTTCTTCTTCTTCTTATTATGTTTCATTAATTTATATATTTCTCTCTTTTTTTCAGGACGTGACTTCGTGTGAGTTTGGAAAGGATTACTTGATAAAGGTAATTATTATTATAATTTTTCCTACTATTAATACTGTTGCTCTTGTTATTATTATTGCTGTTTGTTGCTGTAGTTGTTACTTTTTCATGTGGAAGGGAGACCGGCCAAGGGCAACAAAATTAGAAGGAAAAAAAAAAGGCCCACTGAGGCGCCAGTCCCCAGTCAGAAATTGTCGTCAAAAATTAGAGGATAAGTGTTTTAAAACCTCCCTCTTGAAAGAGTTCAAGTCATAGGAAAGAGGAAATACAGAAGCAGGCAGTGAGTTCCAAGGAAAGGGATGCGTAACTGAGAATACTGGTTAACTCTTGCATTAGAGAGGTGGACAGAACAGGGGTAAGAGAAAATGTCGTAGTACTGATGCTAGCGACACCAGCGCCGTCACCGCCCCCCGCAGCAAGGATATTTCCGGCCGCAACCCTCTATAAGAGTAATGACAAAGCAGATGAAACCGAAACCACTCCCTTATGTATTAATATTCCAGACAGCTCGGCCCCACAAGACAACATGAGTGTCTCGGCCCCCCACCACACTGATGTTAGTGTTAAGAATGATGACAGCACAAATGGCACCGAAGCCACTCCCCTTTGCCTTAGCCCTACAAAACAAAACTCACTCTGTTGTTGGATTGCTACTTCCCTTAGCAGTCTCAGCATGATATATGAGTGACTTAGTGGTTGTTGACTCCCTCGTAGTCATAAACATGATAAATGTGGAAATAGCTGAAAACTACCCTCAGTGACTTGATAGCGACACCAGTGCCGGCACCGCTTCATGAACAAGCAAACAGCAGAGTGACTTACAGCTGAAAACGAACTACCCTCAGTGACTCCCTCGTAGTCCTAAGCGTAATGAATTTAACAGCTGAGACTTACCCTCAGTGACTTAGTGGTTAGCGAACTAGGAGGGCATGAGGGACATCCATACCCTTTTGTAGGTGTGATCATTCTGGGTTTCTTAATTAAGCGAGATATATAACTTAGGAATGTTGATGTATGTAGCGCACCGACACTACAGTTAGAAGAGAGTATAAGGCGAAGCACAGACAGACAGCAGGCAGAGAGCAGGAGACAGCAGGGTAGTGTGCCAAAGTGTCGTACACTTAGATAGTGAGATACTGGAACTGTGAAGACAGGATGGTTGTTGATCGCCCTCTGCGTAATGTTCTTGGGTAATACTTAGAAATTTTTTATTGTCTCGACTATAGTTATGTCAAGTATACTGTGGTTTTCCATGTGTTTTCCATGCGTTTCATGCGTTTATTTCGTGCTTGGTTAAGATGTGTTAACCAGTAATTTCTGTGGTCCTTTGCATGCAGTGACCCAGTGTTTTATTATCAATTGTACTGTGTTAAGATTATTTTCCTTTGCTTTATTACATGTGGTGGTCAAAATATTTTATGTTATGTGTGTTCATACATGTGTTTAGTGATGGAGAGCGAGCGTTACTGTATTACCTGATGGACCAGGTTACGTGTGGCTTTATATAAGTTCTCTGTATTATTTGAAACAATGTGTATTTAATTGTTTCGTGTAGGATTTAATGATTTGCCTGATTCTATTTACTTGAGTTTACTTTTGAGAGTGGAATAGGTTATGATGTGACGTTACTGCTTTGTTTACCAGCATGTGTAAGTGGAATAATCATTTGCTGGTTTATAAATACTTATAAAACTTTTAGAACTACGTTTATGGCATACCCCATTGAAACACATGGCCTAACCACTCGGTAATTTGACGTGAGTAATGAGAGTAAAGTAACAATACTTGGTGAGTAGAGAAACTTGACAGCTCTAACGTAGTTCATATTATACAGGGGTAAGTTGGATTACAACAAAAGTAGAAAGTCTTGTACAGCGAGGCCGCGGGAGGAGAGGCATACCGTTAGCAAGATCAGAAGAGCAGTTAGCATGAAAATAACGGTAGAAGATAGCAAGAGATGCAACATTAAGGCGATGAAAGAGGTTTTTTTCTTTATGTAAGAGGGTCACTGGCCAAGGGAATAAAAAAAAAAAATCCCACTGAGGTGCCAGTCCCAAAAGAGATATCAAGAGAATTATCGAAAATAGAAGGACAGGTGTCTTGAAACCCCCCTCTTGAAAGAGTTCAAGTCATAGGAAGGAGGAAATATAGAAGCAGACAAGGAGTTCCAGAGTTTAACAAAAAAAGGGATGGATGACTGAGAGTACTGGTTAACTCTTGCATTAGAGAGGTGGGAGGCCGGGGGAGGAGGGGAGGCATGCGGTTAGCAAGATCAGAAGAGCAGTTAGCATGAAAATAGCTGTAGAAAATAGCAAGAAATGCAACATTGCAGCGACGATAAAAAAAAGTGAAGGCAGTCAGTTAGAGGAGAGGAGTTCATAAAACAAAATGGTTTTGATTCCACCCTGTCTAAAATAGCGGCATGAGTGGAAACCACCCCCCTCCTCATACATGTGAAGCATACTTCATACATGGACGGATAAGGCCCCTGTACAGAGTTAGCAGCTGTGACAGGTGAGAAAAACTGACGGAGACGACTTAGAACACCCAACTTCATAGAAACTGTTTTAGCTAGAGATGAGTTGTCATGTTTCCAGTTTAGATAATAAATAAAGGACAGACTAAGGATGTTCAGGGTAGAAAAGGAAGACAGTCGAGTGTCACTGAAGAAGAGGGAAAGTTATCTGGAAGGTTGTATTGAGTTGATAGATGGAGGAATTGAGTTTATGAGGTATTGAACAATATTAAGTTTGCTCTGCACCGATCAGAAATTTTAGAGATCAGAAGTTAGGCTTTCTGTGATTTCCCTGTGTGAAATGTTTACTTCCTAAAGGATTGGATGTCTACAAAAAGACGTAGAAAAGTGCGGGGGTGATATCATCAGCATAGGAAAGGATAGGACAAGAAGTTTGGTTTAGAAGATCATCAATGAATAAAAGGAAGAGAGTGAATGACAGGACAGAACCCTGAGGAACACCATTGTTAATAAATTTATAAGAACAGTGGCCGTTTACCACGGTAGCTATAGAACGGTCAGAAAGGAAACTTGAGGTGAAGTTACAGAGAGAAGGATAGAAGCCGTAGGAGGATAGTTTAGAAATCAAAGCTTTTTTTCAGACTCTGTCGAAAGCTTTAGATATGTCTAAGGCAACAGCAAAAATTTCACCAAAATCCCTAAAAAAAGGATTACCAAGACTCAGTAAGGAAAGCCAGAAGATCACCAGTAGAGCGGTCTTGACGGAACCCATACTGGCGATCAGATAGAAGGTTGTGAAGTGATAGATGTTTAAGAATCTTCCTGTTGAGGATAGATTCAAAACACTTTAGAGGGGCAGGAAATTAAAGCAATAGGACAGTAGTTTTAGGGATTAGAATGGTCACCTTTTTTAGGAACAGCCTCAATGTAGGCAAATTTTCCAGTAAAAAAGGAAAGGTAGATTTTGATAGACAGAGTTGAAAGAGTTTAACTAGGGAAGATGCAAGCACAGAGGCATAGTTTCGGAGAACAATAGGAGTGACCCCATCAGGTCCATAAGCCTTCCGAGGGTTAAGGCCAGTGAGGGCATGGGAAAACATCACTGCAAGGGATCTCAATGGGTAGCATGAAGTAGTCTGAGGGTGGAGGAGAGGGAGGAGCAAGTCCTGAATCATCCAAGGTAGAGTTTTTAGCAAAGGTTTGAGTGAAATAGAAATAGATGAGATGGTAGTGGTGCCAGCAAGTTGAAATAAGGGAGGAAAAGATGAAGAATCAAAGTTACTGGAGATGTTTTTGGCTAGGTGTCAGAAATCTCTAGGAGAGTTAGATCTTGAAAGATTTTTGACACTTTCTATTAACGTAGAAGTTTTGGCTAGTTGGAAAACAGTCTTGGCATGATTCTGGGCAGATTGAGGTGATGGAAGGCTCAAGTTCCTTTTATGGGCCACCTCTCTATCATGTATAGCACAGGAACAAGCTGTGTCAAACTAAGGTTTGGAAGGTTTAGGGGCGAAAGAAAGAGTAAGTAACATACGCCTCCATGCCAGATACTATCACCTCTGTTATGTGCTCAGCTCACGGAGACTGGTCTCTGACATGGAAGCAGTAGTCATTCCAAGGAAAATCAGAATAATACCTCCTCACCTTCCCCAATTAACAGAAGAAAAACGCCAGAGGCACCTCCACTTTGGGGGATCCTGAGAAGGGATTGGAGCGATAGGACAAGATACCGATAAGAGGTTGTGATCGAAGGAGCCCAACGGAGAAAATTGGGTGACAGCATAAGCAGAAAGATTAGAGGTTAGGAAAAGTTCAAGAATGTTGGGCGTATATCCAAGATGGTCAGGAATATAAGTAGGGTGTTGCACCAGTTGTTTGGTCATGGAGGATAGCAAAGTTAAAGACTAGTTCACCAGGACGGTCATTGAAGGGAGATGAAAGCCAAAGCTGGTGGTGAACATTGAAGTCTCCAAGAATGGAGATCTCTGCAAAAGGGAAGAGGGTCAGAATGTGCTCCACTTTGGAACTTAAGCAGACAAAGAATTTCTTATAGTCAGAGGAGTTAAGTGAGAGATATACAGCACGGATAAATTTAGTTTGAGAGTGACTTTTTAGTCGTAGCCAGATGGTGGAAAACTCGGAAGATTCAAGAGGCGTGGGCACGAGAGCAGGCTAAGTCGTTGCGCACATAAACACAACATCCAGATTTGGATTGAAAATGAGGATAGAGAAAATAGGAGGGAACACAAAAGGAGCTACTGTCAGTTGCCTCAGACACCTGAATTTTAGTGAGGAAAGGGAGATGAGACTTAGTAGAGGAGAGGTGGTGTTCTACAGATTGAAAATTAGATCTAAAACCTCGAATCTTGCAGAAGTTAATGAAGAAAAGTTGAGGGGGGTGTCAAGACACTTATGGTCGTTACTAGAAGATCAGTCCGACCTGGGAATATTTGTGGTCCTCTTCCCAGACGGGAACTCCGAGACTAGTGTAGGAGTCGCCATGATAATCATGAATTTTGAGTGAAGAGTGTGTGTGTAATTACGTGCTTGTAGTTTTGTTTGAAAGAAGATAATTATCTTTAGAGGACAGGCTGTGACTGCCCCCTTG
>NC_087183.1:6154867-6179867 GCF_035594125.1 Scylla paramamosain
AAGACACTGGTGAAGATTGTCAGTTGACATTGTGTCCCAAAATCTTCCCTGAGTTTCCGCTTGTGTGTTTATATCGTGTCTCCCAGGATCTTCTCTGAGTTGCCGCTTTCCTCTTTTGGAAATACAACCAACCCTTTCTCACTTTGGTTCTTCTTTCGTGATATATTCGTGCAATCGACCACAACATTGCAAACCCATATTTATCTCCTCGAATCCATTTTTTTTTATTTTTTTTAATTTTAATTTAATTTAATTTAATTTAATTAATTAATTAATTAATTAATTAATTAATTTATTTATTTATTTTGTGTGTGTGTGTGTGTGTGTGTGTGTGTGTGTGTGTGTGTGTGTGTGTGTGTGTGTGTGTGTGTATTTTGGAGAAGTCGGTATGTCTGACAACTGCCGGTCCTTTCGTCTGGGCACGGTTTCGGCTGTCACAGTATCCTGGTAGCTCAAGTAATACTTGCTCGATTCTTTTAGGGATTTGCCAGATAAAACATCAGCCCCTGTGGAAACCGGTGCAAAATGTTTCAAACTAAATATGTAGCAGAAGACTAGAAATAAATGTGAAAACACTGAGAACTTAGTTGCAAGTATTTACCTTATAATTGTTCTGGAGAGTGTGCATCACCAAATCACGTGAATTTTGTTAGCATAAACACTTCGGATTAATGTTCTGTATCATATAGGCACAATACATCAAGATGTATTATGAGAGTGATTCTTAGACTACATAGCCAGAGAACTGTGGGGACGTATACCGAGTCCTACATTAAAACATCCAGCGACCACCGGGTACTCAGTCCATTGAGAACGCGCCAATGGAGAATTTCTGCGAAGTGGCCGTCACCAGGTGGCAGCAGTGAGCATCACTTTACAAGCAATTTCTACTTACATCTTAATGTATTTAACGTATTAAAAGAATACGTTACTCCTTCTTAGTAGTAACACAGGTAAAACTGTATTGTATCCTTGAAAACAAGTATTGGAGTTGCTTTTCAGATGCGCATGGAACATTTTTTTTTTTTTTTAGTCGTTCATGTTTTTTTTTCCTTTTCTTTTAAGCAGGTACACTGTATATATGGAAACGCATCAATGCAGACAGTATAAATCATACGTAACGTGTACCATAAGGTAACATGTACCAGACGGCACAGAAACAACTCAGTAGTGCATGGAAACAAAAATTTTTAATTGGAAATCGACAACTCGAGTGACCTGGCGAGAAAAGTCGCGGCGGGTCAAACCAAAACAAGCACCCACGTGTACTGCAAGGCGCTGGGCCGCTAGCAGATGTGGCTACGCGGCCTAGGTGAGCCCGTGACACGGCCACAACATACTTGGAGTAATGGCAGCAACATGGGCGTTCTCCGTGAAATGTGACACACTCGTCTGGCTGCTGCTGGACGCCACTTGTCTCTCCTGGAAGCGGTTATCTACCGCTTCCTCAGCTCAGCATCATAGTAAATTTATTTGAACACAGAGGTGCACAACACGCTGATGGCGTGGCGGCAAATCCTTGTGACATCTGAGAGAAGTTTGTTTTGGTGTGAACGGCCGCGACCGCTCTCTCCATGACAATCGCTTCCCGAGTTTTTTTTTTTTTTTTTTTTTTTATGTAGGAGGAACACTGGCCAAGGGCAACAAAAATCCTTGAGAGAATCGCTGCATAAAATTATACCTATTCATTACGATGTCACTGAGTGTGGTTTACCATATCAAACAGTAAAATACCGCCGTATTTCTTACAATTCTTGAGTCTGTAAATCAAATAGTTTATAAACGTGTATTGTGCCGTATTTAAAAATAATAATGACTATACCTGCCCATGTCGATAGAATATGAATTTTTGCTATTTTGCTTTTCGAAATTATCTATGCAAAATAAGAACATTTCTAGGTAGAAATTCGCAAAAAAAAAAAAAAAAAAAAGATAAATGATGAATGCATTTGTATGCACATGGAAATTACAGTAACAATATTTTAGATTACGTGAGTGTAGGCGTGGCTCAACTGAGGCATCTGCTGGCTCAGCTTACCAATGAGATCCGATGACCCCGACGTGCAAGGTTTCTTTTTACAACGTCCTCATTTCCATAAATTACTACTACTACTACTACTACTATTACTACTACTACTACTACTACTACTACTACTACTACTACTACTAAAGGCGTCTTCTATTTACAACATTGATCAGCTTTAGATCACTGATTTGGATCTGGATCTGATCTGGATTCGCTCAGGGTATAAAGAACGCTCGCGGGCCATTACTGATCACAACAATAACATCACAAGCGTGTCGCTGCCCAGGTGTCACAAGCGGCAGATTGTTGATGCTCGCCACTGTGTTCTAAGGAAGTGTTAACGAGGACTATAAACCACTGTACATTTCCAAAGGAAGTTGTGCCGAGAAGGCCAAGCAGTGAGGCCCAGCCACATGCCTACCCAGGCAGCACAAGACCGGATTCCGTGCCTGGCCATGAATGTTGTATAACAAAGTTTCACACAAAGCTCTCTTCACACACAAGATGGTGAAACTACTCGCTGTGGTGAAGTACAGAATGGTAAAATGAAAAAAAAAAAAAAAGGGACGTAAGGCGAGGCTAGCCTGACCCGCGTGTTGGCACTATTGACACCATTACTGAGGCATTTCCAAAGTAAAGATGTATTATTTTCGATTGAACAAGTATTATCTTCCTTTGCATCATTATGTAGTCGTTGGTGGAAGCGGTAATGGCCATGTAATTATAATCAGAAGCCATTAAACCAAGGGATGGCGTGGCTTGTATAATCTTCCTTGTTTCTGGCATCTATCACCTCCACTATTCTTATTCTGTGCCCACACCACCATTCTGCAACGATTCATTACCATTCACTTTGTTCTTCAGACATATCAGCCATTTTCTTGTTGTGTATTCCCATAAATAAATCCCCAGCAGAGGCTGCTTAGCAGCTGGTATGGCCGCCGCCAGCAGCTTCAGCAAGTGTCGTCTGCTATAGCCCACCTCCGGACTCAGATCACAAAGATTATGATCCGGATCACTCAGATCAGGGTCAATTCAATCAAGATGTAAATAGAACACGGGCCGCGCGCAGGCCAGATCAGTGGCCTGAAACGGATCACGGTAAACAGAAGACGCCCTTACACTACTACTACTACTACCACCAGCACCACTACCACCACCATTACCACTACTACTACTATTGTTGTTGTTGTTGTTGTTGTTGTTGCTGTTGTTGTTGTTGTTTATTGTGGCTGGGCAGCAAGAGGGAGACACTACTGATCGCCTCAGGACAGACACATCTCGTATTTATGAAAACATCCTAAAAGCGGGACGGTTCACTCTTGCCCTTTCTTCCCTCACTCTTTCCTTTTCCTCGTCCCTTCTTTCCTTCTCCTCCTCCTCCTCCTCCTCCTGCTCCTTCTCCTCCCCCTCCTTCTCCTCCTCCTCCTCCTCCTCCTCCTCCTCCTTTTTTTTTTCATCCCACGTTAAGTAAATAGGCGGTGCAGGATTCTCCATTATGAGCGATGCAGGGGAGGCGAGGCGGGACAGCAGCGCCATCTAGAACCAACCGCTCGTGTTTGTTTTGAATTATTCGCGCTTGTTTGTCTTTTTCTTTCTTTTCTTACTGTTGTCTATTACTTTTCCCTTTAATATATCTTTTGCCCCACTCTCACGTGCAAGGACACCCGTGGGAGTGATCTTGTATGAGTCAATTTACGTTTGTCATTATAGAAACTGAAGATTTTTTTGCTCAACCCCCAAAAAAACGCAGTAAATCGCTCCTCATATTCAGTATATCCTGTGTATTTAGGAGGTATATACCGTATGCTATGGGTATTAGACCAAAAATATTATGTAGTTACATTTATTCACATATCATAGAGCATGCGAAATGTATTCTATGTTCAGAAAGTGTGTGTGTGTGTGTGTGTGTGTGTGTGTGTGTGTGTGTGTGTGTGTGTGAGGATAGGTAAAAGAGTGGGCGTTTCATGTGGGATGGAGAGAGAGAGAGAGAGAGAGAGAGAGAGAGAGAGAGAGAGAGAGAGAGAGAGAGAGAGAGAGAGAGAGAGAGAGAGAGAGAGAGCGTGGGTGTGTGAGTGCGTAGGTAGGTGTGTGTTTTATCCCTAGGCCCACGCAGTCAGTAGGGTGCTCTATTGTGAGGCCGTGGCCCCTGGTGGGGTGAGCAGGTTCTTGAGTCTTCATGTTGAGCAGTGGTTCCCAAACTGGGGGTAAATTAGTTTCTGGGGATAATACAGTAATTTTCGCCGGTATTGCAGGGGTGACTGAAAAAAAGTTAAGAATTCTAGAAATCAAGGAAACATTGCAGTACCGAGAGTAACTATCAGTGTGTACTTGGTCTTCGTATGTAACGTTGTAAAGAAAACCTATTGTAATTAATATGTTAAACCGAATAACAATTGACATTAAAGACTACTATGTAGTTTTAGAAAGGAAATATGTATCCAAGAGTGTGGCAAGCAAGAGCATTTTGATAGGTATGCTACTGGAAAGTCACTCAGCAAACCTTAATCATAACTTGCCCGGTACTGAACACATATTGACAACATTTTGTGAACATTAAATGTGGCATGTTTAATTGGGTAACAAGCTGATGTAGGGGCTCATATCACCCCGAGAGTCTGCGGTGTATGCCCAGCTGAAGACAGGGTTGATGGGAGACGTGGTTGGTCTTCGTTCTCTCAGTGATTACTGAAAAACGGTTAATCTAAGGCGGAACGCGAATTCAGGTCACTGAGTACACTTTGTAATTCCACTGACCACTGACTCTTATCTCATTCTGCATCTAATACTTTTGTGTGCACTCACGGCTTGTTTGTGGAGCGCCAGTGTTAGCGGCATCAGCAGCGGAGGACATTAGCACCACGACAGCGTGCCCCGATGCATATCTATATTTATTTTTATTTAGTCTATTTATTCATTTATGTATTTATGTGGGATCTTTTTAACCCTATCACTCACCCAATCGTTTCTCAGGTAACATATAATCACAGAAAGTATCAATAAATATAATTATAAATAGATGAAAACTTAGTTGTGGTTCGAGCCGGTTGGGAAGATGCTGAGGGCCAGGGGTGAGTAGTAACCGCTGGATTGTCAAGCCAGCTGCTGGCCGTGTTTCATAGCTAAGGCACCTTCCTTGGGATATGAAATGGTTCCGAGTTTCTAAGCTATTCTTAACTTAACGAATTTAACCAAGTAAAACTTTAGAGCTGCGAGAATGCGTCTTAATAAGACTGAATTATCTGGTGGTGGCTTGTAGGCGACTGATACCGTCGAAAGGAACCTAGCATTGAGCTTGGCTCCCAGCTCGCCACGTCAGAAACGAAAGCTATACGCATTTCGCACACTTCTACCTCCCATTTTATTTGACTTAATAACTAATGCTTAGTTTGTACTAGATTAACCTTAATTACCCTTTAATATAACTTTACAATTTATATACAAGCCACGACACAAACCAATGATGCATTGATATTGTGCGTGATACTAGTGCAAATTTCCAGTTTATTTAATTGATTATTTATTTTTCATTCAATTAAATATTTATCTATTCACAAGTTTTCACAAGTGAGGCCTCAAACATTTTATTACGGGTTACTGTGAACTCATCAATAACCCAGCTGTGACCTCACTGAACGTTTCCTTTTGTGTCTCACAACACAAGGGGCAGTCACAGCCTGCCCTCTAAAGACAACTCTCTTCCTTCACACAAAAATTATGCGCACCTAATTACACACGCACCATTCATCTAAAATTCTAAACCGCTTTTGACTCTGGGGACGGCACCTCAATGGACCTTTATATATATATATATATATATATATATATATATATATATATATATATATATATATATATATATATATATATATATATATATATATATATATATATATATATATATATATATATATATATATATATATATATATATATATATATATATATATATATATATGTAAATTTGTTGCCTTTGGCGGTGCCCCTTCTACATAAAAAAAAAAAGTGCGAGCAGAATATTGCTCTCTTTCTTCTCCATTTCCCTTCTTTTCATTTTCCTCTCTGCCTATCATTTTCACATTTCTTTATTCTCTTTCTTCCGTCCATCGCTTCTCTCCTCATTCTTATATACTCTTTCTTTCTCTGTCTGTTATTTCTCCTCCCTTCCTTCGTCTTGTGGATTTTTTCCTCCTCCTCTTCCTCCCCGCCCTCCTCCTGCTCCTTTACTCTCCTCCTTTTTTCTATCACTTATCTTCACATTCATATATTTTCATACACTCTTCCTATTATTTCTCTCATAATTTTCTTACTCTTCCTCCTTCCTGCGTCCCGTGGAATTAAGAGAGCATCTTTTTTCCTTTTTCCTCCTCCTCCTCCTCCTCCTCCTCCTCCTCCTCTCCGTGCTTTATCAGGACAGCTGGCAGCAGTGTTGGGCGGCCTGTCTCCGTCTAGCTTGTCCTCATCCCTCACCCACGCCTCCTCACCTACACCCGCACCGCCCCGCCCCGCCAGCCCAGCCCCGCCACACTCGCCAAGGATGCCCCGGCCTTTCCCTGCCTTGACCCACTTTTGTAGGACAGTGGTTACACTGAGGGTTCTGTAGTCTCTCTCTCTCTCTCTCTCTCTCTCTCTCTCTCTCTCTCTCTCTCTCTCTCTCTCTCTCTCTCTCTCTCTCTCTCTCTCTCTCGTTAAGACAAGTTAAATTATAGCAACTCAAGATACAACTCACTCTCCTCCTCCTCCTCCTCCTCCTCCTCCTCCTCCTCCGAGCAACAGTTGGCGGGGATGAAGAGGGCCACGTGAAGGGTCCTTAGGGTGGGGACTGTCGGGGGGATGAGGGATGGGGGGGGACACTAAGAGGTGTAGGGGAGAGAGGACCATCCATTTGGCGATGTCACCCCCAAACCTCCTCTTGTGTGTGTGTGTGTGTGTGTGTGTGTGTGTGTGTGTGTGTGTCCACTTCCTTTCCTACCATCGCCAGTAAAACACTAGGCTATATAAACTTACTTTTTTTTTTCACTTCAAGAATACATACATTGTTTCAGCAGCTCTGTACACTGACTATAAACTTGTATGTTTCATCTTGTTTGGAGCATGCAGTGCTGTTTTGGTTGCCTTAATTTGCATGGAACGTATGTACTTAACGCAACAAAATTAGTAGCCGTCAAGAACTTCATACTAGAGGACGGTTCATTTCAAGTTAAATTGCTCTCGCCGCGACGGTAGCGCCTCCAGCGGCCAGAAGGAAACAATACTCCTGCTCGCCTAAGTTTACCATGACTCGTACCATTTGAGAGCCGATTTTTCTTGAGTTATCATACTCACCACCTTTACTGCGCATTCCTTGGCTGCAGAAATAATACATTAATGCATTAAGTTTAAGTTTGATAGAATGAGTGTAATACTTCCCGCTATTCCCTTCAGTAACTAAAGCTTTAGATACACTCACCAAAAAAGATGTTGACCGCCTCTTGGCAGTCAAGTGCCCTTAAAACATTCTCTTGTTTTCACACGGGATTTACTTGTCAGCAATTCATGAAAGCTTCCGACGGGGAGGAAGGGGGAAGGAATTAAAAAGGAGAGGGTAAGGGGACCGGAGGAGGCTGAAGGTGTGTGTGTGCTTCATGAATTGTAGGTATGAAAAAGAATAATGTTCGTTATGGTAATTATCATTATTCTACTATTTGTCACCTCAGTTATATGGTACTAATAAGAGTAACAATAACACCAGAAATGGACAAAAGCTAAATAATTCACACTTGCTGACGTCTCCCTCCCCCCCCCTCTCTCTCTCTCTCTCTCTCTCTCTCTCTCTCTCTCTCTCTCTCTCTCTCTCTCTCTCTCTCTCTCTCTCTCTCTCTCTCTCTCTCTCTCTCTCCAGAGATGTATAGAAAGGAGGGACAGAATGAGAAACAACAAAAGGAGGGAGAAAGAGGGCTACGGTAGAGATGAGTGATGATGTCACAGACTGCTACTGTATTTATAATTATCGTTTTTTGTTATCAATGACAGCTGTCCTACACACACACACACACACACACACACACACACACACACACACACACACACACACACACACACACACACACACACACACACACACACTGTCGCCAAGATGGTAAAATTGTAAGGGCTGGTTTGCTGGAAGGTGTCTTACAACGGTAGGTATGTATGGGATGTGTAAAGAAAAAAAGAAAAAAAAATCAAGCACACACACGACCTCGGCCTCCTCTGGTCCCCCTATCCCCTCATGTTTAATTCCTTCCCCGCCGCCTTTCCTCCCCGTCGAAAACTTTCATCCTGCTGATAAGTAAATCCCGTATGAAGAACAAGTGAGTGTTTTTTTTTTTTTTTTTTTAATGATCTAATTTATGTTGAGACTCACTGTGAATTCCGTGGGTTTCTGGGCTGAGTTCTTCTCGTGCTGCAGATGGACAGGTGTAGGTCGTGGTGGTGCATCACGTGTGCCAGTCACTACGCAACACAGGAGAGGGTTCCCACAGGCGGCTCCAGATCCAAGGAATCCCCACCACTCTAAAGTTCTTTAATCTCACCTACTACTATTTTCACGCCATGACTGATACTCTAACAACGGTCCACAATACTAAATTTTACCTTATCGTTGTGAATGAGAATGCTAACATTATTGAACTTCTAGTGCGGCATGTAGGGAAATACTATGTTCAAATACATCTTCTCTACTCATGGGGCTCTCATGACCCAATGGATGGTCTTGGGAATATTAAATGTTGAACGCCAGCGTTCAAATCCCACTAGAAAATTCAAGTAATATTGTAGTTGAAAAACGACATGATAGAAAAATATCCACTTTATAATAAAAAAACATTTCTTCATTGATATATATCAACATGAACACAAGATGCGGAAATAGGCCAGCTTTGCAAAAAAATGTGCTGGATCCTCGTGGCTCAGTGGATAGAAAGATGACAAATGTGCTGGATCCTCGTGGCCCAGTGGATAGAAAGATTGGTGTGAGGGAAGCATGGGCTCGAATTCCACTCGAAACTTGCAGAAAATTCCATTCCATCACCATGTGTGGCTACAAAACACACAGTATGGTGAGGGAGCTGCCCATGGGAGAGCTGCCCTCCCCACCCCTTGTCCCACCCTAGGAACTACAAGGACCACCAAACTGACTCACTGCCGAAGGTGGTTCAGGGAGGCTGATCCGAGTTAGTGGCAGCTGTGAGAGAGGCTGAACCTGGTCGTCAACACAGTTTTAGTAACGCTGCAGACAGAACAAGTTTCTTACTGTACTGGCGACTGATTCATTTGTGTGATATAACATTCTATACTTAACTTTCACTGCTGGATGATTTTCTTCATAAACAATTGCTACTTTTTACATACTTTTATGTACTAATTTCTTCAATACTTTTGTTTGTAGCCTAGAAAACTAACTAACCTTCAATTCTTTTTTTTTTTTCTTTTTGGTTTGAGTACGTGTCCTGAAGTGCTCTAAATGCTAAGAAGGACGAACACAGCAGTGAAAGTGTTAATACAAGACGCCAGAAACATTTCAGAAGTCTTTTTTAAATATGCTAGGGAAAATTCATTGTATTTTAGGGCCAAATACTCTCGTGGTTTAAAGTGATGACTAAAGTCGTCTATTTAGTTCATCACATTGTCATTAAATCATTGCCTAATAAATCTAATCACATACTTCAAGGGACAAGTAATCATATAAGCTCGTGATATTCAGGAACAATGACTCGGTGAAGCATTGCGTTCTGCAAGATTTTCATCAGCAAGATCTGATCATCCTCTCTTTCGTAACCCTTCTCAAGCTGAGGCTCTTCTTCATACATTAATATTGAGAGAGAGAGAGAGAGAGAGAGAGAGAGAGAGAGAGAGAGAGAGAGAGAGAGAGAGAGAGAGAGAGAGAGAGAGAGAGAGAGAAGTACTTTATTTGATTTTTGTTTACGAGCGATAACTGGTTTGCGATGTATTAGAAAAATATGGCTGTTTAAAAACTTCGATAATAGCGCACCCCACGTACGTATTACCTACGTGAAACAACACAATATTACCTTCACGTCACGGACACTCGCATGCTCCTTAAGGCGAGAGTGGCTGCAGTGACCACTCTTTATTTTTCTCCCACGAACAATCAAATCAGGTAGCCTCTCCATAACTTTCTAAAACACTGAAACTATTTCCTACAACGTACTGAGAAAACTTGCTGCTTTTTTTCCTTCTCCTATCAAACCGTCCATCATCATTTTTCTCTTACCTCCACTTCTCTTCTCCTAGAGCAATGTTGCTCAATCTTTTTGGGTGACAGGCCTACATTAGATGGTCAGTGTGTGATGACGGCCTCATGTTGCCCTTAATGTGAATATGCAATTAATCTGTTGCAAGTCGTCGCGCTCCTTACGACGACGCGCAGCCTCTGTGACAATATCTATCAACTATATATATATATATATATATATATATATATATATATATATATATATATATATATATATATATATATATATATATATATATATATATATATATATATCTTTTTTTATGTAGGAGGGGAATCGGCCAAGGGAAACAAAATTATAGGAAAAAAAGGCTCATTGAGGTATCAGGAGAGTCAAAAGCGGTAGTCAAAAATTAAAAGATAAGTGTCCTGAAACCGCCCTCTTGAAAGAGTTCAAATCATCGGAAGAAGGAAGTGCAGAAGCAGGTCGGGACTTCCAGAATTTACCAGAGAAAGGGATAAATAAGTGAGAATACTGGTTAACTCTTGCATTAGAGGAGTGGACAGAATAGGGATGAGAGAAAGTAGAAAGACTTGTGCAGCGAGGCCGCGGGAAGAGGGGCGGCATGCAGTTATCAAGATCAGAAAATCAGTTAGCATGAAAATAGCGGTAGAAGACAGCAAGAGATGCAACATTGCGGCGATGAGAAAGAGGCTGAAGACAGTCAGTCAGAGGAGAAGAGTTGATAAGACGAAAAAGTCGGGTTGCATCAGGAAAAAAGTGTCAAAATCTTTCAAGATCTATCTCCCCTCCTGACTTCCGGCATCTAGCCAGAAAAACATGTCCAATAACTTTGCTTCTTCTTTCCCCTCCTTTATTTCAACCAGATGGCACCACTGCTACCACATTTATCTCTAAAGCTGAACTCTTTGCTCAAACCTTTGCTAAAAAGAATGATTCAGGTTTGTTCCTCCCTCTTCCCCACCCTCTGACTACTTCATGCTACATATTAAAATTCTTCGCAATGATGTTTTCCATGCCCTCGCTGGCCTAAACCCTCGGAAGGTTTATGGACCTGATGGGGTCCCTCCTATTGTTCACCGAAACTGCTCCTCCGTGTTTGCACCTTACCTAGTCAAACTTTCAACTCTGTCTGTCAACATCTACCTTTCCTTCTTGCTGGAAGTTTGCCTACATTCAGCCTGTCCCTAAAAAGGGTAACCGTTCTAATCCCTCAAACTACCGTCCTATTGCTTTAATTTCGTGCCTATCTAAAATTTTGAATCTATCCTCAACAGGAAGATTCTTAAACATCTATCACTTCTCAACCTTCTATCTGATCGCCAGTATGGGTTCCGTCAAGGCCGCTCTACTGGTGATCTTCTGGCTTTCCTTACTGAGTCTTGGTCATTCTCTTTTAGAGATTTGGTTGAAGCTTTTGCTGTTGCCTTAAACATATTAAAATTTTGATAGAGTCTGGCACAAAGATTTGATTTCCAAACTACCCTCCTACGGCTTCTATCCTTCTCTCTGTAACTTCATCTCAAGTTTCCATTCTGACCGTTTTATTGTTGCTGTGGTAGACAGTCACTGTTCTTCTCCTAAATATATTAACAATTTTGTTCCTCAGGGTTCTGTCCTGTCACCCACTCTCTTCTTATTATTCATCAATGATCTAAACCAAATTTCTTGTCCTATCCATTCCAATACTGATGATGCCACCCTGCACTTTTCCACGTCTTTTCATAGACGTCCAGCTGTTCAGGAAGTAAACAGTTCATGCAGAGAAGCCACAGAATGCCTAACTTCTGATCTCTAAAATTTCTGATTGGGGCAGAGCAAACTTGATATTGTTCAATGCCTCAAAAACTCAATTCCTCCATCTATCAACTCGACACAACCTTCTAGACAACTATCCCCTCTTCTTCAATGACACTCAACTGTCCCCCTCTTCTACACTGAACGTCCTCGGTCTGTCCTTTTCTTATAATCTAAACTGGAAACTTCACATCTCATCTCTAGCTAAGACAACTTCTATGAAGTTAGGTGTTCTGAGACGTCTTCGCCAGTTTTTCTTACCACCCCCCTAGCTGCTAACTCTGTACAGGGGCCTTATCCGTTCATGTATGGAGTATGCTTCACATACTGCTCTTTTAGACAGGGTGGAATCAAAAGCTTTTTCGTCTCATCAACTCCTCTCCTCTAACTGACTGTCTTCAGCCTCTTTCTCATCGCCGCAGTGTTGCATCTCTAGCTATCTTCTACCGTTATTTTCATGCTAACTGTTCTTCTGATCTTGCTAACTGCATGCCTCCCCTCCTCCCGCGGCCTCGCTGCACAAGACTTTCTTCTTTCTTTCACCCCTATTCTCTCACCCTTATTCTGTCCACCTTTCTAATGCAGGAGTTAACCAGTATTCTCACTCATTCATCCCTTTCTCTGGTAAACTGTGGAACTCCCTGCCTGCTTCTGTATTTCCACCTTCCTATGACTTGAACTCCTTCAAGAGAGAGATTTCTAGACAATTATCCTTCAATTTTTTACTACCGCTTCGGACCCTATTCGGGGATCCGAATAGGGATAAGCATCTCAGTGGGCTTTTTTTTTTTTTTTCTTAATTAGATTTTTGTTGTTCTTGGCCGGTGTCCTTCCTACATAAAAAAAAAAAAAAAAAAAAAATCAGTGAGGCTCGGCAGCCAGCACTCCTGCCGCTATGCATGTACCCTCAGGCCACTTTACTAAACTAACGAAACATACCGAATTACTCATCATTATAATGCGTGACTATTATCTAAAGTTTGCATACAATTTTAATTATATGGAGTAACAGCAATTATAATGTAATTTATATTGTTGCATATCATTAATTAAATGTGAACCAATAGTAGCATGACGATGTATAGTGATGAGAAAGGTATTTTTTCGTTACTCGCCGAGGGCCTCATTAAACTTGCTTAAGGGCTGCATGCTATCTTCAGACACTGGGTTGAGCAACCCTGCCTCAGAGTGAGGGGTTGGCGCCACGTACGAGTCTCCTCCAGTTCTCTCTGTCCCTTGCATCTTCCTCCGTGACTGCCATCCTTTGCAGCTCTGCCACAATTCCATCCCTCCATCTCACTCTGTCTTCCCTCGACCTTCTTCCCTCAGTTCGTTTTCTCCAGGCTCTTTTAATCGGTGCCAGGTCTTCTCTTCTTACTACGTGCACCAAACCATCTCATTCTTCATCTTCCTATCACCTCTACTTCTCTCCTATTCAGCAAGTCAGTTCACCCTCTTTTCCCTCCTCTCTGCCCAGCCTCACCCCGCCCCGCCCCGGCCACTCGTTCCCATGTCAGGTTCACAACACTTCGGTAAAATACTTCATTAGTATGCTGTTTCCTCTTACTGGTTTTTGTATCAACTGCATCTCTCTCTCTCTCTCTCTCTCTCTCTCTCTCTCTCTCTCTCTCTCTCTCTCTCTCTCTCTCTCTCTCTCTCTCTCTCTCTACGTGGCATTGTCTTGCTTAGCTCGGATCAGCGTGTGTGTGTGTGTGTGTGTGTGTGTGTGTTCGCGGACGGACAAGTAGTAAAACACGGAGAATGAGGAAAAATGTAAATGTATAGAAGAGGAGAGATAAAAAAAATATAATAAAAAAAATGTGGAAGCCATTAGGAGCCACGGCCTCTTACCTCTTGTTTCGGGAGAGGAAGAGGAGGAGGAGGAAGTGGTGGTGGTGCTGGTGGTGGTGGTAATGGTGGTGGTGGTGGTGGTGGTGATGGTGGTGGTGGTGGTGGTGGTGATGGATAAGAGTCGGGTAAAGAGGAAAACACAAGGAGGAGAAGAAAGATGAGTAAGAAGGAGGATAAAGTAGAAGAGGAGACCAGAATGATAGGGAGGGAGAAGAGGAAGAGGAAGGGGAAGAAAATAAAGATGGAAAAACAGGAAGTAAAAAAAAAGTGCAGTAAATAAAACAAAAATAAAATAAAGAGGAAAAAAAAAACGAATAGGAGGAAAAGGAAGAGGAGGAGGAGGAGGAGGAGGAGGAGGAGGCTATGGAAGAGAGAGAGAGAGAGAGAGAGAGAGAGAGAGAGAGAGAGAGAGAGAGAGAGAGAGAGAGAGAGAGAGAGAGATGAGTGATTGGCTTTATCTCTCGACCAATCAGACGATGGAATGCACGTGACGTCACGAACAAAACAACATCAACTGATTTTGATCAGCTTTTGACGCGACAACGAACCAGCCAATCAGACAAGCCGCTTTTCCCGCCAAAGAGACAATAATAATCAAAACAACAACGCAATTAACTTTTTTACTCCTGTGGTTACTCTTCGTTACCATTCAGAACATCGTGGGGGAAAAAAAATTGTTTGTATGGGAGTAGAAAAATTCAGAGCATAGGATATTAATTTTGTCTTTTCTTGATTACAGAACTCCATTACAGAGTAATAGAGATGAGAGGTTTAAAAAGTCGTCGGTGAATATGGAAAAAAGATTGCGCCGAAGAGAAAGGGTTAGATTTAAAATGAATGCATGAAATGAAGTGTTCTCATTTGTGATCTGAAGCACTGGCAGTCAACATGGGTGCATGGTGTAGCCCAGTATGCATGAATTTTTCCAAAGGGTACTTAGAAATAACGGTGTCTATAAGAGTGCACAGTGGGAAGAGATGTTTTAGGAAGAAACATGCCTGTTATTATAACATGTGCATAACATGGCCAGTGTACATAAGAGTGCATATGTAGTAGGAAAGGATGTTTCAGTAAGGAAATTGTGTTATGTAAAAAAAAGAGAGGGAGAAAAAAAAAAAACTTATTTAAACTGAGATTAAGGTATTATAGATATTGTACACTACACTGAGACGCAACTCGTGCCTCACAGGTCTGAGATGTGGTATTTTGTTTTATTGTATATTTAGCACCTATATAACAATAATTTAGGACCGAATAAGTATTTTTATGTTTAAAATAGATTCCTAATACTTTTCTGTATTTTCAGTCTTAAAACTAAAAAAAAAAAAACGTGAAATACTCATGTATTTCTATTTATTTATTTATTTATTTATCTATTTATTTATTTATTTTTTTATTAACAGTCCTAGGCGCGAGGGTACGTGTTTTTCTTAAAAGCTCCCGGTAGGATGCATGAACTTTGAAAAGGTTGGGAACCACTGGTCGGAAAAAAAATGGAAGATTCTAAATGTCAAGAAACAGAAAGTCGTTATAAAGATGAAAGAAAGAACCAAAAATAAGTTCGTGTATTAGTTGTGTAATAATGGCAAAGAAAAAAGGAAATCTAGAAGAGAAAGCCAGTGGTTTTATGATAATGAAGAAAAAAAAAAAAAAAAAAAAAAAAAAAAAAAAATATATATATATATATATATATATATATATATATATATATATATATATATATATATATATATATATATATATATATATATATATATATATATATATATATATATATATATATGCCTCCCCTCCTCCCGCGGCCTCGCTGCACAAGACTTTCTTCTTTCTCTCACCCCTATTCTGCCCACGTCTCTAACGCGAGAGTTAACCAGTATTCTCAATCATTCATCCCTTTCTCTGGTAAACTCTGGAACTCCCTGCCTGCTTCTGTATTTCCACCTTCCTATGACTTGAATTCCTTCAAGAGGGAGGTTTCAAGACACTTATTCATCAATTTTTGACTTCTGCTTTGACCATCTTTATGGGACTGGCATTTCAGTGGGCATTTTTTGTATTGGATTTTGTATTGGATTATATATATATATATATATATATATATATATATATATATATATATATATATATATATATATATATATATATATATATATATATATATATATATATATATATATATATATATATATATATATATATATATATATATATATATATATATAACCAAAATTTAATAAATAAGGACAGATATAAATAAAGATCAACTGAGTACAGAGGAGAATGACTAAAAGCTTACAGTGGATGAGGAGTATTCCTTACGAGGCGAGGTTGAAGCTGTTAAATTTACATTCTTTAGAGAGACGTAGGTTAAGAGGGGACCTGATAGAAGTCTTTAAGTGGTATAAGGGTTATAACAAGGGGGATGTAGGCAAAATTCTTAGGATCAGCAACCAGGGTAGAACAAGAAATAACGGGTTCAAGCTTGAAAAATTTAGGTTTAGGAAGGAGATAGGAAAAAATTGGTCCTCAAATAGAGTGGTAGATGAGTGGAACGGACTCAGTAATCAAGTTGTTAGTGCTAGGACACTAGAGAGCTTTAAGAGAAGATTAGACAAGTTTATGGATGGAGATAATAGATGGAAATAGGTAGGTATATTTCATACAGGGACTGCCACGTGTAAGCCAGGTCGCTTCTTGCAGCTTCCCTTATTTCTTCTTATGTTCTTATGAATATATGAAAGCTAGTGTTCTAGCTGTAGAGATTAAAAAAAAAAAAGAAATCTTGTTACAAAATACAATAGAAAGAAAATTTGTTTTATGAAGATGACAATATAAATGGTGGTGGTGATATGAGGCAGAGGAGGAGGAGGAAGGAGAAGAAAAAGTAAAGAGAAAAATTAGCAAAATTGAAATAATCAGTCTTACAACAAAAATAAGTGAAATTGGAAGGAAAAGTAAAAGAAAGGTTGACCTAAACTTTGATAAAGTAGTAAATTTAAATATGGTCGTATGTAGAGCGTGAAACAAAAAAGTTATCCAGAAAATGAAGTAAAACGATGAATTATGAAGTCATAAAATGTAAAAAAAAAAAAGTAGAAATATATAATAAATAATAATAATAATGATAATCATAATAACAAATAAAATAAAAAGTAATGATAATATTGATTATGATAATGAGACTTTTATAACCGAAATAATCATAAAACAACTAAAAGAAGAAACAAATAATAAAAAAAAAGTAAGTAAGGAGAAAAAAGTACAATCACGAACTAGAACAGAAAAAAAAAAAAAAAAAAAAAAATATATATATATATATATATATATACGAGTATATATATATATATATATATATATATATATATATATATATATATATATATATATATATATATATATATATATATATATATATATATATATATATATATATATATATATATATATATATATATGTTATGTAGGATGGACACTGGCCAAAGGCAACAAAAATCCAATAAAAAAATAAAATGCCCACTGAGATGCCAGTCCCATAAAAGGGCCCAAAGCGGTAGTCAAAAATTGAAGGATAAGTGTCTTGTAACCTCCCTCTTGAAGGAATTCAAGTCATAGGAAGGTGAAAATACAGAAGCAGGCAGTTAGTTGCACAGTTTACCAGAGAAAGGGATGAATGATTGAGAATACTAGTTAACTCTTGCATTAGAGAGGTGGACAGAATAGGGGTGAGAGAAAGAAGAAAGTCTTGTGCAGCGAGGCCGCGGGGGGAGGGGAGGCATGCAGTTAGCAAGATCAGAAGAGCAGTTAGCATGAAAATAGCGGTAGAAGACAGCTATAGATGCAACATTGCGGTGACGAGAAAGAGGCTGAAGACAGTCAGTTAGAGGAGAGGAGATGATGAGACGAAAAACTTTTGATTCCACCCTGTCTAGAAGAGTGGTATGAGTGGAACCCCCCTCCCAGACATGTGAAGCATACTCCATACATGGACGGATAAGGCCCTTGTACAGAGTTAGCAGCGGGGGGAGGGGGTGAGAAAAACTGGCGGAGATGTCTCATAACGCCTAACTTCATAGATACTGTTTTAGCTAGAGATGAGATGTGAAGTTTCCAGTTCATATCATAAGTAAAGCACAGACCGAGGATGTTCAGTGGAGAAGAGGGGAACAGTTGAGTGTCATTAAAGAAGAGGGGATAGTTGTCTGGAAGATTGTGTCGAGTTGATAGATGGAGGAATTGAGTTTTTGAGGAATTGAACAATACCAATCAGAAATTTTAGAAAGATCAGAAGTCAAGCGTTCTGTGGCTTCCCTGCGTGATATGTTTACTTCCTGAAGGGTTTGACGTTTATGAAAAGACATGGAAAAGTGCAGAGTGGTATAATCAGCGTAGGAGTGGATAGGACAAGAAGTTTGGTTTAGAAGATCATTAATGAATAATAAGAAGAGAGTGGGTGACAGGACAGAACCCTGAGGAACACCACTGTTAATAGATTTAGGAGAGGAACAGTGACCGTCTACCACAGCAGTAATAGAACGGTCAGAAAGGAAACTTGAGATGAAGTTACAGAGAGAAGGATAGAAACCGTAGGAGGGTAGTTTGGAAATCAAAGCTTTGTGCCAGACTCTATCAAAAGTTTTTGATATGTCCAAGGCAACAGCAAAAGTTTCACCAAAATCTCTAAAAGAGGATGACCAAGACTCGGTAAGGAAAGCCAGAAGACCATAAGTAGAGCGGCCTTGACGGAATCCATACTGGCGATCAGATAGAAGGTTGTGAAGTGATAGATGTTTAAGAATCTTCCTGTTGAGGATAGATTCAAAAATTTTAGATAGGCAGGAAATTAAAGCAATAGGACGGTAGTTTGAGGGATAAGAACGGTCACCCTTTTTAGGGACAGACTGAATGTAGGCAAACTTCCAGCAAGAAGGAAAGGTAGATGTTGACAGACAGAGCTGAAAGAATTTGACTAGGCAAGGTGCAAGTACGGAGTCACAGTTTCGGAGAACAATAGGAGGAACCCCATCAGGTCCATAAGCCTTCCGAGGGTTTAGACCAGCGAGGGCATGGAAAATATCATTACGAAGAATTTTAATAGGTACCTTGAAGTAGTCAGAGGGTGGAGGAGAGGGAGGAACAAGCCCAGAATCGTCCAAGGTAGAGCTTTTAGCAAAGGTTTGAGCGAAGAGTTCAGCTTTAGAGATAAATGCGATAGCAGTGGTGCCATTTGGTTGAAATAAAGGAGGGAAAGAAGAAGAAGCAAAGTTATTGGAAATATTTTTGAGTAGATGCCAGAATTCATGAGGGGAGATAGATCTTGAAAGATTTTGACATTTTCTGTTAACGAAGGAGTTTTTGGGTAGTTGGAGAACAGACTTGGCATGGTTCCGGGCAGAAATATAAAGTGCATGAGATTCTGGTGATGGAAGGCTTAAGTACCTTTTGTGGGCCACCTTTCTGTCATGTATAGCACGAGAACAAGCTGTGTTAAACCAAGGTTTGGAAGGTTTAGGTCGAGAAAAAGAGTGAGGAATGTACGCCTCTATGCCAGACACTATCACCTCTGTTATGCTCTCAGCACACAAAGACGAGTCTCTGACACGGAAGCAGTAGTCATTCCAAGGAAAATCAGCAAAATATTTCCTCAGGTGCCCCCAACTGGCAGAGGCAAAACGCCAGAGGCACCTTCGCTTAGGGAGATCCTGAGGAGGGATTGGAGCAATAGGACAAGATTGTCATTGTTATCAGAGGAGCCCAACGGGGAAGAAAGGGTGACAGCATAAGCAGAAGGATTAGAGGTAAGGAAAAGGTCAAGAATGTTGGGCGTATCTCCAATACGGTCAGGAATACGAGTAGGGTGTTGCACCAATTACTCGAGGTTGTGGAGGATAGCAAAGTTGAAGGCTAGTTCACGAGGATGGTCAATGAAGGGAGAGGAAAGCCAAAGCTGATGGTGAACATTGTAGTCTCCAAGAATGGAGATCTCTGCAAAAGGGAAGAGGGTCAGAATGTGCTCCACTTTGGAAGTTGAGTATTCAAAGAATTTCTTATAGTCAGAAGAGTTAGGTGAGAGGTATAAAGCACAGATAAGTTTAGTTTGAGAGTGACTCTGTAGTCGTAGCCAGATGGTGGAAAACTCGGAAGATTCAAGAGCGTGGGCACGAGAGCAGGTTAAGTCGTTGAGCACATAAACGCAGCATCCAGCTTTGGATCGAAAATGAGGATAGAGAAAGTAGGAGGGAACAGAAAAGGGACTACTGTAAGTTGTCTAAGACACCTGAGTTACAGTGAGGAAAAGAAGATGAGGTTTAGAAGAGGAGAGGTGGTGTTCTACAGATTGAAAATTAGATCTTAGACCACGAATGTTGCAGAAGTTAATGAAGAAAAAGTTGAGGGGGGGTGTCAAAACACTAAGGATCGTCAACAGAAAGGCAGTCCGACCTGAGGACATTTATGATCCCCTCCCCAGATGGGGACTCCGAGGCTGGTGTAAGAGTCGCCATGATGATTTTGGAATTTGAGTGAAGGGTGTGTGTGTTATTAAGTGCTTGTAGTTATGTGTGAAAGAAGAGAGGGCAAGCTGTGACTGCCCTCATGTGTTGTGAGACACAAAGGGAAACGTTCAGTAAGGTCACAGCTGGGTTTAATGATAAGTTCACAGAACCCATTGAACAGTGCTTTAGACCTCACTAGGAGTAATTATCGTTTCGGCAGGTGCCTACTGCACCTACATACATACATATATATATATATATATATATATATATATATATATATATATATATATATATATATATATATATATATATATATATATATATATATATATATATATATATATATATATATATATATATATATATATATATATATATATATATATATATATATATATATATATATATATCACATTAAACCGAAGTCACAGTCGTAGCTACACACACAAACACACCCTGGCTGGCGTGCTGTGGGCAGGCGCGAACCCTATTATGAGTTTTTGTCTTATTTTTTTTCTTCCTCACCTTAATGTTGTGTGGAGAGTCATCCAGGCCTCCTTGGAATATTTAGAGGTGAAAAGGGGCGACCTATTTGTCTCTGTTGTTTGTGATGCAACGCCATTCAGTTGTTATTGTTGTTGATGCTGTTGTTGTTGTTGTTGTTGTTGTTGTTGTTGTTGTTATTATCATAATTATTATTATTACTATTATTATTATTATCATTATTATTATTATTATTATTATTATCATTATTATTATTATTATTATTATTTTGTTGTTGTTGTTGTTGTTGTTGTTGTTGTTGTTAATCTAGTTTTTACTGCATATTATTATTACTGCTAACTGCTGTTATAATTATCACTTCTACTATTATTGTTATTGTTGTTATTATTGTTATTGTTGTTATTATTGTTATTGTTATTGTTATTGTCATTATTGTTATTATGTTATTATTATTATTATTAGTAGTAGTAGTAGTAGTAGTAGTAGCAGTAGTAGTGGTAGTAGTAGTAGTATATCATTATTATTATCATTATTATTATTATTATTATTATTATTATTATTATTATTATTATTATTATTATTATTATTATTATTATTATTATTACTATTGTTATCATTATCCTGCATCTGGTGTGGTCTCAGATATGGAGTAATTGCGGATAGGAAATGAAGTGGTAAGGGTAAACCATGATGTGCTGTCTGGCTTACCTGTGGTCTACGAGACTGTCCCTTTCCATGGGGTGCCAGCGGGACTAAAGGACTATTTCACAGTCGCTCCCAGTTGTTGTGATCGCTACCTGTGAGTGGTGATGTCCACCACCAACAACAAATGCAATTTCACAGACGTTTTTCGGGCCGTTCTTTGTCTTGATTCTTGCCAGAAATTGGAACCTTTGATAACGCTGGCTTGGGAACTTACCAAAGCATTTATTTCTTGCAAATATCACAAGTTTTTTTATCTTCTTCTACTTGTATTATTTTCTAAGTTGTATATCAAAATTATTTAACAATACAACAGTTTGTAGCTATAACAGTAATATGATAGAATATAAGAAGAATTTGGATGGCGGCGTGAACTCACTTCACCAGTTGATGAAAACTTTACTACCTGTCACCCTTATCTAATCTGCTATGCCTCCTTCTTTGGTTAAAACTGTAATAATCCTCACATACGCATAGGGTGTATGGAATTTGTCACCTAAGAGGGATATTACATAATATTGAAATAACATTACCATTTCCAGCAGAGGGCTAGGGTTGCTTCTGTTAAGCTAAGTTTAGATTAATTCAGTTCATTAATTTAATTGTTAATCCTTTCAATGGGTAGATCATTATTGAAAAAAAAAAGGAGAAGCATAATATTTGCTGATAAATAAATAATCGCTTTCTCAAAATTAGTAAGCTAGGGCTATTTCCATGAAACCCGAAATATTTCAATCTAACATTGTATGTGTACAGCAATGAGGAAGAGAAATAGATGATTTATTGTGTGCCTGGTGGGCATACGCAGAATTTGGCGGATGTTAGACAGATATTTCAAGGGAAGAATTTAAATCACAAAATGTAACCATGTTTGCATGGTGAAGGCATCAGAAATGTGTGTGTGTGTGTGTGTGTGTGTGTGTGTGTGTGTGTGTGTGTGTGTTTTGTGAATGTGTGCGAGTTTTTTTTGGGGGGGTCTTGTTTGTGTGTGTGTGTGTGTGTGTGTGTGTGTGTGTGTGTGTGTGTGTGTGTGTGTGTGTGTGTGTGTGTGTGTGTGTGTTTTGTGTGCTTTTTTGTGTTTCGTTTGTTTGTGTGAGTGTGTGTGTGTGTGTGTGTGTGTGTGTGTGTGTGTGTGTGTGTGTGTGTGTTTTGTGTGCTTTTTTGTTTTGTTTGTTTGTTTGTTTGCGCGCGCGCGTGTGTTTGTGTGTGTGTGTGTGTGTGTGTGTTTTGTGTGCTTTTTTGTTTTGTTTATTTGTTTGTGTGTGTGTGTGTGTGTGTGTGTGTGTTTTGTGTGCTTTTTTGTTTTGTTTGTTTGTTTGTTTGTTTGTTTGTTTGTGTGTGTGTGTGTGTGTGTGTGTGTGTGTGTGTGTGTGTGTGTGTGTGTGTGTGTGTGTGTGTGTGTGTGTGTGTGTGGTGCTTTGTTTGGGCCACCCAGTGTATGATTGCCAGCCTTGTATATAGACAGATCATTATTATTATCGTCGCCGTTTTTGTTGTTGTTGTTCTTGATAAAGTTTTGTAGATTATTTTTCTCCAACTTTGTAAGATTATAGCACTTCAGTGGTCGAGTACAAAAGCTAAATTTTTATTGGTCGACTGGAGAGAGAGAGAGAGAGAGAGAGAGAGAGAGAGAGAGAGAGAGAGAGAGAGAGAGAGAGAGAGTGTCATATTTTAGAAAGGGCATAACACAATTTGCACGCCTCGTATCTTTCCTTATCGTTTGTATTCCTCCTCCTCTTCCTCCTTCTCCTCCTCTTCCTTCTTCTTCTTCTTGTGGCGGAACGCTTCACTTGCCGCCCACATTCCATTCGCCTTTTCCTTGGGACCTGACACCAGCCTCCAGCCACCTTGCCTGTCACCACGTGGAGTGAGGTCAACCCTCACCCTTTGTCTTCCGGACGCCAGTCCTGGCCGTGACTTGAGCTGGCCCAGGAACCACCCCAATCCGTATCCGCCTGGCTTCGGTGGCGGACATGCAGCACCTGGCAGTTTCATTATCTATTATTTTGTACGGTTTATTTTATGAATATAACGCAACAGCATTACCACTGTGTTTCTTTGATCACCTGTACAAAAGTACTAACAGAATTTACCTAGTCCATAAAATTGGTGGCAGCGGTGGGATGAGTTGACACTATAAGCCCTCCTGGCCCACGTGTCCTGCCTGCTCGTCGCCAGCTACTCCATCTACCTTCATCGCCTCCAGGTAACATGCTAAGCCGTCACCGACACATTTCTGCTAAGCTATCACCGACGCAAACTCCTACGCTGCTACACATCTACGGTGCTTTCTTCAAGCTGCTTTCAGGGCCTCTTTCAAGCTTTTTATACCAAGCCTGCCCCGCCATTCTGTGCTCATATGACTCCAAGCCGTCACCGACGCTGTTCCTGTTTCAAGTCTGGACTTTTTAAGCCGTCACCAACGCATCTTGACTGCTTTGCTGCTGATACCGTCGTTCCAAGACTTTGGATTTGGATTGTTCTTCTGCAACAAACTGTTGTGTCTTCTTGTGGCCGTCTCTGCACTCACGCGGGCCACTCACCCACCACACTAGACGAAGGCTATCGCTATCATGTGCGTTATTTGTGCAGTGTTATGATTTTTGTAATGCGTTTTTATTTTGCAATTTATTTGCCATAAAAACACCTTGTTCTCTTGCTTTATGGCTTCTAGTGTTGTTCTAGTTTTCTTGGCCTGTGATTTATTGTGCTGAAGTCACAGCTAGTGTGAGTTTTGTGTTTGGCCACTGTGCTCTCTTTTCTGACATCTTTGCTATGAGTTTTGTGATTCGCCAGTGCGTATTCACTTTTCTGACGTCTTTGTTCTGTGAGCCTTGCGATTGGCTATAGTGCATACATCACGTGTCTTACGTGTTTGCAGTAGATGGATAAGGCGTGTTTAAGGCACCAGTGATGTATTTAAATTTTACATGCCTTACTCTCTCTCTCTCTCTCTCTCTCTCTCTCTCTCTCTCTCTCTCTCTCTCTCTCTCTCTCTCTCTCTCTCTCTCTCTCTCTCTCTCTCTCTCTTTTAGTGCTGGCGTGGTCAGTTCTTTTGTCATGAATTGACACATTTTGTCCAGTAAGAGAGCTCCGGCATACCAACATTACCGAAGTAGAGGTATTCGTTTTGTTATGATCGTTACCAGGTTGGGGATCACCGTAACCACGATCATAACGACTGTGAAATCTGATCGAGGTGCTGGTAATGCCTGTTACCAGGTTAGTAAGGTTCTTGCTTGGAAACGTTACCAAGCGACTGTGAAATCAGCCTTAAGTCCGAAACAGAGAGGAAAGAGGACACAGGGGAGAGGCACGTCGCCTGGCCGGAATGCGGTTTCTTGCTGCGCCCTGCTCTCCGTCACCTTTGTGAAATGCTGTGCCTT